>NW_006922064.1:935343-947472 GCF_000298275.1 Orycteropus afer afer
CAAGAAGGACTTGCCCTAAGAAAAAAGGAGCGTGAAACTCAGGAAGGATTGTTCGAATCTTGGTTTAATAACTCCCCGTGGTTGACTACCTTGATATCTACTCTCTTAGGACCCTTCATAATCCCTATAATTATATTAACTTTTGGCCCCTGCATTATAAATAAGCTTATAGCATTTGTAAAAGATCGAGTTAATACTGTACAACTCATAGTCCTGAGACAACAATATCAGTCGCTATCTCCTGTAACATGGGATGAAGATTCCTCATATGAGTAACAAGAAAAAGGGGGAAATGTGAGGCCTGAGTCCTAAGGAATGTGAGGCCTGAGTCCTAATGCCCTCCAGGTAATTCTTTAACCAGGAGTCTTTAGCGCCGGATATTCCAGCACATCCCCCATGCCTCAGGGCTTTATCTCCCCTCCAGGTAGTTATTCTCTAACCAGGAGTCTTTAACGCTGGGGATTCCAGCACATCCCCCATGCCTCAGGGCTTTACCTCCCCTCCAGGTAGTTATTCTCTAACCAGGAGTCTTTAACGCTGGGGATTCCAGCATGTCCCCCATGCCTCAGAGCTTTAGCTGGCTCCAGCATGTCCCCCACGCCTCAGGGCTTTACCTCAAACCCCCTCCCCTCCTTCTCTACCTCCTAGCAACAACCAATCATTTGTACCCCTTTGCCTTGGTGTTACTCCACCCTATATCTTTCTATAAAAATGTAATAGTAGGAGAGCATGGGGTCTTTTGCCCAAGCAGCTACGTCGGTGTAAGCTGAGACCCTAGCTCGAGCTAGCTAATAAACTTTCCTTTTGCTTTTGCATTATCGTGTCAGTGGTAGCTTCCTCGCGCCAACACTCCTTTCAAGACCTGAGTCCAACATTAGAAAACAAAAAGGGAAGAACATACTCAGCATTTCTCAAGCTGAGAGAAGTGAAGAAAAAATTTAAGCCTCGAGTTGCAATATTGAAAGTCTCTATGGCCAAAACACTGAACAATGCAGGAAGCATCAAAAGAAGATGGAAGGAATACACAGAGATACTGTACCAAAAAGACCTTGTCAATAATCATCCATTTCAGGAGGTGGCATATGATCAAGAACCAATGGTATTTAAAGAAGAAGTCGAAGCTTCACTGAAGGAATTGGTGAAGGACAAGGCTCCAGGAATTGATGGAATACCCATTCAGATGTTTCAACAAACGGATGCCCCACTGGAGACAATCACTCAGTTATGCCAAGAGATTTGGAAGACAGCTACCTGGCCAACTGAGTAGAAGAGATCCATATCAGTACCAATTCCAAAGAAAGGAGATCCCACAGAATGTGGAAATTAATGAACAATATCATTAATATCACATGCAAGGAATTTTTTACTGAAGATAATTCAAAAACAGTTGCAGCAGTATATTGACAGAGAACTTCCAGAAATGCAAGCTGGATTCAGAATAGGATGAGGAACAAAAGATATCATTTCAGATGTCAGATAGATCTTGGCTCAAAGCAAAGAATACCAGAAAGATATTTACCTGAATTATATTGACTATGCAAAAGAATTTGATTGTGTGGGTCATAACAAATTGTGAATAACATTGAGAAGAATGGGAATTCCAGAATACTGAACTGTACTCATAAGGAACCTGTACCTAGACCAGGAGGCTGTCATTTGAACAGAACAAGGGAGCACTGCATGGTTTAAAATCACAAAGGGAGTGCATCAGGGTTGTATCCTTTCACCATACTTATTCAATCAATATGCTGAGCACATAATATGAGAAGCTGGACTATATGAAGAAGAATGTGGCATCAAGATTGGAGGAAGAATCATTAACAACCTGCGATACATCGACGAAACAACTTTGCTTGCTGAAAGTGAGGATGACTTGAAGCACTTACTGATGAAGATTGAAGAATACAGTCTGTAGTATGGATTACATCTCAGTATAAAGAAAACAAAAATCCTCACAACTGTACCTAAAAGCAGCATCAGGATAAATGGAGAAAAGATTGAAGTTGTCAAAGAGTTCACATTGTTTGGTTCTACAATTGACGACAATGGAAGCAGCAGTCAGGACATCAGACGACGTGTAGCATTGGGAAAGTCAACTGCGAAGGAACTGTTTCAAGTGCTGAGGAGCAGAGATGTCTCCTTGAGGACTAAGGTGCGCCTGACACAAGCCAAGATATTTTCAATCACCTCATATGCATGTGAGAGCTGGACAATGAACAAGGAAAACTGAAGAAGAATTGATGCTTTTGAGTTGTGGTGCTGGCAAAGAATGTTGAGAGTACCATGGGCTGCTAAAAGAACTAACAGGTCTGTCCTGGAGGAAGTGCAGCCAGAATGCTCCTTGGAGGCAAGAATGGCCAGACTTCGTCTGACCTACTTTGGTCATGTTGTCAGAAGGGACCATTCCCTGGGGAAGGATGTCATGCTTGGTAAGGTGGAGGATCAAGGAGAGAGGGGAAGGTCCTCAACAAGATGGATTGACACGGTGCCGCAATGATGAGCTCAAGTATAGCAGTGATCATGGAGCTTGCTCGGATCGGGCAGTATTTCCTTCTGCTGTGCATAGGGTCAGAGAGGACTCAACAGCACCTAATGACAACAAGAACAACAAAGGAGGAATGTTTAATCTTTCTTCTTAAGTTTTATTATTTGGAAGGGAAACCATGACAAGAAGGCACATGGAGCAGTGTGATTTCTGAAAGCATGATATACTGAAAATAGAACATTTTAAAATGTGTGTAGCATTTCTCTGTAGAGAAACACCATTTTCTTAGTACATAACTTACAAATGTAATTTCACAAATAATTTTTAAGCAGATATTTTCCACAAATATTAGGAATGCTGTAAGATTGCTCGCTTCTCAGTTCCTATAAAAAATACAAAGTAAATAACATTTTACAAAATAACTCTTGCTTAGTTTTATCTCTGAAACATAAACAAAATGGGTAGAATAAAAACTTCTTTAAAATTATACTTTGTATATTAAATATATATCAGTTATGTAAAAAATAACCATTTATCAGAACATAAATCAAGAAAAATTATATTTCAAACTGTTTTCCTTGCATCTTGATTAGAAGTAGTTAAATATGTATTTTTTACTCCCCATTAAAAATTAGTACTTAACACAACATATTAAATAAAGGGTTCCATGGTAATTTGGTACTATATAGGAGAATAATCAAATACATATTGAAACTGATGGCTACTAAAATAATTACCAAATTTGGAACTTTTTTGTCATATCCATGTTGTTGTTGTGTGCTGTGGAGTGGGACCCGACTCATAGAAACTCCTCTTTGGGTTTCTGAGACAGTATCACTATGGAAGTAGATTGCCCAACCTTCTTTCTGAGGAGTGGGTTTGAACCGCCAGCCTTCTGGTTAGCAGTCAAGTGCCTTAGGCACTATGCTACCAAAGCTCGCTTGCCACATCCATAGGGACAGGAATTTTTATATATCCCCAGTGGCCAAAAGCAAAAAAAATGCCTGACACTTGTTGCTGCTCTGTCGACTGGATTCTGACTCAGAGACTGTTATAGGACAGGGTAGAACTGCCTGATAGGGCTTCCAAAGCATTAATCTTTATGGGAGATTGCCAGGTCTTTTCTTATGGAGCTGCTGGTGGATTCCAATGGCCAACCTCTCTGTAAGCAGCTGACTTCATAACATTGTGCCACCAGGACTCTTTTGATACTTATTATGCTTAGTAAATTGTGGATTAATGAATAAATTCAGAGTTCTAAATTTAAGAGGTTTGTTCTTTGATTAAGACTTGTCCAAACCAGAACTCAAGATGGTTTATCCTTAACCACTCCTGCAACTAAGTTAAACATTTGTAACCAAGTCTCAGCATTGCAAATACTTCTAAGGCTTATCAAATCACAGGGTCCTTTAAGGAACTAGGGTGGTGCAATGGTTAAGAGCTTGGCTATTACCTTAAAAGTTGGTGGTTCGAATTTGCCAACCACTTTGTCCTATAGTGTCAATATGAAGGTTCTATAGGGTCATTCACTATGAGTCGGTAGCAGGTTTGGTGTTCTTTTTAGTTTATGCTCCTTGCTACTCATGCTGTCTAGTGAATTCTGACACATGGTGACCCTAGTGGTGCAGTGGTTAAGTCCTTGGCTGTAATCAAAAAGTTGGCAGTTCAAACTTACCAGTCACTCTATGGGAGAAATATATGGCAGTCTATAAAAATTACAGCGTTGGAAACCCTGTGGGGCAGTTCCACTCTGTCACACTGAGTTACTATGAGTTGAAATTGATGCAATGTCAACAGGATTAGTTTGCTACAATATGACTTTTTAAAAAGTTAATAAAAGGGAAACAAGGTTCTTTCAGGATTATTAATTATTCGTGGAATCTAAAATTTAAATTTAAACTTGGCTAAGGTAGAAGGGAAAGAAAAGATCAATAGGGTTAAATAAGTAGTAGGCAGAAATAAATTGCTTCCTTCAGTGTTGATTGTACAAACATAAACACACTGTCGTACACAGCATTGGAAAAAAAATAAAATGGATCTTAGTTATACATTTTTGTTGTTGCGTTCTGTTGAGTCAGCTCTGACTCATAATGACCCTATGTACAATAAAATGAAACACTGCCTGTTCTTGCACCATCCTAAAAATCATTGCTATGCTTGAGCCCATCATTGTAGCCACTGTGTTAATACTCCTCATTGAGGGTCTTCCCCTTTTTCACTGAAATAAGGAGCTCTGGTAGTGTAGTGCATAAGGCACTTGAGTGCTAACCAGAAGGCTGGCGGTTCAAACCCACGAGCCACTCCTCAGAAAGAAGATGAGGCAATCTACTTCCGTAATGATACTGCCTCGGAAACCCAAGCAGGGGTCACTGTGAGTCAGGTCCAACTCGATGGCACATAACAACAACAACAATACTTTACAAAGCATGATACTCTTCTCCAGGGACTGATCCCTTCTTACAACATGACCAACCTATGTAAGACATAGTGTGGCCATTCTCGCTTCTAAGGAACATTCCGGCTTCACTCCTTCCAAAACAGAGTTATTCAATCTTTTCTCTGTTTATTATGTTGTTGGTCCAGTTGTGAGGATTTTTTATTTTCTTTATGTTGAGGTGTAATCCATACTGAAGACTATAGTTTTGATTTTCTTCAGTAAGTACTTGAAGTCCTCATCAATTTCAGCAACCAAGGTTGTGTCATCTGCATATCATACGTTGTTAATGACTGTTCCTCCAATCCTGATGCCATGTTCTTCATATAGTCCAGCTTCTAAGATTATTTGCTCACCATAAATATTGAGTAAGTATGGTGAAAGGACAGAATACTAATGGATACCTTTCTTGATTTAAAACCATGGAGTGTCCCTTTGTTCTATTTGAACTACTGCCTCTTGGTCTATGTACAGTTTCCTCATGATCACAACTGAGTATTCTGGAATTCCCATTCTTTGCAATGTTATCCATAATTTGTTATGATCCACAGAGGCGAATGCCTTTGCATAGTCAATAAAACACAGGTAAACATCTTTCTGGTATTCTTTGCTTTCAGCCAAAATCCATCTGACATCGGCACTGATATCCCTAGTTTCATATCCTCTTCTGAATCCATCTTATATTTCTAGAAGTTCCCTGTGAATATAGTGCTGCAACCATTTTTTAATTTCCTTTGGCAGAATTTTACTTCTGTGTGATTAATAATATGGTTCAATAATTACAACTATTGGATCATCTTTGGAATGAGCACAAAATATGGATCTCTTCCAATTGGTTGGCAAGGTAGCTGTCTTCCAAATTTCTTGTCATATCCAGGTGAATGCCTCTACTGTTGCATCCGTTTGTTGAAACATTTCAATAGGTATTCCATCAACTCCTGAAGACTTGTTTTTTGCCAATTCCTTCCATGCAGCTTGGACTTCTTTCATTATCATCAGTTTTTGATCATATGCTACCTCCTGTTGTTGTTGTTGTTATGTGCCGTCGAGTCGGCCCCGACTCATAGCGACCCCTCCTTGGGTTTCCAAGGCAGTATCACTACGGAAGTAGGATTGCCCAACCTTCCTTCCGAGGAGTGGCTGGTGGGTTTGAACCGCCAGCCTTCTGGTTAGCAGTCAAGTGCTTTTAGCCACTATGCTACCAGAGCTCCTCGTGAAGTGGTAGAATGTTGACCAATTATTTTTGGTTCAGTGACATGGTGCATTCCTTCCATCTGCTTTTGATTCTTGAAGTACGATTCACTATTTTGCCCATAGAATCCTTTAATATCACAACTCAAGACTTGAAATTTCTCTTCAGTTCTTTCAGTTTGAAAAATCCCAAGTGTGTTCTTCGCTTTTGCTTTTCTAACTCCAGGTCTTTGCACATTTCATTATAATACTTTACTTTGTTTTCTCCAGCTGCCCTTTGAAATCTGTTCAGCCCCTTGTGTGTGTGTGTGTGTGTGTGTGTGTGTGTGTTAGAGGTCTCACTGTCACCACTACAATTAATTTACTGTGATGGAAACAAAACCTGTCTTAATTTAACCACATTGACAATTTCTGGACACCATCATCACTTGTGAGCATTTTCATGTAGAGTGAGGCTACTTGTTCAATTCATTTATTTCAATATTTCTTCCATTTGCTTTAACTACTCTACATTCAAGAGCAAGTTTTGGAGTCTCTTCTGACATCCAATTTGGTCCTTTCCTGTCTTTTAATAACTTTTTACTTTCTCCACATGTGATGTTCTTGATGTCATCCCACAACTTCTCTGGTCGTCAGTCATTGGTGTTCAATGCATCAAACCTGTGCTTCAGAAAGTCTCTAGATTCAGATGAGATATAATCAATGTCGTATTTTGGCTCTCATGGGCTTGTTTTAATTTTCTTTAGCTTCTACTTAAATTTATAACAATAGTCTGTTCTACAGTCAGCTTCTAGCCTTGTTCTGACTGATGACATTGAGGTTCTCCATCACCTGTTTCCACAAATGTAGTCAATTTGATTCCTGTGTATTCTATCTTGCAAGGTCCCTGTATATAGTCACCATCTATGTTATTAGAAAAGGTATTTGCAATAAATAAGTTGTTCACCTTGCAAAAAAAAAAAAATCTATCATGCTATGTCTTGCATCATTTCTTTCACCAAGGCCATATTTTCTGACTACTAATGCTTCCTTTTATTTCCAACTTTCACATTCTAGTCACTGGTAATTATCAGTACATCTTGATTGCATATTTGGTCAATTTCAGCTGCTGAAATTGGTAAAAATCTTCAACTTCTTCATATTTGACCTTAGACTTGGATGTAAATTTGAGTAATAGACGTATTAACTGGCCTTCCTTGTAGATGTGTGGATATTATCCTATCACTGATAGCAGTGTGCTTCAGGATAAATCTTTAAACGTTCTTTTTAATGATGAATGTGACATCATCCCTCCTCAATTTGTCATTTCCAGCATAGGACACCATGTGATTGCCTGATTCAAAATGACCAATATCCGTCCATTTCAGCTCACTCACTCACTCTCACTGCCATCAAGTTGATTATGATTCATAGTCACCCCCATTGGGTTTCTGAGGCTGAAAATTTTTATGGAAGTAGATTGCCCCCTCTTCCTTCCCCAGAGAGGCTGTTTGGGTTTGAACTGCTGACCTTCTGGCTAGCAGCCAGATGCCTTATCCACTATACCACTAGAGTTCCTTTTCAGCTCACTACTGCCTAGGATATTGATTCTACTTCAAGAAGGCAGCTCTTTCCCAGGTATGTTTTATGTCCCTTCCAACTTGAGGGGGCTCATCTTCTGGAACTATATCAGACTATGTTTCACTACTATTCGTAAAGTTTTCCAGTAATACATCAGACAGTGTTTCACTGCTATTCATAAGGTTTCCAGTGGCCAATTTTTTCAGGCCCTTTCCTTCTTCCTAGTCTGTCTTAGTCTGGAAACTCTGCTGAAATCTGTCCACCATGGGTAGCCTTGCTGGTATTTGAAATACCAGTGGCATAGCCTTCAGCATCACAGTAACATTCAAGCCAACACAGTACAACAAACTGACAGACAGGCGATGGTCTTAGTTATATATACCACAAATGGATGGCTTAACAAACAGAGACTTATTCTCTCACAGTTTATGAGATTAGAAGTTTGAATTCAGGGCACCAGCTCTAAGGGAAGGGTTTCTCTCTCTGTCAGCTCTAGGAGAAGGTCCCTTCCACATCTGTGGGCCCAGCATTCCTTAGAGATCTCCATGTGTCTTCGCATCAATCTTTCCCTAGGTCTAGAAGGCCCTCAGTACAGGAATCTAGGGTCCAAACTACATGTTATGCTCCAAGCTCTCCTTTCTTGGTGGTAGTCTCTTTGTTTCACTTTTCTTTTATTTTTTATAAGATAAAGGGTGTCACTCAAGTAAGGCCATGATTTGAATAAGGGCGGGACTAAAGTCATGCCTTCTTGTAAGGCTGTGACTCAAGACACAATCCACCCTAATGTTGCCTCAATAACATTTGTTGTTGTTGTTATGTGCTGTCCAATCAGACCCAACTCATAGCGACCCCTCCTTGGATTTCCAAGGAAGTAGATTGCCCCATCTTCCTACTGAGGAGTGGCTGGTGGGTTTGAACAACCAGCCTTCGGGTTAGCAGTCAAGTGCCTTAGGCACTATGCTACTAGAGCTCCCTTTAACATTTAGAGGTTAGGATTTACAACATATGTCACAAAATGGAGGATAACTGCTTCAGAACAGAAAATAGAGGACAGTACTAAGAATTATGACCTACCCAAGTTGACACATATTTTGGGGGAACATAATCCAATACATGACATTCCACTCTTTCTGTTGTGGTAGTTAGCTACCATTGAGTCTATTCTGACTCATAGTGACCTATGTACAAGAGAATGAAACTCTGCTCAGTCCTATGTCAACTTCACAACGCTTGCTATGCTTGAGCCCATTGTTGCAGCCACAGTCAATCCATCTTATCGAGGGTCTTCCCCTATTTCGCTGACCCTCCAATTTACCAAGCATGACATGCTTCTGCAGGGAATGGTCACTTCTGACAACATGACCAAAGTAGGTGAGACAAAGTATAGCCACTTTTGCTTCTAAGGAGCATTTCAGATACACTTTTTCGAGGACAAGTTTATTTGTTCTTCTGGCAGTCCATGGTATTTTCAGTATCCTTCACCAACCCTATAATTCAAAGGCATCAATTCATCTGTGGTCTTCCTTATTCATTGTTCAGCTTTTACATGCACATGAGGCAATTGAAAATACCATGGTTAGGGTTAAGCACACCTTAGTCTTCAAAGTGATATATTTGCTTCTTAATACTTTAAAGAGGTCTTTTGCAGCAGATTTGCCCAATTCAATACATCTGATTTCTTGACTGCTGCTTCCATGGGTGTTGATTATGGATACAAGTAAAATGAAATTGCTGACAACCACAATCTTTTATCCATTTATCATGATATTGTTTATTGGTCCAGTTGTGAAGATTTTCGTTTTCTTTATGTTGAGGTGTAATTCATACTGAAGACAGTAGTCTTTGATCTTCATCTGTAAGTGCCCCAAGTCTTCTTCACTTTCACTAAAGTTGTGTCATCTGCATATCACAGGTTGTTAATGAGTGTTCTTCCAATCCTGATGCCATGTTCTTCTTCCATCTTCTCAATTGTTTGCTCAGCATACAGATTGAATAAGTATGGTGAAAGGATACAACCCTGATGCACAACTTTCCTGATTCTAAACCATGCATTATCCCCTTGTTCTATTCAAACAACAGCCTCTTAATCCATATACAGGCTCCTGATAAGTACAATTCCACCCTTTGGCCCCCCAAAATTCATGTTCTTGCCACAAGTAAAACACATTCACTCCATTATATCATACAAAAAGTCTTAACCTGACTCCAAGTCCAAAACCTCACCTTCAGAATCATTTAAATCAAATATGGGTGAGACTTTAGGCATATTCCATCCTGGGGCAAAATTCCTCTTTATCAGTGAACTTGTGCAATCTAGACTATAAGTTATCTGTTTACAAAATACAATAGTAGAACAGGCATAAGGTAAATATTTCCATTACAAATGGAAGAATTTGGAGGGAAAGAAGGGATAACAGCTACCAAACAAGTCCAAAACCCAACAGAACAAATTAAATCCTCCATCTCTGAGACTTTCTGGCCAATGGCCCTATCCTCCAGCCAAATTTTGCCCATCTCTTCATTGCTGCACCTCCCCAATTTGCATTCATTGAGTGAACCTAGGTGGTCATCTCAAGCAAGCATACCACACTGTCTACTCTCCCTTTAATTTCCAGTCTTGGAAGAGGATTCTTCTGATGGATACTGACTTTTCCTGTCTCAGTGACTCTGGGTGTAAGCCACACCCCTTGGATTCTGGGTAGAGACCTGTCAGCTCTGGCCTTCAGCTCTGCCTTCCAGGCCAGCAGCTCTGCTCCCTCAGCTTTGGGCAGCCCTGTTCTCCTAGTTCATCTGAGTAATGACCCCATCCTCTTAGCCCCAACAGGTCCTGTTCTTCTGCCCTTTGGGCATGACAGCTTTGCCCCCTCAGCTTTGAGCAGTGGCTCCATCCTCCTGGCACATCTTAACGGCAGCTCCACACTCCAGAACCAAGTTGGTGAAGATCCAATTCCTTGAAACCTAGAAGGCTGTGGCTCCACCCTTTGAGATCCAGGAGAGCCCCACCTTTTGAAACCCCAGAGGCTACAGCCCCTCCCTTAGTGGCCCAAGCAACTCTGCTTCCCATGCTGTGCATGTTCCAACAGTTCTGCGGACCTTCAGGCTGCTCCAAGGGTGGCTCTTGTCTTTTCTGGGAGGACAACAGATGTAGCTCATTTGGCCTGTTTCCCACCTGTAGAATTTCAAAAGGCAGAAAATATTCCCTCCTTTCATTCTTTCTCTGTCATTTTCAGTCTAAGCTGAGGCATTTCCTGCTGTGGTAATTGGTTAGATCCATCAGTCACAGACTTAATCTTTTTAACAAAGTTTGGGAAGCTACATCCTTGGTGAACATTGTAGGATATGTATCTTAGTTTGCACAACAGAATTTTCCAAACCTTTGTTTTTTCATTTTTCATTTGTTTTTGTTTTTGTTTTGTTTTGTTTTTGCCACCCTTGCATTTCTGAACTAAGTGCCACTTAGTTTTGATGTATTATCTTTTTTATATATGTCACCACATCTGGTTGGCACTTTTTACATCCTCATTATTTATTGTCTTCCCTTTCACCCAAGTTAATATGAGTCTACCCTCTATTTAGTAGTTTACGCTCCCTTCCCCTCCCACCCCTGGTAACCATAAAAGAATATTTTTTTTGTATGAAAACATTTTCTTGACTTTTTACAATAGTGATCTCATAAAATATTTGTCATTTTGTGATTGACTAATTTTTCGTAGTGCCTAAGGCACTTGACTGCTAACCAGAAGGCAGGCGGTTCAAACCCACCAGCCACTCCTCGGAAGGAAGATGGGGCAATCTACTTCCGTAGTGATACTGCCTCGGAAACCCAAGGAGGGGTTGCTATGAGTCGGGACCAACACGACGGCACATAACAACAACAGCAATTTTACTCAGTGTAATGTTCTCTAGGTCCACCATGTTTTGAGCTGTTTTGCAGGTTCATTGTTGTTCTTTAATGTTGTGTAGTATTCCATTGTGTGCTTTTTCCATAGTTTATTTATCCATTCATCCACTGATGGGCATTTAGGTGTTTCCATCTTTTTGGTATTGTGAATAGTGCTGTGATGAACATATGCAAAGAAATCATAACACACTGCCATCGAGTCAGATCTGACTCAGAGCAACGCCTCCTTCTGTTTCGGAAGCGATGTCACTACAGAAATAGATTGTCCATCCTTCCTTCTGAGGAGTGGCTGGTGGGTTTAAACTGGCAGCCTTCTGGTTAGCAGTCAAATACCTAGGCACTGTGCTGCCAGAGCTCCAGTGATGAACACAGGTGTGATGAACATAGGTGTATATATCTGTTTGTGTCATGGTCTTTATTTCTCTAGGATATACACCTAATAGTGGGATAGGTACTGAAACAAGGCGGGCTTGTGCTTACTCACTGATCTGCACTGAACACGTTCCCTTGTTACCCTACTGAGAGGGACCAGGTCTTCGGGAGCAAGGTAAGCACGGG
>NW_006922064.1:951930-965420 GCF_000298275.1 Orycteropus afer afer
GCTCGAGTATAGCAGGGATTGTGGGGCTGGTGCGGGATCGGGCAGTGTTTCGTTCTGCTGTGCATGGGGTCGCTATGAGTCGGAAACGACTCAACGGCACTTAACAACAACAACAACAACAGTGGGATTGTTGGATCATATGATATTTCTATTTCCAGCATTTTGAGGAAGCTCCATACAGTTTCCCACAGTAGTACCGTTTTACAGTTCCACCATCAGTGTATGAGTGTTCCAGTCTCTCTACACCCTTGCTAGCATTTGTTATATTCTGATTTTCTCAACTTTGCTATTAGTGCTGAGATGAGATGATATCCCATTGTTATTTTTATTTGCATCTCTCTAATAGCTAATGAAAAGGAGGTCTTGTGGTATAGTGGGTAAGGCATTTGTCTCTTAAGCACATAATCAGCAGTTCAAACCCACCAGCTACTCAGTGAAAGGAAGATAAAGCAATCTGCTTCCATAAAGCCTTGGAAACCAAGTGGGGGTACCTATGAGTAACAATCGATTCAATGGCAGTGGGCTTGATTTTTTCATAATGGCTAATGAAAGGAATTCTGGTTGTGCAGTGGTTAAGCATTTAGCTGCTAAACAAAAAGTCAGCAGTTTAAACCTCTCAGCGACCAGTCACTCCAGGAGAGAGAGTTGAAGCAGTCTGCTTCCATAAAGATTTACAGCCTTGGAAAGCCTATGGGACAGTTCTACTCTGACCTACAGGGCAGTAGCAGTGAAATGGTTAATGATCACACCCATTTCTTCATGTTTGTTGTCTACCTGAATGTCTTCTTTGGTGAAGTGTCTGTTCATGTCCTCTGCCCATTTTTTAATTGGATTATTAATCTTTTTATGGTTGAAGGTTTCTATAAATTTTAGAGATTAGACCATTGGTTGTTGTTAATCCCCCTCCCCCCTCAGTTTATGGGTTCTCTTTTAACTGTTTTGCTGAGATCTTTTGATGTGTATAAGCATCTAATTTTTAGGAGGTCCCAGTTATCTATTTTGTCTTCTAATGTTTTGCACAGTTCATTTTTAATTCCATCTCTTTCCTCTCAGGTTTTACTGTAAGCAGAAAAGAGAAACCACATGACCCCTTTAAGATTTTGCTTAGAAATGCCATCAGACAGATATCCAATATCATCACTTATAAATTTTGCCTTCCACCAAACGTGTGAGCATAGTTCAGACAAGATCTTCACTGCCGCAAATCATAAAAAGCATCATCCTTCTCAAACAAGAGTGTGACTTGGGTAGGAGTGATGAGTACCGGTTTAAGGGTAGTGTCTTAAGAGTGTGACTTGGATCATACACACTTGTAAGGCTGTAACTCAGTATACAACCTACCTTAATCCTGCCAAATTGACACATATTTTGGGGGACACAATTCATGGCAGTATCCTAACAAGAAATAGAGATTAAAGTTCTCATTTATCTTGTCCATAGCAAAAATAACGAATTAACACAGAGGAGGATGGTAAGAAAGTATAAAGGACAGACAGGAAGGAAGACTGTTCATTGTTTTCTCAATTTTTCATCATTGTCACGACCACTAACTATATTTGGTGATGGTAGGAATGCTACGTGAGCCTCACGATCAGTTCTACAATGGAAAAATTATAATAAATATTAGTCATTTCAACTGGTTGATAATATAGAGTCGTTCAGCTTCTAAGAACTCAAAAATTCAGGAAGGAACAGTAGACTGTAATTTCTTTAACTTATGGAAGTATATATAGTCTTATGATTCACTAATAAGGCGGTCTAGATTTTTCCATGTAATAGACATTGAACTACCTATTTGAATTTTTTCCTTTCTAATGAAATTTACCCTTATAACAGGTAAATTTTTCTAGGAATTATGTGTTTAATCAACCAATTTTAATGAATCAACTAGAAAATTAGCAACTATCTTTATAAAAGATAAGTTAAACTATGGAAATTTTATTCTACTATTTCATATATATTTGGTTACAAGTTACCTTATCCAGAAAATAGCTCCCTTAAGACATTATTTAGGAAACTCTGGTGGCGTAGTGCCTAAGGCATTTGACTGCTAATCAGAAAGCTGGTGGTTCAAACCCACTAGCCACTCCTCGGAAGGAAGGGTGGGCAATCTACTTCTGTAGTGATACCGCCTCAGAAACCCAAAGAGCATTCACTATAAGTCAGATCTGACTCCATGTCAATGTGTTTTTTTTTTTGTTTGTTTGTTTGTTTGGGTTTTTTTTGGTAAGACATTATGGATTTATGGTTAAATTTAATTGTAGTAAATCTGCAGGAGAGCGTATCTTAGCTGTGGGGAATTGTATTATACTGCCTAATGTAGATAGCTGACTACTATGCTTTTGAAATTCTTTGAAGATAAAAGTTGAGTATTATAACAATAAGAAGACTGGGAGGCAAAAAGTACTCGTTGCTTTCAAAAAACTGGCAAAGGTGCAGTTGATTTAAAAAGAAAACACCATCAAAAAAAAAAGACTAGATGTATAGTTTGTGGCTCCTCTGAAACTGAAAACATTTTTAAATTAATTTTTTTTTTTTTTACTGTGGAGATAGATGTGTGCTTATTGTATAATGAGGGCTTGACTATTGATGTAAATATTTATTATAAAATTGCAATAAATGAAATAATAATGAAGAAAAGAAACAAAGGACGAAAAGAAATATGCCCTCTGGGTATTGCGGTATTTTATATACTACATGGAAAGTAATTTTTTAAGTGGAGTAATAGGGTGAGAGGGGAGCTTCTACTACATGTCAGGTACTGTACTGTTTTTAGCACTTAACACATGTTGTTGTTATGTTGTTACCTGCCATTCAGTCAGACTGGACTCATAGAGTCCCCTCCTTGGGTTTCCAAGGCAGGATCACTATGGAAGTAGATTGCCCAACCTGCCTTCCAAGGAGTGGCTGGTAGGCTTGAACCGTCAGCCTTCTGGTTAGCAGTAAAGTGCCTTAGGCACTACACTACCACAATAATGCTAGGAAATAAGTAAAACAAGGAGATTATCATGATGAACTTTTAAACTAAGTTGGCAATTAGAACGTTTCTTAAAAGTAGTTTTTTATGACTACTAAAGGAGGCAAATCAGAGGGGAGCATCTGTTTGTTTGATTTATTCATTTCTATCCAAAAATAACTTGATCCAAGATACAAAGTATAGGCTAAAATGAAATGTAAGCAGTTAAATCACAGTAAGTTCCTATATTATCAGAAAAAAAAAAAAGTCCAGCAATGGGTTCTTTATGGGAGACAAGTTTTTTTTTTTTTTTTTTTTTTTTTTTTTTTTTTTTTTTTCCTTCCTGGAACTAAATTCTAAAAGAATGTCTCATGTGGGGACTTATATAGGGCACATTAAATAATGTAGTAGACAATGTCAGAGTAAATGAAGGAAGAAATTTCATATGCCTCTTTTTTGTGGTGACCTCCATAAAAACTGAGAACATCCTATTACTCTGCAGCTCAAGGAGGGTGGCTACAAAGGCCAAGGCTGATAACTAAATACATTGCTTTCCAGCTATTCAATCCAACTCAAAGACACAACACAACTTAAAACCTACTGAGGAGTCAATGTTGATTATTTCCCTAGGATGAAAAAAAAAAAAAAAACCCACTGCCATCGAATCGGATCCGACTCATAACGATCCCTCCTTGGGTTTCTGAGGCAGTATCACTACTGAAGTAGATTGCCCAACCTTCCTTTTGAGGAGTGGCTGGTTGGTTTGAACCACCAAGCCTTCTGGTTAGCAGTCAAGTGCCTTAGGCACTATGTTACCAGAGCTCCTTTACAAGGACTAGAATAGGGCAATTTGGATTTACATTTCTGGATAAGAACCTGGATGAGAAGCTGCTTCATTTGATTTAGGATGGAACTCAAAGGTATATATATGGCACAGAACGTAATCAGTATTTTAACGCTGGGGAAACCCACCCTACCTATGCACGAGACATAGGACAAAGGTGAACTAGCAGGAAAGACAAAAATTTCCTCAACTAGTAGCTTTTGATTTACTCCTTAAGAGAGTCTATTTACCTAAAGAACTAAAGCCAATGCTTATAAGAACTAGCAACAAAATGCATCATTTTCAGAATTTCTTTGTATTCAAAAACATGAAACTTAATAAATGTTTATAATATAACACAATTAAGAATCAAACATTTCCTACAGATTAGTTGGAGAATTATGATTAGAGTTCGGTTTAGAAAAAGGATTAGGTTTACTATCAAGAGTAGTATATGGACTAGGATTATTTTACAATCAGGTTACAGTTTATTTTTAGTTCTAATTTTCATGCCTGAGAGTTTTAGCTTGCTTGGAATAAACCATGTCATTTCCCACTCTGGAATGCTAAAAAAAAAACATTGCCATCAAGTCAACTCCAACTCATAGCGATCCTATAGTACAGTGTGTTGTTGTTGTTGTTAAGTGCCGTCGAGTCGTTTCCGACTCACAGTGAACCCATGAACAGCAGAACGAAACACTGCCCGATCCCGCGCTAGCCCCACAATCCCTGCTATACTTGAGCCCATCATCGCAGCCACCATGTCAATCCATCTCGTTGAAGGCCTCCCCCTCTTTCGTCGACCCTCCACTCTACCAACCATGACATCCTTCTCCAGGGAATGGTCCCTTCTTACAACATGACCAAAATAAGTGAGACGAAGTCTGGCCATTCTTGCTTCCAAGGAGCATTCTGGCTGAACTTCCTCCAGGACAGATCTGTTAGTTCTTTTAGCAGTCCATGGTACTTTCAGCATTCTTCGCCAGCACCACAACTCAAAAGCATCAATTCTTCTTCGGTCTTCCTTATTCATTGTCCAGCTCTCACATGCATATGAGGTGATTGGAAATATGGCTTGTGTCAGGCGCACCTTAGTCCTCAAGGAGATATCCTTGCTCCTCAGCACTTGAAACAGTTCCTTCGCAGTTGACTTTCCCAATGCTACACGTCATCTGATATCCTGACTGCTGCTTCTGTTGGCATCGATTATAGAACCTTTTTACCAGTTCTGACTCCAACTGTCCCTACTACTGCACTCACCACTTTTCTGCTGGGTTTGATAATTCATTGCAATGACCACACAGAACTCACAAACAATACCCATGATTATGGGGTTTATTAGGTAAGCAACAGGTTACAATTCAGGTTCAAGAACATGCTCAGGATACAATTCTTCAATCAGAACAGCCTCCTTTCATCCATGCCCATAGGCACTCCTCTCTTTGGCCCTTGGCCTCTCAGCCTGGCCTCTGCCCTGCTCAGGCAAGTGTTACAAAGTTCTTTTAGCTCTGCCAATAGATGCATCCAGATGCATCCCACTCCACCAGAAAGTCTCATGCCCAAAGGCACTTAGCTTTCTCATTCCATGGGCTTGCAAGACCACCAGCCTTCTTGTGCCAATCTCTTGGTTCTGCTGCCTCTGCTGCCACCATCTCTTGGCCATCTCTCTAACATATTTCTGCCGTTGTTTCAGTGCAGGGATCTTGGATCCAAGGACACACTCCACTTTTAGCATTTCTCTGTCTTGATGGTAGTGAGACCTTTTCCTTGTGCCTCTAAACCAAAATCAAAACAAAAACCATAGCCATCAAGTTGATTCTGACTCATAGCAACCCCCGTTGGGTTTCCAAGGCAGTAAATCATTAAGGAGGTAGATTGCCCCATCTTCCTTCTGTGGAGTGCCTTGTAGGCTTGAACCTCCAAACTTCCAGTTAGCAGTCAAATGCCTTAGGCACTGCACCAAGGCTTGTTTTAAGCCTAGCAGAATGACAAAACCGATCAATCCCCGTATTAGGGTTCCAAACACCTTATTTCCATGGTCCCACCCCACAAGGGTGCCATGTACCTTAGTTACATTACTATCAAGCTATCCAATCCCTGAGGTAGGCCATAAACCTCCTCACATTTGCATAGTTCCAACCAGTCATCTGGTGGGAGTCACAAAGACCATGACTAGAAGAGTCATACCAAGTAAATCACTGCACTGCACTACTCCTCTTTAAACCTTGGTTTTTTACATCTTTGCCAGATGACCTCCTGCTTTCACCTTTTACATCTGAGGATAACATTAGAGATGAAAAAGCAAAAGTATGTATTGTACAACTAAGATGTAAAAGAGGGAGAGAAGTAATGAAAAGGTCACTCAGGTTAATATTCTCATTTACAACGTGGTTTGTTAAAAGAGCCCATCCATAGGTGTTGAAACAGTGAATAAAAGCCTAAGAATTTTACTTAAAGCTACAAAGGCCATCTCAAAGATCTAAAAGTAGAGAACAAAAGTGTGTTTGCGGGAGAAGCAGCAGGGTTAAGCTCATTAAATCTACAATGTGATTTTTTTAAATCACTGATATGCATTACATATTATTTTATAAAAGGGTTTAAATATCCTTTTAGAAATAAATTTCACTACCCATTCTGGTATGCAAAAATTCTAACATTTAGTGTTGTCTGATATTGATTCTCCCCTCTCAGGGTCTAAGGCTTTGCTTCTAGGCCAGTGAGGAACCTCCTCTGAACATTCTAGGACATTCCTTTCCCTTGAGGCCAGGAGTGGTTCAAAATGTCTGCTGCTGCTTCTGGGGCAATTATTATTAGGTGTTTTCCTAGACAGGTAACCATCCCTCTGCTGTCCAAAGGGAAAAGAAAGAAAATTAAACTTTTTTTTTTAGGAAGTAGCTGAAAAGGAACTCCCTGTTCGTTCAGTGGCTTGACATGATCCATGTAACACCATTAAACATTCCCCATTAATAGTAGCATGGAACATAACAGTTAAATAATTTAATGCCCAATGTAGCAAGAGGTATGTGTGCCTGGAGCCAGCTCTGATAGGGTGAATAAAAGACCTGACCACTGGTCATAAGCTTTTCCTTCCACTAGATTCCTTCCAGTGTTGACAATGATACATAAACTATGGAAGTTCTGTCTCTGAGAGGCCATGTATGAGAGATTGACAATTGCTTAAATGGAAAGGCTGTAGGAGAGGAAACATTTATTGAGTTCTGACAGTATGGTCAATGTTTTAAATTACTTTATTTCATTCAGTTCATATCCTGTGAAGTAGATTTTATTAATTATACTAATTTATTAGACTGGGGAGACTGGTATTCAGCAAGGTTAAGTAGTTTGACCAAGATTCATTTAGAAAGCAGTGAAGTAAGATTCCATCCTAAGTCTGTTTAAAAATCTATTCAAAGCAAGTGGCTACTGGTGGATATGTTGTGAGAACTCTACATCATTATTGTGTTCTTTCAAGGATTAAGTATTATATAATGAACGTAAAGGCCCCTGCCACTGCACATAAACAAATGGCCAAAATTGAGTAAATGTTACTTCCATTCTCCTTTAAAAACAAGGCCTCCAGCCAAATACTTAAGGGGTAAAACAAAATGAAATTGCCTATTTATTTCCCCAACTTCAATTCGGATGCCTTTAGGGCAGGAAGTGTTGTATTCATAATGCTTAGAATAGTACACATGGTAGATGTTCACTATTAATCTGCTGAATATTAAATGGTGCAACAGCAAGATTAAAGAAGATAGGGAAAAAAAAAAAATCAGTTCCTGGCACAAAATACCACAGAAATGAGTGCAAAAGTCTACAAAGGAACAAAAGAGACAAATAGGACATTTTAATGTAACCAGGCACTTGACTGCTAAGCAGAAGGCTGGCAGTTCAAACCCACCAGCCACTCCTTGAAAGGAAGATGGGGCAATCTACTTCCGTAGGATACTGCCTTAGAAACCTAAGGAGGGGTCGCTATGAGTAGGGTCCGACTCCACGGCACATAACAACAACAACGACAACAGCAAGTATGATGCACACATGTTGACACTGCCTAGTCAGAGACCCATTCAAAATAAATATCACTACTTGTTTTCTTTTTTAACCAAGTAATGTATGCAAAATAGATCTCTAGCCTCTTTCTTTGCTTCTCTCTGTGACCTGACACAGACACATTACCCCTCAACTCCTGGGTCTCTATTTATGGATCTTCTAGTATAGTGTCTAATACCTACATTTAACGGTGTAACTTGCGATGTGAAGTGTGCAATAGCAAGGCAATTTTACAATTTTCCAAGAGTCCTTGTAACTGTTAGAATCACCGTAATTATGGTCATCAGTGATATTTGTGAATGTTAAGGGATTTTTGGACTTAGAATTCTACAGGTTTAAATGAGGATTCAGCCTGAGTTATATGTGTAACTGTGGCTTTTATCTCTATGGATCCCACAAGGACTCTAGTAGATAACCATATAAGCCCTTCATACCCCTCATGTGTCTATGACATAACTGAAATACATGGATAATTTGAAATTCACATTCATCAATTTTCATTTTCTTTATACCATAGTAACACACATACATGAATGCCTATACACAACTACAAGTAAGCTGGCCACCAAGGGAAGAGAGAAATCTCAAAACCTATGAAATCTATGATTACAAGTGTAGATCAGTTCTCAGAGGAGAGTAGTGCTTTGAATACTCACACTATGGCAAAGAGTCCTTCTGTTCTCAGGTCTTTAATCAAGTAAGATATTCTTCATCTCAGTTTCTAAAAGTTTCAGTTAGCTGTTTCTGATATAGTTTCTGCACTGAAAATTATTCCAAAGTCTGTGCTGTGACTGATAATTTCCATTAAACTCAGCAACATCTGGCTATTGATTTATTATCTGTAGCCACTTGTCATACAATACCTTGGGCCCTTTCTAAAATCTTCATGAGACCCACTTTTATTCTACATAGCTCAGTAATAGGGTAAAATCCACTGTGGTCACAGCAAAATCCCGTTGTAATTTTACTTGTCATCTTGACAAACCTGAGACCTTGCTTCCAGACTTCAATTTTCTCTTGAACTCAGAGATCTATTTTGCCTGGTTTGCTTTTCAGCAAGTTATCATTTCTCTTGTTTTAATGCAAACCCTGCAAAATGCCAGCTTAGCTGGACTTTTTACTGACTACATTTGCACAGAGGTCTGTTTTACTACCCAGTTGACTAGTTCAATTTATCTTCATGACAGCAAGTTAAATAAGAGTACTATTTTTGTACAGAAGGAGATATTTTTAATGAAAAATAAGTAATGTTAAATCTACAAAGGATTGTGGGAAATGAGTCCTTTTTATTTTTTCTGAATTTTAAAAACAGGGCACTACACTTATGTCAGTAGATTCTTATCTCAATATTTAAAGACCACCCACTCTGCTCTCCAAAGTACAGAATACAAGTAAAGTTGTAGAAGATCTATTGGACTTTAAATTCTACTCCCTGAAAGAACATGATTTCTTTAATTAGATACCTACCTGATTAGTTTATGTCATCAGTATATTTGCACTCAAGTAAATTCTATAACTTCCCTTGAGGAGATTATTTTATAGACACTGTAACATTGTTTTTGCTGTTAGCTGCTGTTAAATTGACTCCTAACAACATTATGTACGACACAACAAAAGGCTCCCTAGTTCTTTGTCATCCTCACAATTACCAGCAAATTCAAGTCCATCATTACAGTTATTGTGCCAATCCATCTTAATGAGCGGATCCCTTACCATCGCTCTTTGTGTTATTTAAGATTGTCAGCATGGCTGGGCTGTGGTTTTGAGTAGCTGGGCAGCTGGATGTAGTTATGCCCCATGATGAGATTGTAATCCCTTCCATCGTGGAATCTGCTGTGAACAGGTAGGTAGTTGCCTTCAGGGTGTGGCCTACTTTCATAAAGAAGGAAAAGCTTTGAGAAAGGTCTCTGGATTTTAGCACATTTGGATCCTGTGTTTGGCTGAGTCTTCATCCCCAGTCCCTGGACTTGAACCAGTGACCTGCTGTTTTGCCTGCTAATCTTGGAACTGTGCCATTTTACCTGCCAACCTTGGGTTTGTCAGCCTCAGCAGCTAGCAGCTGCCTGAGATAGGACATACCTCAAGCTCCATTGGGCCTGGAGTAAAAGGCAGAGCTGAAGCCCAAGGCCAAGGGACCTTCACCCAGCTCCTAGAGCCAGCACTCTGAATTTGGGCTTCTAACTTTCTAAATTGTAAGAGAATAAATTCCTGTTTATTAAGCAATCCACTTGTGGTATTTCTGTTAAAGTAGCACTAGAGGACGAAAACACTCACCTTCTACTTCACCAAACATGATGCCTTCCTCCAGAATTGGATCCCTGGACATGTGAGTCAAACAATGTTCTGTTACAATCCATAAGATTTTCAGTGGCTGATTTTGGAAAGTAGCTCACTAGACCTTTTTTCCTAGGCTGCCATAGTCTGGAAGCTCCAGTGAAACCTGTCCACTCTGGGTGATCCAGCTAATATTTGAAATTCTAGAGTTTAACTTCCATCATTATAGCAACATGCAAGCCACCAGACTACAACAAACTGACAGATGGTTGGTGCACTTTAGTATTACTTTGCCCTTAACTTCCATATAATAAATTAACAAATATTATCTCATATATGATTACATCTCAATATTTGCCTAACTCCCATTTTCTCCCTCCCATTTAATTTCTTTGTGACATAAGATAGGTTATCTACTTATAAAAAAAAAGCATTAAAAAATTGCCTGACTCCATAAGAGAAGAAACACTTTGATTAAAGAAAAAAATGGAGGCACTTGGAGAGGAAGAAAACTCTGATCCCTTAACCTCACCCACCCAAAGTTCCACCCTCAGGGACAGTAGGACATGGTGCAACAGACCCCTCATGGAATCCACATGTTCTGTGTATTTTAATATGATATATATTCAGAAACAAGAAAATCCTCCTCAGAATTAGAGTAAAAAGGAGGAAGACAAAGAACTCCATTTTGCAAAACAGTTCATTCCTCTTCCATTCCAGTGGTTCTTAAACTGAGACTTATGGGTAAAATTAAGAGGGTCTATGAACTTATATTGTAAAAAATTTCCATTTTTTTTTTAATTTTTAGATGAATTTAGCATTTCCATTGATTATAAATACAAGCAAGGAGCATCAGCAGTATGACTTTTGTTTTAATGGACAGCCTAGACATTTTTATAACACTTTACAGTTATTACAGATATCTCAAAATACTTTTTTTATCCCCATGCTTAATTTGAAATCATGATAGTTATTAAGCCCATTACTAGATTTCATGCAGTTTTCCTGTCAAAATATACTCATACCACATAACTGGTGAACAACTGGATAACTCTTCATCTCGTCATTACTTAGAAACTGAAGAATGAAGTCATGTTACCCAGTGGTTTTGTTTACCAATGTCCCCCATCTACTGTTGTTTACTGACCAAATGTGGAAGAGATGGAAACTCAAATGTTAAAGTTTTACAAAACTAGATAGTTCATATTTCAATTTTTAATCCTCTGTAGAAAATATGACCTTGTGAAATATGAACAGAACACTACTTACAGGTAGTTAGACTACATACTCATCTGTGTTTAAGAAATGAAATTTAACTTTCAGCTTGCCTGTGCTTCTCATTTAATACATTAACACAAAAGAATATATATTACTATACCATAAACTTGTTTAATCTTGTGGTAAATGTATTTTAGGAACAATCAACTGCTAACCTGAAGGTTGACAGTTCAAGCTCATTCATCAGCCAAGAATACCCTATGGAGAAGTTCTACCCTGTAACACTGGTTTGCCATGAGTCAGGGGCCAACTCAAGGACAGTGAATAAAAACAAACATATTTTAATATAATTGATTTCCTTTGTAGTCCTGTGCATTTTCCTGTATGCATTTTAAACTGTTATCCTGAGAAAAGATTTATAGGCTTCACCAGACTGCCAAAAGATATCTATATTAGTTTTGTATTGTTGTTACAACAAACTTTGTGCCTTAAAATAACACAAATATATCATCTTACAGTTCTGGTCACAAGTCTGAAATGAATCTGTTGGGGTTAAAATTAAGGTGTTGGCAGGATGGCATTCCTTGAAGCTCTAGAAGAGAATCTGCTTCCTTGGTTTTCCATTTTTCAGTTAGAGGCTACCTGCATTCATTAGCTAATGGCCTCCAGTCAACAATCACATCATTTCAGCCTCTGCTTCCATCCTTACAGCTCCTCCTCTGATTCTCTTGCATCACTCTTCCACTTACATGGAATCTTGTGATTACATTCAGCCAATAAGATGATCCAAGATAACTTTTTTTTTTTTTTAATTTTTCGTTGTGATTTGGGTAAAAGTTTACAGAAAAAATTCTTTTTCCATTCAGCAATTCACACACATTCTGTTTCATGACATTTACTGCAATCCCCACAATGTAATAACTCTCTTCCCACTTCCTCTCTCTACTTACCTCTTTGCTGTGTCCTTCTTTCCTCTGCATTCCTGCCCCCGAACTATCTCCCTGTGCAACCTTCTGACCTCCCATGATTGATTGTTCTGAAGAGTATATTTACCTGGTGTAAATGTTCATCCCATATGCCTGTCTATTATTTGCCCCAAAGGGTAACTAAAAGCCATAGTCTCAAGGGTTTCATCAGGCTCTATTAGACAAGTAAGCCTGGTCTTTTTCATGATTTTGAGTTTTGTTCAAACTTTTCTCCCACTCTATCCAGGATATCCTGCACCAATCTTTTACCCAGCAGTAATGGTAGCCAGGCACCATCTAGTTCTTCTGGACTCATGGTCATATAAGCTGAGGTTCACATGGTACATTAGTCCCTTGGATGAAATATTTCCATACATCTTTGGTTTTCTTCATTCTTCTTTGCTCCAGATAAGAAGAGACCAATTGTTGCATCTAGATGGCCACTTGCAAGCTTTTAAGACCCCAGTCACTACTTACCAAAATAGGCCATAGAACAATATTTTTGTGTAGTATGTTATGCCAATTGAACTTTATGTCCCCCACAACCATGGTCCAGAGCCCAAAGGTCCAACAACTCTCTCCCTCAGAGTGGTTGTCTGTGGCTAAGAAGTTATCATAACTTTGTCCCCTTTTAGTTCTATTTATATCAACATTTTTACAGTACATACAAATATATTTATAGAAATATCATATACCCACCTTATATATGGTCATGGGTATATTCCTTTTTGCCTAGACATACCTGATGATCCAGGATAATAATTATATTTGCAAAGTCCCCTTTGCCATGGAAGTACATTCATAAATTCTCAGCATTAGGTCAGAGAAATCATTGAGGGGCTATTATCCTGCCTAACACAGTGTCCAGGGTACAAAAAATTAAGAACCCCTGTTATATTTCTTAATTTCTTACCACCTTTTATGCTAGTACAAAGATATCAGTGAAGCAAACCCTCTCCATAACTGTAACTAATGTGCATGCTCCTCAATTTTATCAAATATCTTATTTAGTTAATAACTACTCTTGAGATTCACAATCACCTTCTAGAAGAGTAGGATAACAATATAATCATAAAATCTGTAACATCACAAGTGTCAGTGAGAATGATTATACACACAGATCTAAGAAGTTTAAGGGAGCTCTGGTGGCATAGTGCCTAAGGCACTTGACTGCTAACCAGAAGGCTAGTGGTTCAAATCC
>NW_006922064.1:967449-968004 GCF_000298275.1 Orycteropus afer afer
GTCTTCCTCCAATCCTGATGCCATGCTCTTCTTTATATACTGTAGCTTCTCAGATTATTTGCTCAGCACATAGATTGAATAAGTATGGGGAAAGGCTACAACCCTCACACATTCCCTTCCTGATTTTAAACCATTCAGTATCTCCTTATTCCATTTGAACAGCTTCCTGGTCTATGTACAGGTCCCTCAAAAGCACAATTGTTTTCTGAATTCCCATTCTTCTCAAAATTATCCATAATTTGTAATGATCCACACAATCTAATGCTTTTTGCATAGTCAATAAAACACAAGTAAATATCTTTCTGGTATTCTTTCCTTTGAGCCAAGATCTATCTGATATCAGCAGTGATATCCTTCATTCCACATCCTCCTCTGAATCCTTCTTGCATTTCTGGAAGTTCTCTAACAATATACTACTGCAACTCTTTTATAATTATTTCAGTAAGATTTTACTTGCATATGATATTAATGATACTGTTCTATAATTTCCACATTCTGTGGGATCACTTTTCTTTGGAATGGGTACAGATATGGATCTCTTCCAGTCAGTTGGTC
>NW_006922064.1:969049-984959 GCF_000298275.1 Orycteropus afer afer
TGTTATGTGCCGTCGAGTCGGCCCCGACTCATAGCGACCCCTCCTTGGGTTTCCGAGGCAGTATCACTACGGAAGTAGGATTGCCCAACCTCCTTTCCGAGGAGTGGCTGGTGGGTTTGAACCGCCAGCCTTCTGGTTAGCAGTCAAGTGCTTTAGCCACTATGCTACCAGAGCTCCTAAAAAAATAAGTCATTAGTCTTGCAAAATTTTATCATGCAATCTCCAGCGTTATTTCTATCACCAAGGCCATATTTTCCAAGCACTAGTGAATCTTCTTTGTTTCCAACTTTTGCCTTCGAATCACCAGTAATAATCAACACATCTTGATCACATATTTAGTCAATTTCAGACCACAGAAGTTGGTAAAAATCTTCTATTTCCTCATCTTTGGCTGTGGCAGTTTGTGTGTAAATTTGAGTAATAGTATTAACTGGTTTTATTTGGAGGTGTATGTATATCTTCAGAATAGATCTTGATACATTCTTTGTGATGATGAATACCACACCATTCCTATTCCATTTGTCATTCCTGGCATAGTAGATCATATGGCTGTCTGATTCAAATGGCCAAAATCAGTATATTATAGCTCACTAATGCCTAAGATATTGATCTTTAGGCACTCCATTTCAATTTTGACAACTTCCAGTTTTCCTAGATTCATACTTTGTACATTCTATATTCTGATTATTAATGGATATTTGCAGCTGTTTCTTCTTTTAAGTCATGCCACATCAGCAAATGGAGGTCCTGAAAGCTTACTCCATCCACATCATTAAGGTAGACTCTACTATGAGGAGGCAAGGTTTCCCCAGTAGTATTTTGAGCACCTTCTGACCTAAGGGGCTCATGTTCCAGCACTATGTAGGACAATATTTCAAGACTAGGAGCTCTGGTAGCATAGGGCCTAAGGCACTTGACTGCTAACCAGAAGGCTGGAAGTACAAACCCACCAGCCACTCCTCAGAAGGAAGATGGGGTAATTTACTTCTATAGTGATACTGCCTCGGAAACCCAAGGAGGGGTCGCTATGAGTCGGGTTCAACTCAATGGTACATAACAACAAAAACTACATTCATAAAGTTTTCCAATAATATATCAGACAGTGTTTCACTGCTATTCATAAGATTTTCACTGGCCAATTTTTTGAGAAATGGATGGCCCCTTCCTTCTTCAGAGTCTGTCTCAATCTGGAAGCTCCACTGAAACCTCTCCATTGTGGGTGACCCTGCTGGTATTTGAAATACCAGTGGCATAGCCTCCAGCCTCACAGCAACATGCAAGCCACCACAGAAAGACAAACTGACAGATGAGTGATGGTGAAAGTAGTTAGAGAAGTTAAATTTCATTCCTGTCTCACTCAATTTGCCATGCAATGTTGGAAAATTTATGCCATGGCCAATTCCTCTCACCCTTATGCTCTTGGTCTCTCTCTCTTTCTCTCTCTCTCTCTCTTTATTTTTTATCAAAGAAATATCAATAAATTTCTTTGATATGACTAGGTGTTTAGAAATCTAAAACAATATGTACAACAGTGTGAATGTTTATAAGTGTCTGATCAGTTTAAGCTATTTCTCAGTCTCCTCTCACAAATGCCCACTCTCTTCTACCTATCTTCAAAAAGAGATTAGGAAGTCAGTGATTTTCAAAGAGCCTGCCATATTTGGTGGAATGAAATATTTCTTCCTATTTTTTCAACATTGAACCAAGTCTGTTGTGTTCTTTCTTAAATATATGATTCTACAGTGTATTTAAAACTGTAAGTGTGTATCTTCCTAGAGATTGTGACAATTACCTTAAAATAATGAACATTAACATGATTTTAACCATAACTTTGTTTATAGGTTTTATATAATTTTATAGCTCTAAAGTACCTTACTTAAATGAAAACAACAACAACAAAAAAACTCACTGCCATCAACTTGTCTCCAACTCATAGCGGCCCCTCCTTGCATTTCTGAGGCAGTATCACTATGGAATCTTCCTTCCAATCTTCCTGCCCAATCTTCCTTCCAAGGCGTGCTTGGTGGGTTTGAACCACTAGCCTTCTGGTTAGCAGTCAAATGCCTTAAGCACTATACCATGAGAGCACCTTCCTTAAATGAAGTAGGACATAATTTTGTCATTTTGTAATAATAATAATAATAATTTTACACTGCATATGTATATATATATATATATATATATATATACACACACACACACACACATCTATACATACTATTTACCTGCTTGTATGCATGTGAATGCTATTGCCATCCATATAACATGTAATTTATCTCCGGATAAATTACAGTAAGTGTTCTGGTTACCTAGTGCCACTCTGACAAGAATATAGCACAAATCGGATGGACTTAACAAACAGGAGTTTATTCTTACAATTTGGAGGCTTTAAGTCTAAGTTCAAAGTGCCAGACTCTAGGGGCTGGGTAGAACCCCCTCAACCTTGGGATCCAGCTCTGCCTCCTGCTCCCGGCCCACTGGAGCTAGAGGCTCTTCTTCACTCAGACAGCTGCTGGCTGCTGAGGCTGACAAACCCAAGGTTGACAAGTAAAAAGGCACAGTCCTGATGTCACCAAGCACATGGCAGGCCATTAACTTAAGTCCATTGTAAGTCCCCAGGTCAGCAGAGCATGGCAGGCTGCTGAACAATGACACGGCTACTGAACAATGACATGGCTACGTGCAGGGTCCAAGCATGCCATAAGCTAGAGACCATTCTCCAAGGCTTCTGCTTATATATAGGAAGCAGACCACATTCCCTAAGGCAGCTACTCAACTGCTCCCAGTAGATTCCACCATGGAGTTGATTAACAATCTCATCAAGGGGAATACTACATCCAGCTGCCCAGCCACTCAACCAGGCCCAGCCAAGTTGACACACAAACTTAACCACCACAGTAAGTATTAACACATATAATATTATGTGTGTGTGTGTCAGCATAGAACTATGCTCCACAGAGTTTTCAATGACTGATTTTTTTTAGAAATTGATTGCCAGGCCTGTCTTCCAAAGTACTTCTGGGTGATCTCAAACCTCCAATTTTTTGGTTAGCAATCAAGCACATTAACAATTTGTACCACTCAGAGACTCAAACACCCACATTACCCACTCACTGTTATCCAGTCAATTCGACTCATAGCGACCCCTCCTTTTTTTCTGAGGTGGTACCTCTCTGGACGTAGATTGCCCGGTCTTCCTTCCGAGGAGTGGCTGGTGGGTTTGAAACACCAGCCTTCTCGTTAGTAGTCAAATGTCTTGACTTTGAGTCAAATTCAAATGCCTTGAATTAAAAAAAAAAAAAAATCCATTGTCATAACATTGATTATGATTATGATTCATGGTAACCCAGGTATTATAGAGTAAAACTACTTTGCAGGAGTTTTTGGCTGTAATCTTTATGGAAGCAGATCACCAGACCTTTTTTCTGCGGTATTGCAAGGTGGGTTCAAATCACTAACCTTTAGGTTAGTAGTCAAGCACAAACCATTTGCATCACCCAATACACACATTCTCACTCACTGCCCACGAGCTGATTCTGATTCATAGTGATCCCCACTGAGTTTGCAAGGCATTAATTTTCACAGAAGTAGATTGCCCTATCTTCCTTCTGTGGAGTGGCTGGTGGGTTTGAACTGCCAAACTTCTGGTAAATTCATTCAAGTGTCTTAGGCACTGTACCACCAGAGCCCTTTAAAACCCACATTACTCACTCACTGCCATCTAGTCAATTCCACTCATAGCGACCCCTCCTTGGGTTTCTGAGGCAGTATCTCTATGGAAGTAGATTGCCCAGTCTTCCTTCCAAGGAGTGGCTGGTGGGTTTGAAACACAGCCTTCTAGTTAATAGTCAAATGCCTTAGGCACTATGCCATCAGAGCTCCCAACACACACATTAGAGTTCTGAATTAAAATGTGTGATGGTTTTCCATTTCCTAGATCCCCTTTACAGCTCTCCTCCATTTTCACTTCTCCTATATCATGCAACATCTTATTACTACCTCTTACAAAAATGTTCTTAATAAGTTTTCTGGTTACAAATAAGTTTTGTGCACATTAACACTTTGCATCACTTTATGAGTCAGAGTCAACTTGATTGCAACTGCTCTGTATGTGAATATGTGGGTGTATATATATATATATATATATATATATATATATATATATATACATACATATTTATATACAAAATATGCTTATACATCATGCCAAAAGTCAAGTAACGAAAAAAGAAAGAATCTGAAGAAATACCTCTACTCTCTGATAGATATGGTTATAAAGCTACGGATCAGGCAGGCAAAGTTTCCAGATACTATTCACTGTTGCTTTTTTGTTTCACAACTACAGCAGAATTCATTTTACTCTAGAATAAAAATCACATTATTCTCAAAATTTAAAAAAAAAAAAAATAGAATAAAAATAATTCTCCAGATATTCTTAAACACTTTTGTAGAGTTGTAATTTCTTAATCAAACTTGAAGCTTTCCAGAATCTGAGGGACTTAACTAGCCAATTTTATCCTTTACCTCATTTACGTACATATTCTCTTCTCCGAAAATGTCCTCAGGTTATCATAAATTAGTGAAGTAGGAAAATAGGAAAAATGGAGTATTACAGGAGATAAAAATACTTATTACTTTTGCAATTCAGTGGAGCTAATTGTCTTTGGGGCTGTGATACATAACTAAGGAAGCTCTGAAGGGGCACTCTACCTGTACACTGGTGAATGCTACTGCAGACTCAAATAACATGGAACTTCTCTCCTGAATAACTGTTCTACAGTTACCATCCTATCATGATTATTATTACGGACAATTTTTCTCCATCAAGTTAAATATGAGAAACCTGGGGTGAGTGAGTGAGTGAGTGAGTGAGTTTGCATTTATTTTTTACAAGGAGAAAGGTTAAAAGAAATGTGGGGAGTCAGTGTAGTTTAATGAGGGTTGGGAATCCTGAATCCTGGTTTCAGATGGATGAGTGCCACCACTAACCAGTGTGGAACCTTGAGTGAGTCACATTACCTCTCAGAGCTTCTGTATCTTCTTTGAGTGTTTGCCATCCCCCATCTCCCATTCCATATACGGTCCATGATTCTTGGAACCCACAAGATGTACATTTTACTTTTTTAACTCTAGATATCAGTCATATTGTTTCTCAAGTGTTTTAATAAATCTTAAAGCAAAAATTAAAGTGAAACAGCTGATATATCACTGAGACAATTTTTTTAACGTCATAAAAATGTATAATAAGATGGGAGATGCAATTATATTAACTGTTGGCACCAGAGTTCCACACTGAAGGTAAATGTGCCCAGAAAATACTGGTTAGACTCCAAGAGACCTTGCTTTAGTAAAACTGAGCTATTGTAGGTAGGAGGGGAATCTGTCACATATTTTTTGGTGAAGACAGTGTCAGAAAGAGGAAAGGAAAGAATGAGGTGTACAACCAGGAAAAAAGTGAAAGAGCATGACCTCTCTACCAATTATGTGTAACTATTGAGATCCTTAAATTCTGGGTGGGAGGTATTTTGGGAATTACTGAGGAAGACTCATACCTTCTCTTGAGTAGATAAAAGAAGACTGAAAAACTTACCCGGAGGTGTGTTCAGAGACCTAAGAAATTTATTATAAGGAAAGTAAGAGTAGGGTAAAGCAGAGAGTTTGCAGTATAAGAGCAAGGAAGGAAATTACAAATGCCTGCAGACGACAAGCGGCCCAGCAGCAATAGGTTGGTCTAAGTCCAAATAACTGCTGACCCTCTCCCATTTCCCAGGGATATTTATGCCTGGGTTTGAGGAGTTGGGGATGGAGGCTGTGAATCTGTTCCCAGAAAGAATAGCGCTGGGCCCAGGCTGTTAAGGGGCCCTGGCCAGTATCTTGTGACCCCCACTTGTGCTATAATCTGATAAGATGCTTCCATCAGCAGCTTAATAAATTGTAACTCTTCTAAAGAAGGGCCCTACTGCCCTTGGGGAGAAGAAGGGGGAAGCGAATTAGCAAATTTCTTTCTTGACCAAACAAGATGGAGTCTGGTAGCCATTTTGGGGGGCTTTAGAACCATGCCCCATGCAGGAGGGAACTTCTTTTAGAAACAGTGAAGGGGCTAGTCTTCATTTCCAGACTGTGGGTCAACAAATTTTCTTCTAAAAGGGCCAAGTAGCAAATATTTTAGGCTTAATGAGTCATGTGGTCTCTGTCACAACTGCTGGACTCTGCCAGTGTATTGTGACATAAACAGTACATAAATGAATGGATGTGCCTTGTGGTTGTGTTTTAATAAAACCTTATGGACACTGAAAATTTGAATTTCATATCATTTTCATGTGTCACATAATATTCTTCTTTTTTTTCCAATTATTTACAAATGTACACTCCATTCTTAGTCCACGGACCATACAAAAATGTGCAACAGGCTGGGTTTGCCCTACAGTTCATTAGTTTGCCAATACCTACCTAGACTCAAGTGACAGGCAGAAGAACAAAAGCAACATTCATGGAGGTGATGAGGGAGTGACCCCAGACACTAGGCAATAGTAGGAAGAGTTCTGGGCTGTCACTGGCTGTGGAAGCCAGGTCTGATTGAGTTTAATCAGATCCCTGAGAAGTAGCAGGGACCAAGGGATATTTAGGTTATATTTAAACAGATTAGAAGTGTTAGTCAAGAGTATTAATTACAACTCTGCTAATTGCAGGAAATAATGCTGGCCAGGATAAGAAAACAAAACAAAACAAAAAAGACTGTGAAGTAGAATTAGTATAAAGACAGATATGTCTGAGTGGATGCAAGAATAAGAGAGTACAGAAGTAAATCTCTAAGTTTGCAGAAGAGCCCTCACTCAAGTCCTGTGGAGTTCAGATGACAAAAGCCTTGAAGGGTGAATGGAATTTGAAAAATGATAAAGGAAAGAAATTCTAGGAAAGGGAAACAGCTTAAGTGAAGGGACAGGGGCAAAAAGAATAAGTTAAGTATGTGTGAATTACATAGAGAAATCAGACCATGTGAAAGGACATAAAGTTGTGGTCCATCTATCTTCCTCCCGCCGTGGAGAGTTAGTGCTCTGAACCCCCACCCCAGCTTCCAGGTAGCATCACATCTGAGGCCAGTTCAGAAGAAAGGTGTGCCCAGCTTCCCAGGCTATGTGCTCACATGACATGGAATGCTGAGACACAGAACCCACCTGTGAACCAAGAACCCAGAGAAAGGCCTGAAGTCCCAGAAGTTGAGGTCATGAAACTCCAGGATAAGTAGTAGGCCCAGAGAGGTCAGACTATGTCAAAGGCTGGTGTGTATAACAAAACGGGAGAACTTTGTGTTGGCTGAACTGACTTCTAGGAGCAGATCAAGGCTTTTCTCTCTCTCTATCTGCGCCTTTCATCTACCTCCAAGAAAAAGAGAAATTCCTTTAGGAGTCAAAGAGAAAAACACTCCAAGTACCCTCTTACACCACTATAAAGGAAGTAAAAATTTTGAGATAAATAATCTTTTGGATTCTTTCTGTACCCTTTCGGTTAGTTTCTCCCTCTCAGAACTGGTCTCTGTGTGGCCAGAGCAGGAATGCAAGCCTGTGTTCCTGGCTAAGGAGGAGCCCCAGGCTGGAAACACCTAGTAGGAATTTTCCTGGGTTTATCTTTCCATAGCCTTGTCTATCTTCAGAGTGTTATGAAGACACAGCATTGAAATCAGAAGACCTCAGGCTGCTAGCAGTTGCAGCTTAGACAAGAGGCAGGAGGAACTCTTCCAGCTCACACTGAGTTCGCTCACTGTGGCAAGACAGAATTGTAGCCAGAGCTCTGCCTCATACAAAGAGAAGTCATTTGCTAGTGTGTCCACTTAGCATTTTCTCTCCTTTAGGGACCTGGCTAAATGATTCATGGAGAATTCAAGGATTCGGTCTCCGAATCTTTTATTTATTTATTTATTTTCCATCAGAAACAAATTAGGAGTCACAGCTGCCAAGTCAGGATGGCACTTTGAGGTCTGACCCAGGCAAAGGGTGCTGGTAGAGGCAGAGCATATAAATGTGACAGTGGTGTCTAGAAACAATAATAAGAGAAGGCACCCAGTTGCTGTCGAGTTAGAATCCATTCATGGCTACTCTATATTAGAGTAGAACTCTGCCCCATATGGTTTTCAATAGGTGATTTTTTTGAAATTAGATAGCCAGGTCTTTCTTCCAAGGTGCCTCTGGGTATAAACTTCCAACTTTTTGCTTAGCAGCCAAGTGTTTTAACTCTTTGTAACACCCAGAGACTCCAAGAGAAGGCACCAACTAAAAACCAAACTCACTGCCATTGAGTCGATTCAACTCATAGCAACTCCTCATTGGGTTTCTGAGGCGGTATTACTATGGAGGTAGATTGCCCAGTCTTCCATCCAAGGAGTAGTTTGAATGGCCAGCCTTCTGGTTGGCAGTTAGATGCCTTACATACTACCTCACCAGAGCTCCTAGAGAAGGCACCAAAAAAAACCAAACTCACTGCCAAGTGAGTCAAATCTGACTCATAGAAACCCCTCCTTGGGTTTCCGAGACAGTATCACTATGTAAATAGATTGCCCTATTTTCCTTCTGAGGAGTGGCTGGTGGGTTTGAACTGCCAGACTTTTGGTTAGCAGTCAAATAAATGCCTTAGGCACTATGCTACCAGAGAAGGCACAGTAGGAGTTTAATCTAAAGGGAGGAATTAGAACGGGGAAAGAGAGTTTATTATGTCCAAAAAGGAAATTTCACTTTTAAAAGATCTAATAGGAAATCTTGGTGCTGTACCCTAAGGCTTGGAGAAGAGAGAAAAAAAAAAAATTCCCAGGTTGGTACTCAGAAAACAATCGTCTGTTTCCATGTGGTGTCTGTGGAAAGGAACTCCCTAGACACCTGCCAGAATGAAAATAGTATCTCTGTTGGCACAAAAATAGTAAGGACAAATATAGCCAGGACTATCAATCCTCTTTTCTTAGATCATAAACTGATCATTAGTTGGAGAGCGGGAACAATTGTTGCCCACCTGGGATTACACGATTAGACACAGTCTGGGAGGTTTTATTCTTTTCTCTGAGGCAGCTATGGAGATGAAGAGAAGAGAAATGAGCAGGACAGATCAAGGAAGCTCTGCTGGTTTCTGCTGTCTCTAGTGCTCCAAAGCACTGAGAATGTAGTCCCTGGGCCTCCCGACACACATGACAGCAAGCAGCACAGCATCCTCTCTGCCAACCAGGGACCAAAGGGAATCTGACAACTCTGACTAGGATTCCAGAAAAAAACACTGAACACAGCTTATTTTCTTCAAAAAAAAAAAACTATCAATGCTCATATTTTCCCACTACTTTATGTGACATGTGACTTGGAATAGAAAGGAAAACACTAAAGAAAAAGTCATTGTAAGTCTTCTGAATATTTGATTCACCCAACAGAGGCAACCAGTTAAGCCAGTTCAGATAAGGCCATAAATTATTCTCAGACTGAAATGGTAGAAATCAAATGTTAGCAAAGGCTTCCTTCTGAACAATTGTGGAGGTTTATTGGTATAAGTGCTATATTAAGGAATAACAGTGTTGCCAGAAACCAGTTTAATGTCATTTTTTCTTTAAAAATAAGTAGCATTCACTCACTATTCGATGACCACTCATTCTCTTAACCACATTGAACATGGATGTATTATATAAATACTCTGACCTGGGCATAAACTCAGTCACACACACATACACATAAACACACACACAGAGATCTAGTTCTTTTCTTCAAGGAACTTAAAATGGTTGATGATTATTACTTTCAATTACAGATATCCTCTACTTTTCCAAACTTCACTTTAAGCCACATCACTGTTACCAAAGACCAACATTAGTGACTATTTTTACTAACCAAAAGAAATCTGAAGAGACTTATTCCTTTTATGAATAAGGTAAAAAGTGAAACTAGTGTTCAGGGTTAGTTTTACAGCGAGCACGGCCCCCAACAGCCAGAGTGGCCTTGCCAAGTCCCTTCCCTGAGAACTACACACTTGGGATCTTAGCATCAGGCCACCACAGCTTTGAGCTGTCTGTGAACACTACATGTTAGTATTATTTTAGGTTAGTTTTATAAATTATTTAGTATGATTTGATAGATAATTTTTTAAGTCTCACAAACTTTTCCATGTAAATTAATGGTAATTGCTTCTTCACTTTATACCACTTCTGTTACAAAAGGTTTCATAGGAACATGCTACTTTCAAATGGGGGAAGGGAGCCAGTGCTATTATAATTCATCAACCTAGTATTAAATCAGAAACTATTTCCAAGGTCACAGTCAAATCTTTTAAAAGGTAAAAATTTCTTTTCCAGAAAATGGTGCTATTGGGCATTTCTAAAAGCACAGAGACATAATACACAAATAACATAAATGACTCATTTAGCAGTACAACAAGCTCTCAGACCTTTCCTACACCCTTTGTCATCATACTGTAAATCTTCAGATTGGTTCATTTGGGCTGTAAATTTATTAGCCCAAAAACTGGTAAAGCCAACTTTTCTGACAGAAATCATTTTAATTATCAAAAGAAAACTATACTTCAAAAAGTTTCTTTAAATATTCAAACAAATAATTGACTTTATTTGTAACATTATTATTTTAGTCACCTTCTCTATTTTAGAAAGGGCTATGTGTTTTGTTGAAAACCAATTTTTATCCTAATATTATTTTCCTAATACTAATTAATTGTTCCTTTTGCTATGACATTCAACAAAACAGTAAAATTAATTGGAGTTCAAGGGCCTGTGTCAAACTCTGAGTCTCTGCAGAAGGCGTGAATCATAATATGAAGGAGAACAAAAGCTAGCTTTAGAAAGATTGAAAATAAAAGATCTAGAAAACTTACCTGCCTATCATGCTGGAAATATTATCCAATCTCTTCTTACCCAAGTATACAAAGGTATCTTCCAAATTAGGAAGAGAAAAATAATGATACAAGTATTTAGAATGAATATATTTCTTCTTTGGAGTAATCAGTAGAAAACTGGAAAGAAAAAGAGGGGTGAGGAGAAGGTAAAAATGATACAATGTTACAATCAACATTTATTTAGTGCAATATCCATGCAATTCACTGTGCTGGAGTCTGGACATACACAAGTGAACGAAACCTGGACCTGACCTCCTATGATTGACCATCTGTTGACATTGGAAAAAATATTTCCTAGGAAGGAAATGATTGCCAATTCTGTCTTTCATCCTGGTCTCACTCAGAGATTTTGTCTGCTAGCTGAACACTAACAGAAAAATGTCTCAACAGTCCTGCAAACAACATAGCCAAGCCTCAACGTTTTCCCTAACAAAGCCAAACTCCTCAACAGCTGCATATCTCACCTAACAGTCTTAGTTCCTAGTTCCAGGGGCTAGAAGCCTCTGGGTTAGCTTCAGCTCTTCACATTTTTTCTTTGACTTCGGTCACTTGTCAAGCCCCATCTCTTCTACCACAGAAATAATTCTTAGGTCCAACTTCTCCTCTTCCCTCTTACTGCCCTTCCCCTAGTTCAAATCCTCATGATGTTGATGGTGAACTAATAAAAACATTCAGTGCCTCCTTCAAAACTTGCCTCATCCTAATAAATACTTTTTACTGAAACAACCATCCTAAAGTAGATAATAAAATGGTCATGTCTCACTACCCTGCTCAAGAATCTCAAGGCTACCAAATATTGCCAAACTTGTTAGAGTGACCTTTGAGTCCTCTACAGTCTACTGAAGTTTTACATTTAGAGTCCACTGCACTATAATGGAAGAACCCTGGTGGTACAGTGGTTAAGTGGTCTGTGGAAGGAAGATGTGGCAGTCTGCTTCCATAAAGACTTAAAGCCTTGGAATCCCTCCCTACAGGATCGCTATGAGTTGGAATTGACTCAACAGCAATATGTTTGACAGTAGAATGATGGGGTCCCTAGGTTGTACAAATAGTTAAACACTCAAATACTAACCACAGGGTTGGTGGTTTGAATCTAACCAGAAGCACTTCAGAACAGAGGCCTGGCTTTCTTCCTGTAAATCTGCTTCTAAAAGATCTCAGCCTCAAAATCCCTGTGGCACATAGTTGTACTCTAGCATATGGGATGACTGAGTCAGAATCAACTTGACAACAACTGGTTTGGTTTTGGCATGATAACGCACCCATCCACACACCCAATGCTGTGCTGAACTACTTCTTGTTCTTCCAAAAGTAACCTAGATGTTTGTAATCCTAAGCCTTTCTCTATCTGGTCCTTGTGCTGAGAATGCTCTGTTGCCTACCACTACATCTTTACACCGCACAGGTCTGGAATCTATGATTGGAAGTCAGGAGAACTGCAACTTCTAGGAAACAAGTCTTTGAAACAAAAGCATGAGGATGGGCACATCTGTGTTCAGATTCTGGAAAAGTTTAACACTAAATGACAAATTTGAGCGTGCAAAGGGCTGAAAATCTAAAGGAGCAAGTCCAAGTGCAAAACTGGCAAATTTTAATAAGAAAAAAAGACATGTTTCCTATACCAGGTATTTACTCTATCTACAAAATGATTCAATATGTACTGAAGTCATTGACAAAAAATAAAACCCCAGGAATTGACAGAAAATCAATTGAGATGTTCCAACAAACAGGTGCAACACTAGAAGTGCTCCCTTGTCTATGTCAAGAAATTTGGAAGCCAGGAAGATCCATCTCAGTGCCTATTTCAAACAAAGGTGATCTAATAGAATGCAGAAATCATCAAATATCATTAATATCACACACAAATAAAATATTGCAGAAGATAAATGATTTCAAAAATGGTTGCAACTGTACAAAAAGATGGAATTGCTAGAAATTCAAGAAGAATTCAGAAAAGGACATGAAATAAGGAATATCATTTTGGTACTACATGGATCTTATCTGAAAGATATTTACTTATGTTTTATTGATTATGCAAAGGCATTCAACTGTGTGGATCATAAAAAATTATAGGTAATATTGCAAAGAATGGGAATTATAGAATACTTAATTGTGTCCGTGAGGAACCTGTGCAAAGACCAAGAGGCAGTTATTTGAAAAGAACTAGGGGACACTTTATGGTTTAAAATCAGGAAAAGTGTATGTCAGGGTTGTATCCATTCACCATACTTATTCAATCTGTATGCAGAGCAAATAATCTGAGAAGCTGGACTATATGAAGAAGAATACTACATTAGAATTGGAGGAAGACTTACTAACATATGCAAATGATACAACCTTGCTTGCTGAAAGCGAAGAGGACTCAAAACACCTATCGATGAAGATCAAAGACTACAGCCTTCAGTATGGATTACATTTCAACATAAAGAAAACAAAAATCCTCACAACTAGACGAATAAGCAACATCATGAAATGGAGAAAAGACTGAATTTATGAAGGATTGCATTCTACTTTGATCCACAACCAATGCCCATGGAAGCAGTGGTCAAGAAATCTAATGGCATATTGCATTGAGCAAATCTGCTGCAAAAGACCTTTTTAAAGTGTTCAAAAGCAAAGATGTCATTTTGAAGACCAAGGTGCACCTGACCCAAGACATGGTATTTTCACAAGCCTCAGATGCATGTATGTGGTAGTTAAGGTTATGTGTCAACTTGGCTGAGCCTGATTTTGAGTGGCTGGGCAGCTGGATGTAGTACTCCCCATGATGAGACTGGTCTGTAGCTTTTGGCACGCTTGAATCCTGCATGTAGCTGGGTCATTTATTCAGCAGCCTGCCATGCTGTCTGTTGATTCTGGGACTCTTACAGGACTTGAATCAATAGCCTGCCCTATGGTTTGGTAATAGCAGGACTGTGCCTTTTTACTTGTTGATCTTCGGTTTATCAGCCTCAGTAGCCAACAGCTGCCTGAGTGAAGAGACACCTCCAGCTTCAGTGGGCTGGGTGCAAGAGGCAGAGCTGAAGCTCAAGGTCGAGGGGCTTTTACCCAGGCCCTAGAGCTTGGCACTTTGAACTTGGTTTTCTAGCCTCCAGAACTACAAGAGAATAAACTCCTGTTTGTTAAAGCCATCTCGTTTGTGGTATTTTCTGTAGAGCAGCATGAAGTAACCATAACAATGTGAAAGATGGACAATGAATAAGGAAGACTGAAAAAGAATTGATGCCTTTGCATCATGGTGTGGGCAAAGAATACTGGATGAATCATGGACTGTCAGAAAAACAAATTGGTCTTGGATGAACTACAACTGGAATGCTCTTTAGAAGAGAAGATAGTGAGACTTAACCTCTTGTACTTTGGTCATGTTTTCAGGAGTAACCAGACCCTGGAGAAGGATATCTACTTGGTAAAGTAGAGGGTAAGTGAAAAAGAGGAAGGACTTCAGCAAGACAGATTGACACAGTGGGTGCAACAATGGGCTTAAGAACAGCAATGATTATGAGGATGATGGAGGATTGGGCAGGGTTTGGTTCTGTTGTTCATAGGGGCACTATGAGTCAGAACGAACTTGATGGCACATAACAACAATAAGAAAAAATGATCATGGACAGTACTTCTTGCCTTGGTGCATATTTGGAGAGCCCAGGACCCCAAATCCCATGGGTTTTCTCATAAGGCTAGAGACAAACAGAATGGAATAATACAGCCCATTCACACCAGTTGCTCCTTTAGAAATATCTCTTCCTTAGAAAATAAGAAACCACTTATCTTAGGTTGACTAGCAAGCTGGTTTCAAATCCTTTTGGTAGCATTTGTTTTATAATGTTTTGTCTTTGGTATACTTTCCTAACTCTAAGATTTAAAGGGAAAAAAAAAAGAAGAAGAAGAAGAAGAAAGAAACAAATTACTGCCATACAAGGGAAAGCTAAAAACAGCTTACGTAATTTCATATAACCAGACTTATCCTAGCATGTCAGGTCACCTTATCCCTCAGTGAGTAAGCATTAGTTGAACTACTGAAATATTTCCATTCATTATAGTCTCATTTCTTGGATGTCTGCAGCATCTGTATCTAAGAGCCAATTACCAATGTAGACCATTAATCATCAGCATTGCTTAATGTCAAGAACAGGAGTGAAGCTGCCACCACTATTTTACTTAAATTTCTCTTCAAGATGCCACATAAATGAGTAGGTGGTCCTTTAAGACAAAGCTTTTGTAGGCTCTGAATAAACTATACATTTCAAAAAAAGAAAAAGTGAAAAAAAAGAAACCAAATGCATTGTACTCATTGATTCCAACTCATGGCAACACAATGTGTTACAGAGTCGAACAGCTCCATAAAAATCCAAACCAAACTCACTGCCATTGAATCAGATCCGACTCATAATGACCCCTCCATTGTTTCCGAGGCAGTATCACTACGGAAATAGATTGACCAAACTTCCTTTCGAGGAGTGGCTCGTGGGTTTGAACTGCCAGAGTTCTGGTTAACAGTCAAATGCCTTAGGCACTATGCTGCCAGAACTCCCAAACAGCTCCATTGAGTTTTCTGAATTGTAATATTTACAGAAGCAGATCACCAGGCATTCCATGGGCAGCTGGGTGGTTTTGAACTACCAACATTTCACTTAGAAAAAAAAAAAAACTCAGTGTCATTGAGTCTATTCAACTCCTAGTAACCCCTCCTTGGGTTTCCGAAGCAGTTTATCTCTACGGAAGTAGATTGCTCAATCTTCCCTCCAAGCAGTAGCTGGTGATTTTCAACTTTTGAACCTCCAGCCTTCTGGTTAGCAGTCAAGTGCCTTAGGCACTACATCCAGAACTCCCAACATTTTGTACCATGCAGGAACAATAATTGCACATCAAGTCACATTAAAAATTCTTTTTGTAACAAAATGCATTATTTACAATAGTTTATTTGTATCTTTTTTTTTTTTTTTTTTTTTGGGTGAAGATTTACAGAGCAAATTCACTTTCCATACAGCAGTTCACACGTACTTTGTCTCATATCATTGACCACAGTTTACCACAGTGCAAC
>NW_006922064.1:985770-986309 GCF_000298275.1 Orycteropus afer afer
TGTCTGCCAACCCTATATATGATCTTGGATACACTCCCCATTACATAGACATACCTAATTGTTTAGCCTGTCCACCTATCTATCCGTCCATATACCCACGTTTGCCTTCACTGACAACTCAGTACTACATATGCAAAAGGGTTCATATTTGTTGTCTGTACTCCCCATGTACCTCTTTATATCTTTCTCATCCTCAATGCTGCCATATTGATCACTCACCTTTGGTACATAGCCCTTCTCTTCACCCAAATCAATATTTATCTCTATCTATCTAACAGCATTCCCTCCCTGCCCCCACACCCCTGGTAACCAACAAGTAAATTTCCTTCCATAGATAAACTTTTCCTTAACTTTTACAATAACAGACTAATACAATATTTGTCCTTTTGTGATTGACTTATTTCATTCAGCATAATGTCCTCCAAGTTCACGTTATGTGGGTGTTTTGTAGACTCTACATTATTCTTTAGCGTTGCATAGTATTCCATTGTGTGTATGTACCATAGTTTGGTTATCCATTCCTCAGTTGATGGACATCT
>NW_006922064.1:991979-998311 GCF_000298275.1 Orycteropus afer afer
CTAGTTGGGGTTTAGTCCACTTCTGTATCCTTCCCTTCAAGGCTCAAGGGTCCAAGATTATCTTCTGTGTCTGTGTTTATTGGTTTCCCTTTTCTTTGTTGAAGAGGGTCTGTGCAGTCCTTCTGCCTAGTCCGCCATCTTGCTGGAACTCCTTATTTGTATCTTTTAAGTTTTAATAATAAAGTACAAATTCAGATATCATAACATTTTTATATTTTGGATAATACTAATTGAACTGTTAAAATATTTTTCAGAAGTTTTTACTGTATAAAGAGATCAGTTATGGAAGTGTTTTTAAAAGGCCCATGTGTATCAATAACTGCAGTTCTGGTGGTATAGTGGGTAAGACATTTGGCTGCTAATAATGGTTAAAATCCACTAGCTACTCTTCAGCAGGAAGATGAGGCAAGGGATCTCAATGAGTCAGAATTGACTTGATGGCATTGGGTTTGATTTTTTTTTTTTTCATGACAAGATTTTCTTTGAAACCTAGTTGATATAAAGAATACTTTTTCAAAATAAATGTAACTTTCCACATGGAGGAATGCTTATTTTAAGAAAATTATATTTAGTCAAATTATATCCAGACTTTTAATATGTTTAAATGGAGCCTTGATAGTACAATGGTTAAGTGCTAGGCTGCTAACCTAAAGGTTGGAGGTTCAAAGCTACCCAAGTAGCTCTGCAGGAGAAAGACATGGTGATCTGCTTATATAAAAATTACAACCTAGAAATCCCTGCAGGGCAGTTCCACTCTATCACATGGAGTCACTATGAGTCTGAAACAACTTGATGGCCCCTAACAACAACAATACTTTCATAGAGCCTCAGACAACATGGATGACACTGGAAAAGGGCTGCTATTTGTTCCAAATGGGACTCAGAATTAGGAAAACTAATGATAGAAACTGTGGGAGATGAATTTGGGTTCAATAATGAAAGAATGTACTCATGGTCAGATATCCAAAGATGAAATTATTTACCTTGGAAAGAGAAAAAGTAGGACCAAGGAAATAGAAATAGTCTGGAACTTGAGTAGAAATTAACAGCTTGAAGGAAGCCGACCACCACTGGTCTATTAGTTTATTGTACTGTGGTGGCTTGTGCCTTACTGTGATACTGGAAGCTGTGTGCAAAAAGGGCAAGGAGGCCACATGTTCTGACCTCCTCTAATCCCACAAGAGGAAGACAGAATCACCATCAATAGCCCATGGCCTATTCCTGCTAGGCCAGACATGCTGCCTCCCTCCAGCCCTTTCTCTGTTCCTCCCAAAGCACCCACCACCTCTCTCCTGGGTTCAATAATTTGCTGCAGTGGCTACAAAGAACTCACAGATTATGAGGTTTATTAGGGAAGCACCAGGTTACAATTCAAGTTCAAGAAAAATGCTCAGTCTCTCCCCCAGCCCACCATCTCTCAGCCAAAAGTCTCTCACAATCTCTCTCCCAACAGTGCATGCCCCTCGGTGTCTCACTCAGCAATGCGTGTCTCTTGAGTCTCTTTCCCAGGAGTGCATGTCTCTTCCAGAAGCACGCGTCTCCTGCAGCAGCACGTCTCTCTCAGGAGCGCGTCCCTCCTCAGCCAGCAGTCAGAGAGAGTTCTGCCTTTAGGAGGCTTCCTTTTGAGCTTGGCAGAGTGGCCAAACCAACCAATCATAACAACAGAATTCTAAGCACCTGAGAGTGAACCTCCCATAACATTGTGTTGTGCTACGCCCAAAAGAAATAACCCAGGTGGATAACATTTACAATCAGGAGCTCCTCAGTTGCTCATTGCACCACTGTGTTTACAATGACTTATGGGTAGAAAAGCCATACTAAGTAATTTACTACACTGCACTGTGTTACTGATATTTCAAATACCAGCAGAGTCCTCCATAATCAATAGGCTTCAGCAGAGCTTTCATACTAAGATAGACTAACAAGAAAAGTCCTGGCAATCTACTTCTGAAAATTAGCCACTAAATATTTTTTGGATCACAACATAACATTGTACAACTAGCTGGCTTTGGACACATGATTTGGGGATTAATTGCTGAAGGAGGACATCATGTTTGGTGAATAGAGGGCCAGAAAAGTTGAGGGAGATCCTTAGTGAGATAGACTGACACAATAGCTACAATGATGAATTCAAACATGCAGGCAACCAGGAGGATGGTGTTGTTGTTGTTGTTATGTGCCATCGAGTCGGACCCGACTCATAGCAACCCCTCCTTGGGTTTCCGAGGCAGTATCACTACAGAAGTAGATTGCCCAACCTTCCTTCCGAGGAGTGGCTGGTGGGTTTGAACTGCCAGCCTTCTGGTTAGCAATCAAGTGCCTTAGGCACTACACTACCAGAGCTCCTCTGAGGATGGTGTAGGACTGAGAAACATTTTGTTATGTTGCATATAAGGTCACCATGAGTCAGAGCCTACTCAATGTCAACTGTCAATCATTCTGTCTGTCTATTTATCTATCTATGCACGCACCTACTTATAGAAACTCAGAGCCAGTGAAAACAGAAAAGAAATATAAGTCCTTCATGACTCACAATAAATATTAAGAGCTAAGCACAAAATGGAAAATTTAAACCATGTTTTCTTAGAGTTTCAGATGCTCATATAACCCCATATATCTGGGTTACTATTCATTATCCACAATTTATTGAGCAACCACTATGTATCTGCCACTATTCTAGGCTTTGGATAAAGGGTATAGCATGTGGTACAGTATACCCAGAAGAGAGTGAGTGAGGGGAAGGTTGTAGGACATGAGGTCACAGAATTAACAGGGGGAGATTGGAAGGGGCTTGGATCATGGCTGAGTAACTGGGGAGCCATTACAGGGTGTTGAGTGGTGAAGATAATATGATCTTTCAGTTTAGCAGATCTCTGTCCCAGGTGTTAAAAACAGTCTAAATAGTACAAGGGAGGAAACAAGGAGACCAGTCAGAATGTGAAATGTCGTCCAGGAAAAAGATGGTAGCAAGGACATGGAGTTAGCAAGGTATGGTGAGAAGTGATGGAGTTTTCAGATATTTTGAAGATAAAGGTGACAGGATTTGCTGATAAACTGCATGTGGGAATGATTCCAGTAAGACTTCCTGGGTTTCAGTCTGAGCAGTTGAAAAATTGCAAATCAATTGATTGCCAAATCAGGGGGCTTTTTACTCTGCTTTTAAACTCTGGAGAGATACAGAACTTAAACTGTACAAGTGACAAATAGAATGGGTGAGAATTTTTCAGTCACATTAAGCCCAGTTTCCTTCTCCATTTTTATCTTGAAACATGAAAAAAAAAAAAAAAAAAAAAAAAAAAAAAGGAAGGGGAAAGATTTCTCATTTTTAGCCTACTAAGAATTAAGGCCCAACAATCTTTAATAGTAATTGAATTGCAAATACTAACACTTCATGAGTAGCTTCATTAAGTATAACTTACTTTATTTTTATTTTAAATCACTTTCGAGCACATTTTCATTTGCAATTTTCTCATGTGGAGCCTTTACTTATAAACAGCCTGTTTAAATTTATAAGGTCCTTTAACTAAGATTAAGGTAACTCTGAAAATTTGACCATAAGTCATTGACTCTTAATTAATCCTGTAATGTAGAGGAAAAAAAAGAGAGTTGGAAACAAGTTGTTAGAGCTAGTATTGGCCTTGTAAGGCCACTCAACACATACTAACACCCTGAAAGGTTTTGTAATTTATAAACCAAAACCAAGCTGGTTGCCCATGAATTCCTTATGACTCAGGGTGAGCCTGTGTGTTACAGAGTAAAGCTATTCCATAGAGTTTTTTTGGCTATAACATTTACAAAAACAGATCACCAGAACTTTCTTCTGTGGAACTGCTGAGTGGGTTCAGATCACCAACCTTTAGGTTCGTAGCCAAGCACAAATCACTTGTACCACCCAAGGCCCTTAAGGTTTTCTTGGCAGTGACTTTTCAGAAGTACATGACTAGATCTTTCTTCCAAGGGGCTTATGGGTGAGTTTGAACCTCCAACCTTCCATTTAGTAGTTGAGCACAAACTGCTCTGCAATTTGTAAACTTAAAAACCAACTGTATCATAAAAATGGATGTCAGAGAATGTTTTAGTTACTTTTCAACTAAAAGTATTTAATCAAAAGTATTTAGGCATTACCAATATTGAGGTAGGCACTCTGGCGGCATAGTGCCTAAGGCATTTGACTGCTAACCAGAAGGCTGGTGGTTCAAACTCACCAGCCACTCCCCAGAAGGAAGATTGGGCAATCTACTATATTTTTTTAATATTCGATACATTTTTATTAGTAAATTGGATAATATTCACAAACACCAAAATGGGAAAAACATAACTGGAAGGTAAGCATAATTCAAATAATTTTGAAAAGCCTGAAATAAGAGTACACTAGGGGAAAATGATTTTTACATGATAGTAAAGTGACCATGAACTGGCACTATGTTAAACCTGTAACTAGATATATTACTGTTCATAATAATTCGTTATGTAAAAGGTCTGCTGTCCTATTATATTCAGTATTGCTCATTCCTTACCTCCCTTAAAGAATTGCAATATGCCATATTCAGTACTTAAAAAAAAAACTCACTGACATCAAGTCAGACCCGACTTACAGCAACCCCTCCTTGGATTTCTGAGAGAGTCCTTAGTACACTTAGTACAGTCTTAATAGTATACTTAACTAGAGCTTTCCTACTCCAGGTGTAGTCATCAGCCCATCAGCATTCATACTCCTTGGGAGCTTGGCAGAAATAATTTCAGGATCCATTCAGACTTAAAAGATGCAGAGAATCATATTTTTTTCCTTCTGATCATTCAATTGTACTTTGAACATTTGCTTAAGAATAATCTTTTAATAAGAAACTAACCCTTGAAATATTTTTTCATCTCTATGTCATCATTCAGGTCAAGAAATATTTATTACAAGTAGGATTATCCCTGTTGGAATAGTAGGGAATCAGGAACCAATTATTAAATTGAAGCAGTGTTACAGAATATCTCAGTATGGCTACTAAATGTATAGATCCCTTGCCTAATCAAGATGGCAGTTTTAAACATTTTAAATCATGAAGTTAGTTAGAAATAACACCGTGGGGAATTATTTGAATAATTTAATTTCAGCTGTTTATGGATATATTTTTACTAAGCAATAAAAGTGAAATGCACTTAGAGGTGAAAAAAAAAAATGTGAGTCTCTCTGAGACTCATCCTGACAAGACTGGGATTTGCCTCCTTTCAAGAAATACGCCCTTTTAAAACCAAATCAGTTGTTGCCCAGTAGATTCCTACTCATGGAAACCCCAAGTGTATCAGAGTGGAACTGTTCTCCATAGTTTTCATTATCTGATGTTTCGGAAATAGATTGGACTTTCCTCTGTGGTGCCTATGGGTGACCACAAACCTCCAACCTTTTGGTTAGCAGCCAAGCATGTTAACTATTTGTACCGCCCAAGGACTTCATGGAACTTTGGGCCCTGATTAATATTCAACAGCATCAAGATCATTCTCCCCAGAATCATTCAGCACTGCTCTCATTCCCCTTCCTCATGAGGATGGGTGAAGAAGGTTCCCAAGTGTGCCCAGACTTCAGCCAGCCTGTCTTTCCCAGCTCCAAAATGCCCCCACTGACAAGCATCAAACCATACCCATTAGTGTTCTTGTTGTTTCAATAATTTTCTTTACTATATCCATTTCAACCCTGTTACACAAATACTTACATGTATTTTCAGTATTTCTTAGGTTCTCTTGGCCCATAGATCCCTTTGGCATCTGGGGAAGTCTATAGACCCCTCTCAGAACCATGTTTCTAATCACATTAATATAAAAAATACTTGAGATTACAGAGGAAACTGATTACACTGAATGCATTTCCAGCCTCACACTCTCTGGTGGTCCATGAACAAAGATAAGGTTCTCAATGATTTCCCTTTAGTAATGTGTGTGTGTGTGTGGGTAAAAAACCCACTGCTATCGAATTTATGGGAGCTCTGGTGGCGTAGTGCCTAAGGCATTTTACGCTAACCAGAAGGGTGGCAGTTCAAACCCACCAGCCACTCCTCAGAAGGAAGGTTGGGCAATCTACTTCCATAGAGATGTTGTTGTTGTTGTTAAGTGCCGTCGATATACCACCTTGGAAATCCAAGAGGGGTCACTATGAGTCAAAATCAACTTGACAGCAGTGAGTTTGGTTTTGGGTATTGAGTTGATTGTGACTCACAGCAACCCCCATCGGATTTCCAAGGCTATAAATCTTTGCGGAAGTTGACTGCTTTATCTTTCTCCCATGGAGCAGCTGTTGGGTTTGAACTGCTGACCTTCTGATTAGCAGACAAATGCCTTAACCACTGTGC
>NW_006922064.1:998411-1004580 GCF_000298275.1 Orycteropus afer afer
ACACACACACACACACATACATACATACATACATATACACACACATGCACACATCCGATCCGTACAGGTCATAAAGGGTCACTATTAGTCAGAATAGACTCAATAGCAGTGAGTTTGGTTTTGGTTTGTTATATATGTGTATGTGTGTGTGTGTGTGTGTGTATATATACATATGTGTATATGTATATGTGTGTGTATATGTTTGTGCATATATATATATATATATATATGCACCCCACCCACTGCTGTTGAGTTGATTACAACTTATTTTAACCCTATAGGACAGAGTAGAATTGCCCCATAAGTTTTCCAAAGCTATAAATCTTTATGGAAGCAGACTGCCATGTTTTTGACCTTTCAGTTAACAGCCAAGTGCTTAACTACTTCGTCATCAGGGCTTATACTTGTTTATTTATTCATTCATTCATTTAATTATTTATACATATATGTCTGTGGGGGTATCTTAGCCTTGTTCATATCTTATTTATTTTTTAAAGAATATGATAGAAAGCCTCAGTTTACAGCTTTCAAAACAAAAGAAGATTCATATTGCTGGTTGATACCACTGTGTCTAATAAAATCTAAAATTTTAGGTTCCTAAGATTGGTATCCTCAGAAATTTTATATTTCCTTCAGCTTTGTGATCTGTCAGATACAAGGTGAACAAAGAGAAGAGAACCATCTCCAGTAGAGGAATGAAAATACAGAAATTTAGTTTCTCCTCCACAGTGAATGTTACCTGTTTAATTAGCAGAGGAAGAACTACCTTGTTTTATGGAAATTATGGAAATAAAGGATCAGTTATTGTCTGTGGATGACCCAGGCTAATTCTGTACCCAAATGCATCCTCATTGACACTGCCACTTAATGGGCTACATGAGCCTAAACTAGAATTACCAGGAAATTTTTTCTATTTAATGGTTTTCTTTTTTAAAAATTCTGAAACAGCAACTTTCTCTCTTGAGATAATTTTAATGTGCACTTTGATTAGAGACAGGAAGATAGTCTAAATTTTAGACTCTAAAAGAATTGCTAAATTCTTCTCTAACGTATGGTTCTGTTTTTCTTTAAGATAAAATACGTTATCATCCACTAAATTTTGTCATCAGACTTTCCCTGAAATAAAATATTTTTTTTACACAATGATAGTTAGAATCGAGTTGTTGATTCTAAAATTCTTTCCTATTGATTGAATTTAAGAAATTGTTAAATAAAAGTTTCAGAGTTCTGGTGCCACAGTGCCTATGGCATTTGACTGCTGACCTGTGTACTAAGTCTATGAGGCTTTGGCGGCTCAGTGGTAGAATTTTCACCTTCCCTATAAGAGACCTGTGTTCCATTCTTGGACAAATGCACCTCATGTGAAGCCATGACATGTCTATCAGGGGAGGCTTGCACCATTGCTGTGATGCTGAACAGGCTTCACCAGAGCTTCCAGACTAAGATGGACAATGAAGAAAGGCTTGGCAAACATCATCCAGTGAAATCCCTAAGGATCAAAATGATCCTATCTGCAACCAGTCATGTGCATGGTGCAGCATTTCATTCCCCTGTGCACAGGTTGCCATGAGCCAAGGGCTGACTTGGCAACAGCTAACAACAGACGGGTGGTTTATATGCTTTTGGCTGCAGATAATAGAAAACCTGACTCAGAGTGGTTTAAACATAAGGAAATTTGTTGTTTATTAATAAGGCTGGACGAAACAATTCCATGGTTGCTTCAAGATGATGACAAAAACCCAGACTCCACCATTTTTTCATCCATAGTCTTGAATTTCATCCTCAGTTTCATCACAGCCAGGTGGCTGCTGCAGCAGTAGGCCTTCAGGTCCTCACATAATAAAGTCCAACAAAAGAAAAAACTTTTTTCTTTTGTTCCTTCCCACTAATATATTTTGATTCTTCCAAAGAAAAACTTTCTCTGAAGTTGTGATGACAGGGACCATCAGTTCCAAAGAACAAAAAATATGACCTATTCTAGTCTCTCCATAAACTGGAGTTGTGTGCCTTGAGACCGACCAGAACAGGTCATATGTCATAGGTGGCATCTTTTGATGATTTGAGAGTATCGTAATTGTTTATTGACTCATCGCCAGCTTCACTTCACTTCTGTTTTAGGAGAAACTATTTTTTTTCTATAATTTAGTGGTAAATGATTTTTGAATAATGAGAACTTGGAGGGAGGAAAGAGAAGCTATATGAAGCGAGGCAAATAATTGAAGATATTCATGATGCAAGTCATTTTTCTCCAGAAATAGTACCTGCTGGATTCTCTGCCTTTTTTCTTGAGTCAGAAAAAATAAATTAATAAGTAAAAACAAAGCTCTGTGTTGTCTTGAGATGTTGATGCTCGCTTACTACGTGGCATAGCAGCTGCTACTCTCATAAAATTAGACAGCAGCAAAATTTAATTCTCAACAAGCTGCTGATTATTTCTTACGTACATATGTGTGTGTGTGCATGTGTATTCATTCTTAGTAAACTTTTCTATTCTTTAACTTCTGTCTGAAATCTTTCATACAAAATGTATATTCCCATGTTTCTAAGCTTGTAATATATTGTTTTAGGGTAAATGTTTACTTTAAGTATACTTTTAATCCCAAGTGAGTACTAAATGAATGTTTAATTATTTTGATAAGCAAGTAGAAGTGAAAAATAAATGGTACTGTGGGGCCATGTTCCTAGTATTGTTTTTAACCACTAATTAATGTTAATTTAGAGACAAGTATTTATTTCATTTTCCCTTTTCTTTAGTAAACTATTTTGAGAAAACAGTGTATTTTTTTGTTAGTGGCTTTGGTAGTTAAGTTGTATGTCAACTTGGCTGGGCCTGGTTGAGTGGCTGGGCAGCTGAATGTAGTTATTCCCCATGATGGGACTGGTAATAAACTCCATGGTGGAATCTATTGTAGCAGCTGAGTAGGTGCTTTAGGGATGTGGTCTGCTTCTAGTACATAAGAAGCAACTTTGAGGAAGGTCTCCAGCTGATGGCACCCTTGAACCTTGCATGTAGCAGTGTCATTGTTCAGTAGCCTGCCATATTGCCCTGCTGATCTTGAGACTTTTATTGGACTTGAATTAATGGCCTGCCATGTGGTTTGGTAACATGGGTACTGTGCCTTTTCACTTGTCAACCTTCAGTTTGTCAGCCTCAGCAGCCAGCAGCTGCCTGAGTGAAGAAAAGCCTCTAGCTTTAGTGGGCTGGGAGCAAAAGGCAGAGCTGCACCCCAAGGTCAAGGGGCTTTCACCCAGCCCCTGGAGCCTGGCACCTGGAACTTGGACTTTTGACCTCCAAAATTGTAAGAGATTAAACTCCTGTTTGTTAAAGCCATCCCATTTGTGGTATATTCCTGTCAGATTGGCACTAGATGTAACCAAAACTGTGGCTCATAAAGTTTACAAAGGATATGTTTTACATGCATTTTATTTAAAATAACCACATAGCTGATCTTTCCAGTTTCCTTCACCTCTGAGTTTGCCTAAAAAATACAAAAAATATAGCTCCAAGGGGCAGAGCTGGAAAAATTGTGGGCTTTACGTGTTTGTGTTAAATAGAAGGAAAGCAATCTGAATTTATGCCAAACAAATATTCAGGTTTTTTTCCCTATAATTTCTGTAATCCATGCTTTTTCCAACATATGCAAAAATCTTTTGAGTTGAGCTTTACATGTTTGATGTAATAACTAAGGAAATGTGTCAATCCTTCCTAATTTTATATTTTCATTTGTGCTTGTTAGCTTAGGAATGTTTTTTTTAATGTTTTATACAGTACTAGTCATAAATCACGGGTAGATAAGGAAACAAAAACAAATATCAGTGCTCTGAGCATTTAAAATATCCCTTTGAGCATTTGCAACAAGCACACAGTTCTACTTGGCCTATATAAATGCCTTGCCTTTTAGAGCTTGACAGTTTACAAAGTACTGTGTGCTATGTATTATCTTATCCCTTCTCACATAGCACACCACCACCCTTGAAGTGAGTAAGCAGGTAATTACTCCTACTCCATAGATGAAGGTGGGGTTTTAAGATAAAGAGTAATATTCCATGACTGTGGTCATGCCTAGAATAGGACACAGATATTGGACCTAAAGGTAAGCACTTCTGCCACTAGACATGATATAGGGTTAGAAAAGGGTGGGAAAATGCCTTAACAGAAACACAGATGTAAAAACCTAATAGCTTCATCTGATTTGCTTACACATAGATCTACAGTGCTGCTTCATACAAATGCTTTCTTCAGTATGTGCACAGTTCAGATGTCAGAGCCTTACTGTTCAGAGAATTTTGATGCTAATAATGAATCCTTCCTTTAATGGAACCTGTTCTCTCTTGTTGATTTCCTTCTTCCCATTTTTTAAATATCTTAACATCATTCATCAAAAATATGTTTATATTTTCTATGTCAAGAAATGCAAAGTATAAGAATGCTTTTAGAGTAATATAACTTGGCTATATTTGTATCATCACCGATCAAAATCTGTTACATGTTAGCTAGTTTGAATGTGGACCATGGAACTATTAATAATATGGAAAGCATGATTTTGTTTTTCATAGATCACTTTTAACTATGAGAAACATCTTTTACCTTTTCATAATTTATTAACACATATAAACTTGTGTACATGTAGTTAAATATTTTTAAAGAATTGGCTAAGACCGCCATTGTGTGTGGTCACTGTTAACATTTTGATTATTAGAAAACAATCTGAAAGTTTCTCAAAATTCTGAACATTGAGCTCTGTATGACTGAGCAATTGTGTTCTTCACTATATAGCCAAGAGAAATGAAAACATATGTTTACACAAAAATGCATACACAGGTATAGAAGGCTATGGTCTACAGTGGGAGTCCTAACTTCATTTTGAGTCTTGACTTAGGTTCAGATGCCATTTGAGTTATTTCTGATCATAAAACCAGCAATGTAGCTTTGCATAGACAAGTCCAGGGCAAACCTAGAGAGTAACAATTTGCCCTCAAGAAGAGTGTGGTTGAGAGACTTCTGGTGAGTTGGAGGAATAGGCAGACAAGTGATACAGACCCTCTTCAACAAAGAAAAGAAAAAACAGTTGACAGAGATTCAGAAGATAATCCTGGAGCACTGAGCTTTGAAAGGAACTATGCAGAAGTGGGTTAGGCACCAACTAGTGGAAAAACCTGAATGAAAACAGTGAGTACAGAGATGGTCGGAGCTGTGGACTGTCAGCTACTCTGATGAGACCAACAGTCTGAATATTCCCAAGGGGTGTTGAGACCTGAGAATTGACCTAAAGATCAACCCTGGTCACCAAGGGCTGCAAGGATGACTGTGCTGGTGGCCTATGACTAGGAAGGGAAACAGCAAGGAGGGAGAAAACCTGAGCTGTGGACTTTCTGTTGTCCGAAGAGTGCAGGCATTTTGATTGTTTACATGAGGTAGCCATTTTAGATATTTAAAGTGACCGAGGGCGCAGACATTTTGAATCTCTACAAGTGGCAACCATTTTGGATTTTAAAGTGATAGCATTCTCATTCAGATTCCAGGGACCTAAGAATGGTCTCTGTTTGCCAAAGTTGTCAGGGAGATATGAGAAGCTGACAACAGGAAAGGAGACAGGTGGTGAGGGTATAAGTGCTGTCAACTAGTGAAGAGAGGAGAACAGTATCCTGCTTGCATAAATAACATACAAAGAAAACAAAAATCATGGACAAGTCAATCCACACAAAGAAGCAAGATAAAGCAAGAGAAACAAGAGACAAAGATACAGACCCAAAACACATCCCTGAGGAAGATGCAGCATTGGAACTACCTGATGAGGAATTCAAAAGAATTATATTTAGTTATCTTCAAGGAATTGGGAGACAGATCAAGGAAAACACAGAGAAAACCCTAGAACAATTTCAAAAGACAATACAAGAACAAAATGACAAAATAAATGAAAAATTAGAAATGATACAAAATCTACACATAGAAATCCAGAAGATTAATATTAAATTTTCAGAAATAGATAAGACATTGAATGGGCAAAGGAATAGAATTGAATCAATGGAAGACAGAATTAGGGAGATTGAAGGCAAATACCTGAACACTTCTTTGTTGTTACATGCCATTGAGTTGGACCCGACTCATAACGACCCCTCCTTGAGTTTCATAATGACCCCTCCTTAAGTTTCCAAGGTGGTATCACTA
>NW_006922064.1:1005964-1010901 GCF_000298275.1 Orycteropus afer afer
AAAAAAAAAAAAAAATGCATTGACCCATGTCATTTTAGTTTTGTGTATTTCACTGTACATAAATTATACTTCAATAAAATGCATTTAAAAAATGCATACACAAATGTTCATGATAATATTATTCGTAACAGCCAAAAAGTGGAAACATCCAAATACCCACCGGGTAATGCATAGATAAATAAACTGTGATATATCCATACACTGAAATACTATTCAAAAATAAAAATGAACACAGTACTGATACATGCTAAAAGGTAGATGAACTTTGAAAACATATGCCAAATACAAGAAATCAGTCACAAAAGAACACATAGGATTCCATCTATATAAATTGTCCATAACAGGCAAATCCACAAAGACAGAAAGATTAGTGGCTGCCAGGGACTGAGAGGCTTGGGAGAAATGGGGAAGGATTGCTAACTAATAAATAAGAGAGTTTTTTTTGTTTGTTTGTTTTGGTGGAGGAGGGGCTACTGATAAAGGTTCTAAAATTAGACTGTAGTGGTGGTTACACAATTCTCTAAATACACAAAAGACCACTGAACTGTACACTTTAAATGGATAATTTTTAAAGTATGTGATATATATGTGAATAGATAGCAGCTATCAAGTTGACTCCAATTCATGGTAATTTTATGTACAACAGAATACAACGTTGGCAGGTCCTGCATCATTTTCATAATTACCCTATGTTCAAGTCCATCATTGCAGCTATTGTACTGATCCATCTCACCAAGAGTGTCTTATGCCCTCATTGACCCTCTAGTTCACCAAACATGATGTCTTCCTCTAGCAATTGATCACTCCTAATGACATATGTAACCTCACTCAGGTGGCTTGATGCCTACAGCATTTGACTGCTAACCAGAAGGCTGGTGTTTCAAATTCACCAACCATTCAATGAAAGGAAGACTGGGCACTCTACTGCCATGAAGATTTACTGCCTCAGAAACCCAGTGGGGGTCACTATGAATTTGGAATCAACTCGATGGCATTGGGTTTGGTTTTTAGTTTGTCTGTTTTTTGTTTCTAAATGGCATATGTAAAAGGAGCTCTGGTGGTGTATTGATTGAGGCATTTGGCTACTAACCAAAAAGTCAGTGGCTCAAACCTACTAGCTGCTCTGCAGAAGAAAGATAAGGCAATCTTTTTCTGTAAAGATTTATAGCCTTGGAAGCCTTATGGGGTTGCTGCGAGTCAGAATCTACTCAATGGCAGTGAGTTTGGAATTTTTAATAACATATTTAAAGCAAGACAGTCAAATCATGTTCTGTTATAAACCATAAAGCTTTCAATGGTTAATTTTCAGAAGGAGATTGTAAATCCTTTCTTCCTTGTCTGTCAGCTCTGATAAAGCCTATCCGCTGGTATGTGAAATACCAGTGGCATAGCTTCCAGCCTCAGAGCAACACATAAACCACCAACAGTGCAACAAACTGACATACAGTTGGTGGATATGTCAATGAATCTGTTTGTTTGTTTGTTTGTTTAAAAAAATCACAATTGCGTCACATTTTGTAATTTGATATTCAGGATTACCTTAAAGTCAAAAGACTTAGATTCATATCCTGACCTTGTTACTGAGCATTTGTGTAACCTAGGGAAACTCTTAATCTCTTTGCACTTTCTTCCTCCACTTCTGCAAAGCAGGATTAAGATTAACTGATTTAAGCTCAGTTTTAGGATGCTGATGATAATTACTTTCATAAACACAAAATAAGGAAAATGCTTTCTAAATGTAGATAGGTCAAGATGGTAACACCTTGTATTGCTCTGGCTGCCTTTCACTGGAAACCACAGTCATTGAGAGATGACAGTATGTTATTGCTGGGACAGCTTCTAGTTGAGAAAAATTTGAGCCCAGATTAACCACATGACTGTAATCAAGACCAGATGTGTGGCTAGCAACTGGCTTGCAAGACCTTAAAAAGCTTCACTTTTAAAAGAAATATCTATTCTAATATATGCCTGATTGCTCTTTACGATAATGTCATCAGACTTTATAGAATTTATGGACACACAGAGCTTGAGCTGCAAATACTTTTTTTTCTTGTTTTACCTTTATGTGTTCCCCAGTCTGTGAAGTGTATATGTGTATGTGTGTGTGTGTGTGTATCATATTTGCAAGAATATGAAACTCATTGTGAGGTAGGTAAAGTAATATTTCATTTGAGATGTCAGGGGTTTACTCTGATAATTAAAAAGGTGAAGGGAAAACATTTCCCTTTGGTTGCACAACAACTTTTTAGTTTATTGTAAGTTAGTAGTTTCCATAACTCCCTTCCCTGAAGGAAAAGAGAATATAGAAACTAAACAAAAACAAAAGGGCTTATTATTTGATTGGCTGTCTAGCCACTCTACCCCTAACACACACACACACACACACACACACAATTGAATTGGCAAATAGTAGATGGGTTGCCAGGACAACAACAACATATGGGTTGCAATCTATATTGCATTAATGACACTAATATTCGAAATGTCCTTACCAAGTATTTATCTTCATACATATGAAGCCCCACTCTACAGGTGAAAGAGTCAGATAAGACTGTGCTATGCATATTTTCTCTAATCCTCTAGAAGTAATAAGTTTATTCATTTTTGAGAGAGGATAACAAGACTAGAGGGAAAAGAACCTGCCTTTTTCACAAATCACAGCATATGTCTCTCCTTCCATTCTTTATTCTCCAGATGTGCCTGACCTCAAGCACAAAGTATGCACAGAGAGTCCCTGAGATATTGTCCTGTAGTTGCACATGTATCCTGAAAGAGAAGCAAGATCAGGCTATCCTATACTCAAGTCCCAAGGATTCATCTGTTCTGATATATAAATATAAACAGAATCAGGGTAGCACAATGATGTCAACAGAATGGTTTTATTTTTCATCCATCTAGTATGCATGCTCTAACCATTAATGTTTACAAGAGGTCATTTCTCTAAAGTGGTGAAATGATGACTGAGGATTTTATACATTTAAAACTTCACTGTCAGGAAGTTGCACAGGTATGACCACTGTGAATCATGGAACAAGACTGAAAATGAACGTGGCACAGCCTTTCTGACACATGCAATAAAGATTCCTTTCCTCAGGCTGCAAGAATCACTGTTGGCAGAATCTTCAAGGCAAGCTGGGGAAGCATGTTTGGAAAACAAAGGACTTTTTAATTGCTGCTGACATGAATGAACTCTCTGAAACAACATCTGTGTTTTGAGATTACATTTCAAGGCATGTGAGCTGGATGCAAAGCATCCCCATAAAAAGACAAAGCCAAAGAAGACTTTTATTGTTTCTGAAAAATATTCCCAAGGCTGGGATGCCTAATTTCAATTCCTTCAGGGTGCAGAAATCATATGTTTACAGAACAAAATTGGAAACAGCCTTTGTATTTGCTGTGGCTGATAGAAAAAAAATCCAGGTAGACAGTATGGGTAGGAGTAGGAAATCATTTGGCAAGGTTATCCTCATGTACAGCCTAAAAGTTGGTTAGTGGCAATGACATCTGGCTATTAAAATATTGTCCCTGGAGATTATTTCCTTTCTGTCTTTCTATTCACAGAATGTCTACTGCTGGGTATAAATTATGGACAAAAGAACTCATTTGGAGAAATATTGACCCAGTCATACTTCATAGGTTTATTACTACCCTGAGAGAAATGAACCTTGTGAAATTATAACTGCTGAACTACAACCAAGATCCTTTCAAAGACAGACCTCAAGGGGAAAGAAAGAGAAGGTTAAAGGTGGGGTACAGGAAAATTAAGAGTGCTCAAATAGGAAAGAAAAGAGCCACAGAGATAGGGATTTAGTGAAAAGACCAATGAATCTGACATCAAGGTAATGAGTATAATACTATTTCCATAATTCTACTCATCAAGCAGGTTTATTTTAGACACCTAAATCTTCAGAGGGAACTCTGGTAGCATAGTGCCTAAGGCACTTGACTGCTAACCAGAAGGCTGGAGTTTCAAACCCACCAGCCACTCCTCGGAAGGAAGATGGGGTAATCTACTTCCGTAGTGATACTGCCTCGGAAACCCAAGGAGGGGTCGCTATGAGTCGGGTCTGACTTGAGGTCACATAACAACAACAACAACATACCTTCAGGAGTGGTAAGTATTTCCACCAAAATACTTGTAATGAGATGTACAAAATAAAATGTAATGAGAATACATTGCCCCATAACTTTAATCAGATTCTGAAAAGGTTCCATAACCAAAAAAGTTATTAACCACTGTGCGGAAAATTAAAGAAAGTGGCAAAATCGTTGTCCCTCCTTCCAAGGAGAATTAAGATCTATTTCTTCTCCTCTTGGCTCTGCCTTGGGATGTGACTGCTTTGCCAATAGGGAGCATCAGATGAAATGTCACTCCAGTTCCAGCCCAGCCTGTAGAAGGACAAGTAGCCTCTCCTTTGTCTTTTGGAGCCCTGAGTTACTATCCTGAGACCACTAGGGTGTGTGAGAATCCCAGGCCACCCGAAGATGACCTGGAGGATGAGATGCTGTATAGAAAGAGAGAGAAGCCATGGAACATCAGATATGTAAATAAAAAAGCTATCTTTGAAGTTGATCCTCTAGTCCCAACCATCCACTTGTGGTGGAGTTAATTCTAACTCATGGCATCGCCATGTGTGCAGAATGGAACTGGGTTCCATAGCGTTTTCAACTCTGTGATCTTTCTGAAGCTGATCACCAGGATTTTCTTTCAAGGGACCTCTGTTTGGTTTGAACTGCCCATCTTTTGGTGAACAGTTGACCACTCAAAAATTTGTACCAATCAGGGACTTCCCCCTAGTCCCAGTTGATGCCAAAAATTGATCAGAGATGAATCACCTAGAAGGACCCTTCCATATTTTTAAATCATAAAATTGTGAACAAAATAAAATGGTTGCTTTAATTCATGAAGTTCAGAGGTAAATTGTCAAGAGCTAAAG
>NW_006922064.1:1011367-1014995 GCF_000298275.1 Orycteropus afer afer
CACACACAAAAAAAAAAAAAAAAAAATCAGAATTCATCTATGCCAAGCTATTTTTTTCATTAAAATATTTTGTTTTTATCTTTATTAAGTTTCCATGATGCCTAATTGCCTGAGTCCACTATCTTACTTCCTTATGTGTTCTCACTGTTCTTTGTTGACCTCACCTTTTGATATCTCATTACATTAATTAGCCTATAGCTGTCATAAAATGTTTTTGTTCTGAGAGGACTCCCAAATGAGGTTCTTTCTTGAATAACCTACAGCTGCTTTATTGTCTACTAGATAATTATGTCTTTATTTTTACTAAAAAGACTAGTCTGAGTAATTTGTTCAACATAAGGGAATAGAAATCTTGATTTTCTTTTAACTCTTCAAGTTTAGATCCTACTACTTCTCTACAATTTAATAGAACACCTTCCTTGCCCATCACTTTAAGTGAGACAAAAGGAAATATTAACTGTATAACTCTTGACCTGACTAAAATGAATGTATATTCCTATAATTTCCTATCCTTCTACTTCCCTGGAACAAAAATTTAAGAAGTCACATAGTATGTGGATCAATCTTAAATAATTAATAAGTCCTAGAGTTCATTTAAAATTCCAACCATAATTTCAGTTAAAATATTAAATTGTTCAACCCTATATAAAAATCAAAACTTCATCTTTATTTTTAAATTAATTTCCCATGTATTTAGTTAGAGCCTGCTGCAAGGAAAATAAACAGCAAAACTTCTGTCTGACTTGTTCTTTCTTTCCCACATATTTTTCCCTTAGCCTGCTAACTTTTGCTTCTGTAACTTTCAACTAGGGAAAAAAGATGTCAAGGGAGAGTGGTGTGGTGAAGTATAGTTCTAACCTGATTGGTATTGTTTAAAGTTTACATCATGTTCTCTAGACCTGGCAAATTTTTACAGTCATTTCTTTCTTTCATGGCTACTTTGAAGGTTCTTCAAAAATTCCCTCATTTCTGCAGTTCCTTGATGTGACCATGAACTCTCTTCTGGTTCATTGTTTGCTATTTCTGAAACCACCTAGAAATCTAAGTGTCCTCCAGCTCCTTTGGTTGGCTCTCATCTCCTCTCCAGGAATCTCACTTAGATAAGGTCTAGGACAACTCCACACTAAAGCTCTCATGAGGTTGGCCTGACACTTATTCATGGAAAACAGGGATACATTCTTTATTCACATAAACTACAGGAGTGCAACTCAGCTGCCACATGTGGCTTCAACCAGCCTCTGTTCTTTGGATTTCTCATATGTGACCCAATCACTAAGTCATTAAAGTTACAGAAGACACATATTATGTTCCCTCAATAGGAAACTTAATGGTGAAGGGTAAGACATTCTCATTCCTCACCTATTCTGGCTACAGTACTCACCACACACTTTCTCCAAAGAAAATACCTTTGCAAACTCTTCTCCTTTAATCTCCAACTGATCAACACCTTTGTACTTTGTGTAGATAAGAAATTTGAGGATCTGACATCTGGATTTTGAATATTTACTTCACAATTTTGTATTTTGCTCTGACACTTCACCTTCAAAAGTCAGATCTATTGCATCTGAAACTTAGGGTGAAATTTCCAACTTCTTGTTGTTTTTAAGTATAAGAGTTAGCTTTTATTCATAGCAACCCTATGTACAGCAAAAACACTGCCTGGTCCAATGCCAACCTCACAATCCTTACTAGACTTGAGCCCATCACTGCAGTCACTATGTCAATCCATCTCATAGAGGGTCTCCCTCTTTTTTCTCTGACCCTCCACTTTACCAAGCATAGTACCCTTCTCCAGAGAATGGTCCCTTTTGACAACATGACCAAATAGATGAGATGAAATCTGACCATTCTGTCTTCTAAGGAGCATTCCAGCTGCATTTCCTCCAGGACAGATTTGTTTGTTCTTCTGGTAGTCCATAGTATTTTCAGTATTCTTCGCCAACACTACAATTCAAAGGCATCCATTCTTCTGTCTTCCTTATTGTCCAGATTTCACATGCATATGAAGTAATTGAAAATACCATGGCTTGGGTTAGGCATACCTTACTCTTTAAAGTGACATCTTAGATCTTTAAAATTTTAAAGAGTTCCCATGAAGCAGATTTGCCCAGTCCAATATGTCATATGATTTCTTGACTGTTGCTTCCATGGGCATTGATTGTGGATCCAAGTAAAATGAAATCTTTGACAAATTCAATCTTTTCCCCATTTATCATGATGTTAAGTATTAATTAGTCCAGTGGTAAGGACATTTGTTTTCTTCATGTTGAAGTGTAATCCATGTTGAAGACTATAGTCTTTGATCTTCATCAGTAAGTGCTTCAAGTCATCTTCACTTTCAGTAAGCAAGGTTGTGTCACCTGCTTATCTCTAATAATATCTCTATCTGTTAATAGTCTTCCCCAATCCTGATCCTGTGTTCTTCTTCAAATAGTCCAGCTTCTTTGATTATTTGCTCAATATACTGATTGAATAAATATGGTGAAAGGATACAACCCTAACACACAACCCTCTTGATTTTAAGCCAGTTATTATCCCTTTGTTTTCTTCAAATGACAGCTTCTTGGTCTATGCACAGGTTCATCATGAGTATATAATGATACTCACAATGTCCATGACTTGTTTTCCATAATTCCAACTTACCCTCACAAATATAAAACACAATTACCATAGGCTCTCACTCATGGCAACCCTACATGTATCAGAGTAGAACTATACTCTATGGGGAATTCAATGGCTGATTTTTTGGAAGTAGATTGCAAGGCCTTTCTTTTGAGGTGCCTCTGGGTAGACTTAAACAATAGATACTTTGGTTAGCAATGAAACATAATAACAATTTGCACCACTCAGAGACTTTGGTGGTTATGTTTGTGTGTCAGCTTGGCTGGGCCTGGTTGACTGGCTGGGCAGCTGGTGGTAGTTATTGCCCATGATGTGACTGGCAATCAACTCCATGGTGGGATCTACCACAAGCAGCTGAGTAGCTGCCTTAGGGAATGTGGTCTGCTTCCTGTTTATAAGAAGAAGCCTTAGGGAATGGTCTCTAGCCTATGGCATGATTGGACCCTCCATGTAGCCATGTCATTATTTAGCAGGCTGCTATGCTTTGCCGACCTTGGGACTTACAATGGACTTAAATTAATGGCCTGCCGTGTGGTTTGGTAACATCGGGACTGTGCCTTTTTCCTTGTCAACCTTGGGCTTGTCAGCCTCAGCAGCCAGCAGCTGTCTGAGTGAAGAAATGCCTCTAGCTCCAGTGGGCCGGGGACAGGAGGCAGAGCTAGACCCCAAGGTTGAAGGGCTTTCACCCAGCCCCTAGAGCCTGGCACTTTGAACTTAGACTTAAAGCCTCTGAACTGTAAGAGAATAAACTTCTGTTTGTTAAGTCCATTCCATTTGTGGTATATTCTTGTCAGAGTGGCACTAGGTAACCAGAACAGAGACCATAGCTGAATTTCTTCTTTTACCTCACCATGAAGATGTGGATACCTACCTTATAATAATACATTTCAATCCATGCCAAAATGTGTAAAATTATACTTGTATAATCCAACTACAAAACACTGCCTGTTAATACTATTATTGTGATAGTTGAAGATGTGTCAACTTGGCTGGACTCCAGTTGTGA
>NW_006922064.1:1015289-1022621 GCF_000298275.1 Orycteropus afer afer
TATAAATATATATATACACTTTGCTGGTTTTTGTGTTTCTCTAGAGAACCCAATCCAACACAATTATCCAAATTTATCCACCAACCACCAAAGCCAAAGATGAGGATATTGAAGATTTCTACCAACTTCTTCAGTCTGAAATTGATCAAACATCCAATCAAGATGTGTTGATTATCACTGGTGACTAGAATTCAAAAGTTGGAAATATGGCCTTGGTGACAGAAATAATGCTGGAGATCACATGATAGAATTTTGCAAGATCAATGACTTATTCATTGCAACTGCCTTTTTTCAACAATATAAGTGACAACTACACATGTGGACTTCACCAGATGGAATACACAAGAATCAGATTGACTACAACTGTGGCAAGAGGTGATGGAGAAGTTCAATATCTTCATCCAAAATAAGGCCAGGAGCTGATTGTGGAACAGACCATCAACTGCTCATATGAACATACAATTTGAAGTTGAAGACAATTAAAACAAGTCCACGAGAGCCCAACTATGACCTTGATAATATCCCTCCTGAATTTAGACACCATTTAAAGAATAAATTTGATGCATTGAACATCAATAACCAAAACCAGAGGAACTGTGGTATGACATCAAGAACAACATCCATGAAGAAAGCAAGAGGTCACTAAAAAGACAAAAAAGGAAGAAAAGATCAAAATGGATGTCAGAAGAGACTGAAACTTGCCCTTAAGCAGAGAGTAGCTAAAGGAAATGGAAGAAATGACAAGATAAAAGAGCCAAGTGGAAGATTTCAAAGAACAGCTTGAGCAGACAAAACCAATTACTATCATGTAATATGCAAAGACCTGGAGTTAGGAAACCAAAAGAGAAGAACAAGCTTGGCATTTCTCAAGCTGAGAGAACTGAAGAAAAAAAATAAGCCTCAAGTTGCAATATTAAAAGATTCTTTGGGCAAAATATTGAATGATGCAGAAAACATCAAAGAAGATAAAAGGGATACACAGAGCCACTGTACCAAAAAGAATTGGTCAATCCATTTCAGGAGGTAGCATATGATCAAGAACCAATGAAGGAAGAAGTTGAAGATGCACTGAAGGAATTGGCAAAGAATAAAGCTCCAGGAATTGACGGAATACCCATTGAAATGTTTCAACAAACGGATGCCCACTGGAGGCACTCATTTGGCTATGCCAAGAGATTTGGAAGTCATCTACCTGGTCAACTGACTGGAAGAGATCCATATTTGTACCCATTCCAAAGAAAGGTGATCCCACAGAATGTGGATATTATCAGATAATATCATTAATATCACATGCAAGTAAAATCTTACTGAAGATAATTCAAAAATGTTTGCAGCAGTATATTGACAGAGAGCTTCCAGAAAAGCAAGCTGGATTCAGACGGGGACAGCGACTGAGGAATGTCATTGCTGATGTCAGATGGATCTTAGCTGAAAGCAATACCAGAAAGATGTTTACTTATGTTTTATTGACTATGCAAAAGCATTTGATTGTGTGGATCATAACAAATTTTGGATAACTTTGAGAAGAATGGGAATTACAGAACATTTGCTTGTACTCATGAGGAGCCTGTACATAAATGAGAAGGCTGTCGTTCTAACAGAACAAGGGGATATTGCATGGTTCAAAATCAAGAAGGGAGTGTGTCAAGGTTGTGTCCTTTCACCATACTTAGTCAACTTGTATGATGAACACATAATCCAAGAAGCTGGATTATATGAAGAAGAATATGGCATCAGAACTGGAGTAAGACTCTTAACAATCTGCAATATGCAGATGACACAACTTTGCTTGCTGAAAGTGAGGATGACTTGAAGCACTTAATGATGAAGGTTAAAGACTACAGTCTGCAGTATGGATTATGCCTCAATATTAAGAAAACAAAAATCCTAATAACTGGTCTAATAAACAGCTTCACGGTGGATGGAGAAAAGATTGAAGTTGTCAAGGATTTCATATTACTTGGCTCTACAATCAACACCAATAGAAGCAGCAATTAAGACATCAGATGATGTATTGCATTGGGCAAATCTGCTACAAAGGACCTCTTTCATGTGATGAAGAGCAAAGATGTCTCCTTGAAGACTGAGGTGTACCTGACCCAAGTCATGGTATTTTCAATTGCCTCTTTTGCATGTGAGAGCTGGACAATGAATAAGGAAGACCAAAGAAGAGTTGATGCTTTTGAGTTGTGGTGTTGGAGAAGAATGCTAAGAGTACCATGGACTGGTAAAAGGACTAACAAATCTGTCCTGGAGGAAATGCAGCCAGAATGCTCCTTGGAAGTGAGAATGGCCAGACTTCATCCCACCTACTTTGGTCATGTTGTCAGAAGGAACAATTCCCTGGAGAAGGATATCATACTTGGTAAAGTGGAGGGTCAAGAATAAGGGGAAGCCCCTCAATGAGATGGGTAGACACAATGGCTGCAATGATGGGCTCAGGTATAGCAAGGATCATGAGGCTGGCACAGGACCGGGCAGTGTTTCGTTCTGCTGTACATGAGGTCAGTATGAGTCAGAGACTATTCAATGGCACCTAACAACAGCAACAACAATCCAACTACCATCATTTTTTCTTTCTTACTGCTGTTTTGTCTTCCAAAAGTTTTTCTCCTGCAAATAATGCTTACTGTTATAAAAGGTTACTTGATGACATTTTATAATCTGTATTTAGTGGTGCTGTGGGTCCACAGAGTTAATGTAAATTCAAAACCACTTTTTAGAGTTGGTTTTAAATGGCACTTCAATCATGGTGTTTCTATTTTCAACCCTTTAACTTTGGTGTAAAATTCCAATTACCTTCCCTGAAAAAACGATATAATGAAAGAGATTTGCTAATCTCACCTTTCCTGGAACCAGTGCCTTACACAAATATATCACTATCAGCTATACAAAGAAAGTTCTTTTAATTTTATTACCTGATGATAGCACCTGAAGGTGGTATTTGTCAAAAAGTATGTTCGATCTTTCTTATTTAAACTTTGTGTTGCTTTTTTTTTAATTATAAAATTTAAAATATTATGTATATTTGCAGTCATTTGGTGTTTTTGAACTTAGTATCAAGATGGTGATTTATCTTCATTGACTGTCACATGACAACACTATTAGCAGTGCGGAATTTTGTGATTGTCTTTTTCATTTTTTCACAGAACTTCTAACCCAACATGTAGCATTCCTCAAAGAAAAACACTCATTGTTATTTAACTTCTACTTCAATTCTTTATTACACTTCTTGAAAAAGAAACTTGTAAGAAACTTCCTTCACATGAAATAAGCATCTTTGTCAAAATGCCAAGAATATGAGTCTTTTTATATCTTATAGCTTAATCTGATTTGACATGTTCAGACCACTCTTTATATTATGAAAATAGAGGAACTCTACCCCTCTGATGAAATAAATATCATCCCCTGTGTGTTCAAGAGGTGTTGAGCTTCAAAATCATTTTTCCTAAACTCAATTAAACAATTCTAATTCTATTTATTTTCTTTTAATATTATGTGGCAATACATATCAAAAAATACATCTTTCCTCAGTAATTTCACACTCGAGAATTTATTAAGAAAGTAATTAAATAGAAGGAAGCAGCTACTGGCATAATATATTTGTGACAACATTGGCTTTAGTAGAAAATTACTGAGTGTCCAAAGATACAGAAATGGTTTAGTAAAATACAATATCTCGGCATAATGAGGTATTCACAATCACATTATTTATGGAAACCTGGGAAATGTTGATGCTATATTAAATTAAAAAGAAGAACATAAAATACTATATGTGTAAATATTAAAATAACTTAAATATGGAAAATCATTTCAAGGTAATATAAAAAGTAAAAAAAGGGTTGTGTCAGATGATCTTTTTTATAAAGGTACCAAGACAATTCAAAGGAAAAAGAATATTCTTTTCAATAACTGAACATACACATGCAAGTAAATAAAACAGCCTATAGAAAAATTAACTCTAAACAGATCATAGTCATAAATGTAAAAGTTAAAACCATAAAGCTCTTAGAATAAAAAAATAGGAGTATATCTTTTTGACTTTGTCTTAAGAAAATGTTTTCCTATTTTCTTAGGCAAAGTATAAATGACAAGAGAAAGAAATAAACAAATTGAATTTCATTTAAATTAAAAACCTTTGTTCTACAAATGATACCATTTAAACAGTGAGAAAATAAGGTACATACTACTTAGAACAATCAACCATTTGTGATCAAAAGGACAGCATTCATACAAAGACAAAGTTCAGAAGGTAGGAAGGGTTAGGAGAGAAGGAGGAGTAGAAACAAGAAGTACAGGTAGGAAGTGGGAAGCTTAATGTTAAATTGAATGGATTGCAATTAATGACATGAAACAAAATATATGGCAATTGTTCAACGGAAAACTGATTTGCTTTGTAAACTTTCATCCAAATCACAATAAAAAGTTTTTTTAAAAATAAGTGAAAACACAACCCACAGAATAGGAGAAATTATTTGTAAATCATACATTTGATAAGAGATGGTCTCCAAAATGTACAATGGGTCAGTGGTATAATTATTTCTTTCCATGAAGGAGACATGGGTTTGATTCCTGGCCAGTGTGTCTCAAACACAGCCACCACCCAACTGGCAGTGGAGACTTAGTGTGCTGCCTAGTGCTTAAGCACTCAGCTGCTAACTGAAAGGTTGGTGGTTTGAACCCACCAGCCACTCCACTGAAGAAAGACGTGGTAGTCTGCTTCAAAAAATTATAGCCTTGAAAACCCTGTATGAGGTAGTTCTACTTGGTCCTATAGGGTTGTTATAAGCTGAAACTTTCTCATCTGCAATGGATATGATGTTGAACAGATTTCAGTAGCACTTCCAGACTAAAATGGACTAGAAAGAAAGGCCCGGTTATTGACATCTGAAAAATCAATTAGTGAAAGTTCTGTGCATCAACAATGGTTCAATCCCATTGTTCAAACCCATGTAAATGAGGTCACCATAGTGAGGGGCCAACTCGAGAGTTAACAACAATAACAACTAACAAAAAATACTCTCAAACTCACTGCCATCAAGTCGAAAAAGACAACCCAATTTGAAAATGGAAAAAGCTTCTAAATAGATAATTTCTCCAAAGAAGATATACAAATGGACAATAAGAACATGAAAAAAATATTCATCATTAGTCATTGTTGTTGCCTTTGAGTTGGTTTCAGCTCATAGAGATCCTGTGCACAACAGAACGAAACAGTGCCCAGTCCTGCACCATCCTCACAATCATTGCTGTGCTTGAACGCATTGTTGCAGACACTGTGTCAATCTATCTTATTGAGGATCTTCCTCTTTTTTGCTGTCTACTAATCAAGCATGTAGGAGCTCTGGTAGCATAGTGCCCAAGGCACTTGACTGCTAACCAGAAGGCTGGCGGTTCAAATCCACCAGCCACTCCTCGGAAGTAAGGTTGGGCAATCTACTTCCGTAGTGATACTGCCTCAGAAAGGAGCAAAAGGACCCAAAGAGGGGTTGCTATGAGTCAGATCCAACTCGATGGCAATGAGTTTGGTTGCTTTTTTTTTTTGTTTTTTTGGTTTTTTGTTTTTAACCAAGAACAATATCCTTCTCTGGTCATTGATCTCTCCCATGATCATGATGCCATGTTCTTTTTCATATAGTTCAGCTTCTCAGATTATTTACTCAGCATATAGATTAAATAAGTAAGATGAAAGGTTACAGCCCTGACACATACCTTTACTGACTTTAAACCATGCAATATCACCTTGTTCTGTATGCTTGACTGCCTTTTGTTCTATATACAGTTTCCTCATGAGCCCTGTTAAGTGTTATGGAATTCCCATTCTTTGCAATGTTATTCATAATTTCTTATTATCTACATAGTTCAATGTCTTTTCATAGTCAGTAAAACACAGGTAAACATCTTTCTAGTTTTCATTGCTTTAAGCCAAAATCTATGTGACATCAGCAATGATATCCCTAGTTCTATGTCCTCTTCTGAACCCACCTTGAATTTCTGGCAGTTCCCTGTCAATTTACCACTGCAACCATTTTTAAATTGTTTGCAGCAAAATTTTACTTGTGCAATATTAATAATATTGTTCAATTATTTCTGCATTCTGTTAGATCACCTTTCTTTGGAATGGGTACAAATGTGGATCTCTTCCAGTCACTTGGCCATGTACCTGTCTTGCAAATTTCTTGACACAAATGAGTGAACACCTTCAGTGTTGCATCCATTTGTTGAAACATCTCAATGGGTATTCTATTGATTCCTGAAGCATTGATTTTCACAAATTCCTTAACTGCAGCTTGGACTTCCTTCTTCAATACCATCACTCCTTGATCATATGTTACCTCCCAAAATGGTAGAAAACTGACCAATTCTTTTTGGCATAGAATCTCTGTGTATTCCTTCAATCTTCTTTTAATGCTTCCTGAATCATTCAATATTTTGTCCATAAAGTCTTTCAATATTGCAACTGTGGCTTGAATTTTTTCGTTCAGTTCTTTCACCTTGAGAAATGCTGGGCATACTCTGTTTTGATTTTCTAAGTCCAGGTCTTTGCAGATTTCATTATAATACTTTATTATGTGTTTTCGAGCCATCCTTTGAAATATTCTTTTTAGATTTTTTTACTTCATCATTTTTTCCATTCCCTTTAGCTACACCCAATCAAGAGCAAGTTTCAGAGTCTTTTCTGACATCCCTTCTGGTCTTTTCTTCCTTTCCAGTCTTTCAATGACCTTTTGTTTTCTTCATGTATGATGTTCTTGATTTCATCCCACAATTTGTCTGGTATTCTGTCTTTGGTATTCAATACATCAAATCTATTCTTCAGATGGTCTCTAAATTCAGGTGAAATATACTCAAGGTCATATTTTGGCTCTTATAAACTCCTATTAATTTTATTCAGCTTCAATTGAACTTCTATATGAGCAACTGATGGTCTGTTCCACAGTAGACCCCAGCTTTGTTTTGATATTGAGCTTTACCATTGTCCCCTTCCACAGATGTAGTCCATTTGATTCCTTTGTATTCCATCTGGTGAGGTACACATGTATAGTCACCATTTATGTTGTTGAAAAAAGATATTTGCAATGAATAAGTCATTGGTCTTGCAAAATTCTATCATGGGATAACCAGCATCACTTCTATCACCAAGGCTTAAATTTCCAACTACTGATGCTTCTTTTTTGTTTCCTACTTTTGCATTTCAATAGCCAGTAATTATCAATACATCTTGATTTGCCTGCTTGGTCAGTTTCAGACTGTGTTGTTGGTAGGTGCCATTGAGTCGCTTCCAACTCATAGCAACCTCATGCACAGCAGACTGAAACACTGCCCAATCCC
>NW_006922064.1:1025349-1029663 GCF_000298275.1 Orycteropus afer afer
TGGATATCAATCTTTATGCATTCCATTTCATTTTTGACAACTTCCAATTTTCCTAGATTCATACTTCATACATTCCATATTCCGATTATTAATGGAGGTTTGCTGCTGTTTCTCCTCAATTTGAGTAGTGCCACGTCAGCAAATGGAGGTCTCGAAAGCTTTACCTTATCCATATGAGTAAGGCTGATTTTACTCTGACAGTGCAGCTCTTTCCCAGTCATACTTTGAGAGCTTTCTAAGCTAAGTGACTCATCTTCCTCCTCTGTAGTAGACAATGTTTCTGGACTATTCATAAAGTTGCGCAGTAATGTATCAGACAGTGTTTCTCTGCTATTCATAAGGTTTTCCCTGGACAATACTTTGAGAAGTGGATGGCCTCCTCCTTCTTCCTAGTCTGTCTTAGTCTGCAAGCCGGGCTGATACCTCTGCAACAGGTGCATCCCACTGGTTTGAAACACCAGTGGCACAGCCTCAAGACTCACAGCAACATGTCACCACAGTAGGACAAACCGACAGACAAGTTTGTCTCCCTTAGCTCTTGGAAACCCCTCCAGCCACCCTTACCTGGATCCCTGTGGCTAACTCCTTGATCTGTTCCTGTCCCTTTTGCCTTTTCTGTCCTCTCCCTGCTTCCCACCTTGCTGCCTGTTCTTAGGTCCCTGGAATCCAAATGAGAATGCTAGCACTCAGGCCCATGTGAGGATTGGCAGACAATGGTTCTACAAGTGTATTTGTATGTTCTGTAAGAATTCCCAGGTATATATTAGAGCTGACAAGGGACAAGTTTGTAGTCACTTCTTGGTCACAGCCAGCTACCCAAAGGTACCAAGTAGTTGAACCTGTGGGCTTGGGACTATAGTCACAGGGGACATCAAGCTCAACTGCCATAACATACTACACAAAACATTGTTCCACATCCTCCTTTGTCAAGTAGCGAATGGGATCTTAAGAGCTTGCAAGCAGCCATCTAGATGCAGTGCTGGGTCTCTCCTCATCCAGGGCAAAGAAAAATGAAGAAAACCAAAGATTAATGGAAACAATTAGTCCCAGTGACTGGTGCACCATGCGATCCTCAGCCTATACCACTATGAGACCAAAAGAACTAGATGGTGCCCAGCAACTACTCTCAACCACTCAGAGAGAGATCTATGTAGGAGATCCTGGATAGAGAGGGAGAACAATATGAAACAAAACACAAAATCATTCGGGAAAAAAAAAAAGAGGGGGACCAGGTTTGCTGGTCTGATAGATCCTGATGGAACCACTGAGACTATGGCCCCTAGCTGCCCTTCAGGGCTGGAATTGAACCCACACCTGTGGCTTCCAGCCAAACAAAAGGCAGGCATATGAGTTGAACATTTACCTGAGGTAGATACACTCCTTGGAGAAAACAATCATGGGAGAAAGAAGGGCTGTTTATCCACAGGGACACAGCTCAGGGGGCAGGAATACATGGAGCAATGGACACAAGGAAGAGGTAACTATAGGGAGGAAGTGGGAGGGGAGCTATTGCATTGGCATAAATTGTAGTCAATGTTATGAGACAAAGTGTATGTGAACTGCCGTATGGAAAGTGAATTTGCTTTGTAAACTTTCACCCAAATCACAATAAAAAATTTAAAAAAAAATACATTTAAAGATTTAAAAAAAAAAAAATTCTAACTAAAACTATTTCATTCATGCAAATTAGTATTGGCCCATAAAACGTGGCAATGGAAAGAGTGTGATAGCATTAAAGTGGAAGCATCAAAACATCACATTCCTAGAGCTACGTAGGATAAACTTCCATTTGTCTTCATGAACCCAACAACAGTTTGAGCATTGCTTTCTTGCTTCCCTTTAGTCTTAGCTTCTTCATTACTTGTAGGCAATGATATTCTGACTATACAATATTCCAATTCCTCACCTTTGTGTCATAAGCATGGTTTACAGCCTACATAGTGTGCTGCCTTCAAAAACCAAACCAAACTCACTACTATCCAGTCCATTCTGACTCACGGTGACGCCTCCATTGGGTTTCAAAGGCTGTAAATCTTTACAGACGCCGACTACCTCACCTTTCTTCTTCGGAGCAGCTGCTGGGTTTGAACTGCCAATATTTTAGTCAAAATCACAATGCCTCAACCACAGCACCACCAGAGCTCCTTAATGTGCTGCCTTGGCATCCACTAATTCCTCCTTATTGCCGTTCCACCCAGTTCCTAATGTACCCATTCCTATTTGATCATACAGTTTCTTAATCATTATAGTCTCTAACTGGATTTCCCAGGCATGCCCCATAGGGCCCAGTGATAGGAACCCTTTACTGTCTTATAGCCCAGTCTTTCAACAACTGTAATAACTCCTTGTCCCTCCAGGCTGTATAGTCCCCATGATTAAAACTCTCTTTTAACACACAAATGCACTAAAAATGTTAAAGTGACAATAAGACTTCAGCACATGTTAACTCCAAGACTCCACTCTGCTTGCCATATGTAAGCCCTCTCATACAGTTCCAGCTTGTTGTCTTGTCCTACGTGGGGCACCCACACACCTAACCCCACCCCACCCCCATTTGTCCCTGCACTGAAATGTGCTATAGTTTCCTCTCTGGTACCTCTGAATACTAAATTCTATTTGTTTACTGGCCTCACTTCTTCGTGCTGCACCTTGAGAGATTATCTACACTCTAGAAGACTCCTTTGAGTCAAACTTGATACACTCTGTTTTATCAATAGCACTAGAAGATACAATGTCCAGATTTGGTCTGGTCAGCGTGGGTCAGAGTAGGGTGACTACCTCTTTTGATCTAGACTAGCAGGTTGACAGATGAATGGCATGCATATCACTACTCTCCTGACTCACATCTGTGCCCATAATACTCCTTCCGGAGGAAGCCTTCTAACTGATTATTATGACATATGAAAAAGCAACTACCTTCTGTTCATTCTTTTGTATCTGGGTATTTTACTGACAGACAGCTCATTGGGTACAGGGCTGGGTTTACCTTAAGGCCTGAGACCCAGGAAAATAGGGGAAAACTGGGCACCAGAAACCTGGACACAGATGGCATTCCTCTCCTTGAATGGCAGTGTTGATGGTTTTGTGAACCCTCATATGTTATTACTCTTGAGCTCACAGGCATAACTCAGCAATCATTTGAAGAGAAGTGAGAGGCCTTATCATTCCCTCTGGGTGAGCTCTCATTGGTAGGAGGATCAGTAGGACAATATGAAGTGACTGATTGATGACTATGGGCAGCTTGGAAGCATTGATTTGATCAGGGAATATCAGATTTTTTGAAAAGAATTATATAATTTCTCAAGGAAATGATCCACATGAATCTGAGACCACAAGCCATTTCACATATGAGCTTAATTAACTCTGAACATGCTATTTGGACAACTGATCATAAGTAAATCTGTTTCAGGGTAATGAAATTATCCACTAGAAGGGAATTTTCACATGACAAAGACAACACTTGGTACCTAGGTAGTTATTGTGTTTGATCCTTTCTGTCGACAGGACAGTTGCAGTCTATCACAGTGAACTTGTTAGAGCTTTGGTCATTTTCTTGGCTTTTCCCTCTAGTTTGATGGTCTCTTGTTTGTGTATCTGAACTTCCTTGTACCTTTTCCTTTCTATCATTATATTTTTTTATTGTAGTTTGGGTGAAAATTTACAGAGCATATAAGTTTTCCATTTACCAATTTATACGCATTTTGTTTTGAGAACTTGTACCTTTTTCTTTACTGCATTGTGGCATGCTACAGAGCCAGGCAGCTCTACACAGAAGTAAAATAAAAGATATCTCAAATCATAAAGATTCCTAAAAGCTAACAACTGATGAAAGAAAGAAGTGGCAAGGAGTGGATTATCAAAATGTCATCCTTGTGAGCCATATATTGTCGTACAGAAATGTCTATGAGCCAAAGCTGCATAACACCCAACATCATGCTTAATAGAATATGGTCTTAGGAGTTAGCGCTTCCAACCTTCACATTTTACAGATGACGAAAATAAAGCCCAGTGATCTAAGTGCCAGTTACATGGTTAGTTAGCAACAGAGTTAATACTAGAATCTTCTCTTTCTTTAACACACCTCAGAAAATGTCTACTTCTCCTATCCCCTCACATTTAGATTAGGAGGTGACCAAGAGACATACTGATGGCTGCTTCCAAGTAGAATAATCTTGCTTTATGACAGCAGAAATACCACTCCAAGTGTTCTGGTTACCTAGTGCCGCTCTGACAAGAATATACCACAAATGCAATGGCCTTAACAAACAGGAGTTTATTATCTCACAATTGGAGGCTTTAAGTCCAAGTTCAAAG
>NW_006922064.1:1030068-1033356 GCF_000298275.1 Orycteropus afer afer
TGGAGAATAACTACCACCAGCTGCCCAGCCACTCAACCAGGCCCAGCCAAGTTGACACACAAACATAACCATCACACCAAGTTTCTAATTCTAGTCCTCATCTCTGTACAGATATGTCACCAAAAGTGACAGACCTAAAAGTCCAAGGAACAATTTTGATATTTCTTTGTGCTGCTTTGTAAGTCCTATCAGGACCAGTGTAGTAGAGGTCATTATAGTACTTGGTTCAAAGAATGAGAAAATATTCTTGATTCTAAAACATATCCTGTGATAATGTATCATAGAAAGTAAGTTCCATAGAATATGCATTAAACTCTCCAGGGTCTTCATAAATACAAATCAGTTGAGAAAGTTCATATATTTTATTCTTAAAACCTCTCTACCAAATGAATCAATGTGAGATTCTTGGAAAAAAGCAATGTCCAAAGCAGGGCAGCTATGAATAGGGGACAACATAGTGTGATGGGAAGAGCATAAGCCTTGATGTTACAAAAATCCCAATTTGAATCACGGTCCTGCAGTGTGGCCCTGGGAAAGCCATTTACTTCTCTGAGTCTCATTTCCTTATCTGTAAATAAAGATATTAACATCTACCTAATCATGTTCATGTAATGTGCATAGATAATAAATTGAAAACATGTAGCCCATTCAGATACACCATAAATAAATTAATGTGCTCTCTTGATATTATCACTATTATTTTATTAAATATCAGACTTAGATAAAGATCATGGTGGAAAATCTAATTATGCTTTCTCAGTTCTTCTCCATTTTTATTAGAAGTATGAAACATGTTCTCTGTTTGACTCTAGGCCAGTCTGTCCTAGTTCAATATGTATTTCAGGAAGCCATCAGGCCAAGGACAGATAGATGTTTAGCTAAATCCCTGACATGTAGCACAAGGTTTGGTACATAGTAAGCAGTCAGTAAAATATTTGTTGCATGTTAAATATGTGCTACATAATCATGTTTATTAGGATTTACAATCTGACAATTATTTAAAATGAACAGGTTAAAGATTTTTGTTCTAATCTGCTGCTTACTTTTTACTATCTAGGAGCCCCAAGTACAAACTTCTAAGTTTATCTGGACTCCATCCTAAAAAATAAGTTGTATTGTGCTAGAATTTTCCAAAGCCAATGTTACTCTAGTGACATGTTCCTTAGAATCATATTTTACAATAAGTCAGCATCTTTTGGACATAGATACTAGGAATGGCACAGTCACATTTTCTGGGTGTGCATTAACCCCAAATTTGTATCCATGAGCTTTCAAATACTTGCTCTCCTTCACATAAGCTCAGCTGCCTCAGATTTCAGATATGAAATCTCAAGAGAGCACAATGCACAAAAATGCAATACTTGGCAACATAGAATGGGATCAAGATTTAGTTTGTGGCTATTTCACTTGATTCTCTAAGGCCTCATTATATCTTCTACCTTCTCTCTGTGTCTCAGTATGTAGCTTTAAGTAGTGCAACATTTACTGTACTCTTCCAGCTGTATCTAATATATGTCAATTTTCTAAACATAACATCCCGTCACTGTTACTTGAGGACTGTGACAAACAAACACAAACAAAAAAACCCTATTGTGGAAACACTGGAGCATTCCTGTGGCTTTCAACCAGAACAGTTCAAAACACTGTGACATGACTGCCATCTAGAGATTAGATAGTGAAATTAGCCAAGGTAAAGGAATAGGAAAGACCTGAGAAGAATTGATGCATATGAATTATGGTGTTGGCAAAGAATGTTGAACATACCATATGTAGTGCCTAAGGCACTTGACTGCTAACCAGAAAGCTAGCAGTTCAAACCCTCCAGTCACTCCTGGGAAGGAAGATGGGGCAATCTACTTCCTTAGTGATACTGTCTCAGAAACCCAAGGAGGGGTTGCTGTGAGTCAGGTCCGATTCCATGGCACATAACAACAACAACAACAGAAGAACAAACAAATCTATCTTGGAAGAAGTACAGCCAGAAGTCTCCTGAGATGCGAAGATAGTGGGAAGGACCACTCCCTGGAAAAGGATCTCATGCTCGATAAAGTAAAGGGTAGGGGAAGAAGAAGATTCTCATTAAGAAGCTGACACAGCGACTGCAACAATGGGCTCAAACATGGCAACAATTGTGAAGATGGCACAAGATGGGCTGTATTTCGTTCTGTTGTACATAGGGTTGCTACAAGTCAGAACTGAATGAACAGAAACTAACAACAACAATGAAGCCCTGGTGGTGCAGTGATTAAAGCACTCATAAACCAAAAGCTCGGCAGTTTGAACACAGCAGCAGCTCCATGTGGCAGTCTGCTTTCTTAAAGATGTACATCCTTGGAAACCCTATGGGGCAGTTCTACTTTGTCTATTATGTCACTGTGAGTTGACATGGACTTGAGGGCAATCAATGGGTATGGTCTTTAGTTTTTTAAACTAACATCTTGTGGGTTTACTTTTCTCTACCCCTTTGGCTAAAACCATAAGGAAAGACATTTTAAACAAGAAATAAAGAAAATATTTATATGCTATATTGTGGTTTAGGATGGTGTCATTAATCTGTTTTTTACAAAGCAATAGGCAACAATTGTATTCTGTTTCTAAGGAGAAATGATACCATTAGGATAGCAATCTGCTTGCCTTTGAATTTATTGTATGAATTCCTTGTAAAAATATACATCAAAGTGATATAATTATTATATCTGTACATTTGAAATGCTGTAATTAAAACTGGATACTTGTTCACATTACATTTTCCAGACTGTTTGTGGTTTATTTCCTCCTGGCAAATGAGTTTTCATCTTAGAACAGATTTCAGAACCTCTCTATGTCGTTCTTGTTATATCAATACTGATAATACTAGACAATTTCTCCAGCTGTGTAAAACTCTCTTTTAGCAATTGTATCCTGAAGTGGCTTCAATAAAACCTAAGTCAAAATCACCCCAAAGTTTTCTCTGCTTATACACATCAAATATGTTCCTTATCTTTTGGCTTCTACTACTTATTTATGAATGTAAAAGAAATGATGGAGTTCATCATTTTTTATATTACTCTAGGAATTATCAGTTACTCCAATGCCAAGGAGTCAAAACTTGAGCATAATGAAAGCCAAATTAAAATTCTCTGTCATTTCCATGATGAGTTTTTTGTCATAGTCCTCAAAAAATGAGAATGATATGTTCTGGAAACTGACATAAGTGAGACAATAATAAATGCTGCACAAGTTAAAGCTACACATTGGGAAATGAAATGTAGGGGACATAAAGAGGCCTTAGAGAATCAAGTAAAAGAG
>NW_006922064.1:1034291-1035679 GCF_000298275.1 Orycteropus afer afer
TGTTGTCAGAAGGGGCCATTCCCTGGAGAAAGATATCATATTTGGTAAAGTGGAGGATCAATGAAAAAGAGGAGTGGCTGCCGCGATGGGCTCAGGTATTGCAAGGATTGTGAGGCTGGTGCAGAAGTGGGCAGTGTTTCGTTCTATTGTACATAAATAGGGTTGCTACGAGTCAGAAGCAACCTGACGTCACCTAATATCAACAACATGTCCAGAAAATGCTGACTTATTATAAAATGTGATTCTAAGCTATGTCATTAGAGCAATATTGGCTTTGGAAAACTCTAACACAATACAACTTACTTTTAGAATAGCCAAAAAAACAAACTCATTGCCATCGAGTCGATTCCAACTCATAGCAACCCCTCCTTAGGTTTCCGAGGCAGTATCTCTATGGAAGTAGATTTCCCAGTCTTCCTTCTGAGGAGTGGTTGTTGGGTTTGAACTGACAGCCTTCTGGTTAGCAGTCAAATGCCTTAGGTACTATGCCACCAGAGCTCCCTATTTTAGAATGGAGTCCAGATAAACTTAGATGAAGTTTGTACTTAGGGCTCCTTGATAGCAAAAATAAGCAGCAGTTTAGAATAAGAATCTTTAACCTGTTCATTCTAAATAATTGTCAGAATGTGAATCCCAATAAACATGATTATGTGACATATATGTGCCATGCGAAAAATATTTTTTTGACTGCTAACTATGTACCAAACCTTGTGCTACATGTCAGGGATTTAGCTAAACATCTGTCCCTGGCCTGATGGCTTCCTGGAATATATATTTAACTAGGACAGACTGGCCTAGAGTCAAACAGAGAACATGTTTCATGCTTCTAATAAAAATGGAGAAGGACTGAGAAAGCATAATTAGATTTTCCACCATGATCTTTATCTAAGACTGATATTTAATAAAATAATAGTGATAATATCAAGAGAGCACATTAATTTATTTATGGTGTATCTGAATGGGCTACATGTTTTCAATTTATTATCTATGCACATTACATGAACATGATTAGGTAGGTAGATGTTAATATCTTTATTTATAGATAAGGAAATGAGACTCAGAGAAGTAAATGGCTTTCCCAGGGCCACACTGCAGGACCACGATTCAAATTGGGATTTTTGTAACATCAAGGCTTATGCTCTTCCCATCACAACATGTTGCCCCCTATTCAGAGCTGCCCTGCTTTGGACATTCCTTTTTTCCAAGAATCTCACATTGACTCATTTGATACAGAGGTTTTAAGAATAAGATACATGGTTTTTCTCAGTTGATACGTATTTAGTGTATAACCTAAAGGACTTACTTTCTGATGACACACTATCATTGAATAGTATGGGAGATGTTTTTCACCAAGAATATTTCCTTATTTCTTAATTCAAGTATTATAA
>NW_006922064.1:1039438-1041109 GCF_000298275.1 Orycteropus afer afer
ACCACACTTATTCAATCTGTATGCTGAACAAATAATCTAAGAAGCTGGACTATATAAAGAAGAACACAGCATCAGAATTGGAGGAAGATCATTAACAACCTACAATATGCAGATGACACAAGCTTGCTTGCTGAAGGTGAAGATGGCTTGAAGCACTTACTGATGAAGATCAAAGACTACAGTCCTCAGTATGGATTACACCTCAACATAAAGAAAGCAAAAATCCTTACAACTGAGCCAATAAGTAATCATGATAGATGAAGAAAAGTTTGAAGTTGTCAGTGATTTCATTTACTTGGGTCCACAGTCAACATTCATGGAGGCAGCAGTCAAGAAATCAGACATCATATTGCACTGGAAAAATCTGCTGTAAAGGACATCTTTAAAGTTTTAACAAGCAAAGATGTCACTTTGGAGAGTAAGGTGCGCCTTACCAAAGCCATGGTATTTTCAATAGTCTCATATGCATGTGAAAGCTGGACAATGAACAAGGAAAACTGAAGAAGAGCTGATGCCTTTGAATTCTGATGTTGGCAAAAAATACTGAAAATACAATGCATGGACTGCCAGAAGAATAAACAAATCCTTGAAGAAGTGAAGCCAGAGTGCTTCCTGGAAGTGAGAATGGCCAGACTTCATGTTACCTACTGTAGTCATGTTGTCAGAAAGGACCAGTCCCTCTAAAACAATATCATGCTTGGTTAAACAGAGGTTCAGCAGAAAAGGGAAGACACTCAACAAGATGGACTGACATAGTGGCTGCAACAATGGGTTCAAGCATAACTAGGATTATGAGGATGGTGCAGTGTTTTGTTCTGTTGCACCTAGGGTTGCTATGAGTTGGAGCTGACTTTACAGCATGTAATAACAACAACAATGGTAAAAGATAAGTAAATGCCAGGTAGAAAAATACTTTATTATTGGATCTCTCCAAGTCTTTTTTAGATAGCATTGTTATCCCATGAGCAAATTCTATATGAACCATCAGACATATTTTACAATTTAGCTTCTGTTTTACAATTGGCATTCTTCCATAAACCATGACTATAAAAAGGACCACAGGAAAGAAGTTTTCACATAACAATCTAAATACTGAAATAATTGTGCTGAACTGGGAATTTCACCCTTGTACCTCCACAGCTGTTGATATCAGATAGAGCACATATCAGGAATCAGGGTTTGGAGACATAGAAATGAAGCAGTCTGAAAAGTTCTGCTTTAATCAAGTGTGTATGTTTTTTCTGGTGTTTCAGTCTGTTTTTCTATTTGTCTTACCTCCTCAAGGACAGTAAAAGAAAATTTGATATCCAGTTTAAATGACTGGATTCCCCCTTTTATGTTTCCTATTTATTTATTTATACTTTTTATTTTTCCGTAACTGCTGTCCTCCATAAAGGCACAGCACTATGAATTCCCATAATTCTTTCTCTGTGGCACTTTTTTCTCTCTGCATTTTAGTCGCTTGGGTACTGTACAGAAAAAGGACAGACTGCAAGTAGGACAGACCTGACTGGATATCTCTGCTCCTCGTCTTGCTGTCCTGTTGCCCCAGGAGTGCTACTTAATTATGCAGTTTTGTCTCCATAAATTAAAATATGAGACTATGTACAGTGTAAGATTATTGTTAAGATGAAATGACAATATTTGGTAAAAATTTGCACATTGCTCAGT
>NW_006922064.1:1041584-1044562 GCF_000298275.1 Orycteropus afer afer
AAGATGATTTGATCCATATTATCAAAACTGTGAGATAACAAGGTGGTTTACCATGAGGTTTTATTACCAATTGTTAACATCCATAGTCCTCACCATGATCTACCAGTCCTTTTTACAGGCTGTTAGCATTGCCCAAAGAATTTTTATGTTAGCCTTCCTGTCAAAATCAGCCTCACTTTTTTTTCTCCACACTATAGAGTTCTGCATACTAAAAAGTTTGTGAGAATGCAATCAGGGAATCATTAACATAGTTGTGATTAATTTGGGGTTATCAGGCAAAGGAGTTTTGATCAAAAGGGGAAATTGAGTTAAAGAATCATTTTTGATGTGTAAAAGTTAAAAGACAATAGAACTAAATAGATCTTTAAGGGCAAGAGGAAAAGACATGGGACCAGGCTTTTTGAGAAGGTTAAACAAATCACTAACTATGGGGCACATGAACAGAGAAGCTAAGAGGTCAATAAAAATAAAATGGAATTCATGAAATACCAAAGGAATAGATAAAATGTAAACCAATTAAATAGAAAATTCTGCTTTGTTTTTCTATATCTATTCTGATTCTAAGGTACAAGAGCTGTGAATTTGTTTCCTTCCTTTTACTTTACCAGTTTCACAAGTCATTAAAAGTTAACAGAGAAGTAGTTTAAAAGTGACTGATAAAAATTAACTTTTTACTTAATAACTTTAAATCTTGAATTTTTCTCATGATTGATATATGTTGTTGTTGTTGTTAGGTTGTAGGTGCCATGGAGTCAGCTTGGACTCATAGTGACCCTATGTACAACAGAATGTAACACTGTCCAGTCCTGTGCCAGACTCACGACCCTTGCTACACCTGAGCCCATCGTTGCAGCCACTGTGTCAATCCATCTGGTTGACGGCCTTCCCCTTTTTTGTTGACCCTCCACTTTACCAACCATGATATTCTTCTCCAGGGAATGGTCCCTTCTGACAACATGACCAAACTGGGTGAGGCGAAGTCTGGTCATTCTCGCCTCCAAGGAGCATTCCGGCTGTGCTTCCTCCAGGACATATTTGTTAGTTCTTCTGGCAGGCCTTGGTACTTTCAGTATTCTTCACCAACACCAGAACTCAAAAACATCAACTCTTTTTCAGCCTTCCTTGTTCATTTTTCAGCTCTCACATGCATATGAGGCAATTGAAAATACCATGGCTTGGGTTAGGCGCACCTTAGGCTTCAAAGAGATATTTTTGCTCTTCAGCACTTTAAACAGATCTTTTGCACCAAATTTGCCCAGTACAGTATGCCATCTGATTTTCTGACACTGCTTCCATTGGAGTTGATTGTGGAACTGGGTAATATGAAATCTTTAACAACTTCAATCTTTTCTTCATTTATCATGATGCTGTTTATAGGTCCAGTTATAAGGATTTTTGTTTTCTTTTTTGAGATGTAATCCATACTGCAGATTGAAGTCTTTAATCTTCATCAGTAAGTGCATCAAGCCATCCTCACTTTTAGCAAACAAAGTTGTATTGTCTGCATATCACAGGTTGTTAATGATCCTCCGATCCTGATGCCATGCTCTTCTTCATATAGTCCAGTTACCAATTGTTAACATCCATAGTCCTCACCATGATCTATCAGTCCTTTGAATAAGTATGGTGAAAGGATACAACCCTGACACATTCCCTTCCTGATTTTAAACCATGCAGTGTCCCCTTGTTCCATTTGAATGACAGTCTCTGGTCTATGCACAGATTCCTCCTGAGCACAGTTAAGTGTTCTGGAATTCCCATTCTTCTCAATGTTATCCATAATTTGTTATGATTCACACAACTGAATACTTTTGCATAGTCTATAAAACACAAGTAAACATCTTTCTGGTATTCTTTGCTTTCAGCCAAGATCCATCTGACATTAGCAATGATATCCCTTATTCCATGTTCTCTTCTGAATCTAGCTTGCATTTCTGGAAGTTCTCTGTCAGTATGTTGCTGCAACCATTTTTGAATTGTCTTCAGTAAGATTTTACTTCTGTATGATATTAACAATATTGTTCGATAATTTCGACATTATCACCTCTCCTTGGAATGGGTACAAATACAGATCTCTTCTAGTCAGTTGGCCACTTAGCTGTTTTCCAAATTCCTTGGCATAGATGAGTGAGTGCCTCCAGCACAGCATCCCTTTGTTGAAACATCTCAATGAGTATTCCATCAATTCCTGGAGCCTTATTCTTTGCCAATTCATTCAGTGCAGCTTCGACTTCTTCCTTCAGTATCACTGGTTCTTGATCATATGTCACCTCCTGAAATGGATGAACATCAACCAATTCTTTTTAGTACAGTAACTCTGTGTGTTCCTTCTATCTTTTTTTTTTTTAATGTTTCCTGCTTCATTCAATATTTTGCCCATAGAATCTTTCAATATTTTAACTCGAAGCTTGAAATTTTTCCTCAGTTCTTTCAGCTTGAGAAATGCTGAGTGTATTCTTCCCTTTTGATTTTCTCACTCTAGGTCTTTGCATATTCTATGATAAAAATTGGTTTTGTCTTCTTGAGCTGCTCCTTGAAATCTCCTGTTCAGCTCTTTTATCTTGTCATTTCATCAATTGGCTTCAGCTCCTCTCCATTCAAGGGCAATTTCAGAGTCTCCTCTGACATCTATTTTGTTTTTTTCTTCCTTTCCTTTCTTTTTACTGACCTTTTGCTTTCTTCATGGATTATGTTCTTAATGTCATCCCATCATTCCTCTGGTTTTATTTAAGTCATTGGAGTTCAGTGCATCAAATCTATTCTTTAGATGGTCTTTAAATTCAGGAGAGATACATTCAAGGTCATATTTTGGCTCTCGTGGACTTCCTTTAATTGTCTTCAGCTTCAAATTGGACTTGCATATGAACAGTTGATGGTCTGTTCCACAGTCAGCTCCGGGCCTTGTTTAGGCTGAAGATATTGAGCTATTCCAGATCCTCTTGCCACAGATGTAGTCAACCTGATTCCTGTGTACTCCA
>NW_006922064.1:1045423-1048490 GCF_000298275.1 Orycteropus afer afer
GTGGTATCAGGATTGGAGGAAGAATCATTAACAACCTGAGATATGCAGACGATACAACTTTGCTTGCTGAAAGCGAGGATGACTTAAGGCACCTACTGATGAAGGTTGAAGAATACAGTCTGCAGTATGGATTACGTCTCAATCCATAGTATTAGTTCAAACTAGGTAGGTGGTTCAAACTCACCAGTCTTTCCACGGGAGAAAGATACAGTGATCTGCTTTTGTAAAGTTTTACACCTAGGAAAATTATGGAGCAATTTTACTCCATCCTGCAGAGTCAATATGTGTTGGAATCAACTTAAAGATAATGGGTTTCTTTATGATGTTATTTATTGGTTCATTTTTGAAGACTTTGTTTCCTTTACACCGATGATCCATACTGAAGGATGATCTTCATCAGTGAGTGCTTTAAGTTTTCTTCACTTTCAGCAAGTAAGGTTGTGTCATCTTCATATTGCAAGTTGTTAATGAGTGTTCTTCCAGCCCTGATGCCATGTGCATCTTCATATAGGGCAGCTTCTTAAATTATTTGTTCAGCATACAAACTGAGTTTTGTGAAAGAATATAACCCTGACACACACCTTTTCTGATTTAAAACCAGGCAGTATTCTCTTGTTTTGTTCCAAGGACTTCCTCTTGGTGTATGTACAGGTTCTGCATTAGCACAATTAAGTGTTTATAATTTCCATTCTTCACAGTGTTATCCATGATTGGTTATGATCCACATAGCCAAAGCCTTTCTGTAGTCAATAAAACACAGGTAAACATCTTTCTGCTATTCTCTGTTTTCAGCCAAGATCCATCTGATATCAGCAATGATATCCTTCATTCTACTTCTTCTTCTGGATCTGGCTTGAATTTCTAGTAGTTCCTTGTCAATGTATGGGTGCAGCCATTTCTGAATAATCTTCAGCAAAATTTTGCTAGTGTCTTGGCTCTCTAGTACTGCTGTAACAGAAACACCACAAGTGGATGACTTTAACAAACAGGAATTTATTCTCTTACAGTTTAGGAGGCTAAAAGTCTGAGTTCAAAGTGCTGACTCAAGGGGCTGGGTGAAGGCCCCTTGACCTTGGGCTTAAGCTCTGCATCCTGTCCCAGGCCTACTAGAGCTGGAGGCTTTTTCTGATTCACAAAGCTGCTGGCTGATGAGGCTGACACACCCAATATCAACAGGTAAAATGTTGCAACAATCCTAAGATCAGTAGGCAGCATGAGTCCTGGTGTGCCAAAAGCTAGATACCTTTCTAAAAGCATCTCCTTATACACTAGAAGTAGGCTATACCCTGAAGGCAACTACTTAGATGCTCACAGTTTTTTCCATCATGGAGGTAATTACAATCTCATTATAGGGAATAACTCTGTCCAGCAGCTCAGCCATTCAAAACCATAGCCCAGCCAAGTTGACACACAACATGTAGTTACCCAGCTAGCATGATATTAATGATATTGCTTCATAATTTCTACATTCCATTGGATCACTTTGGAATAGGAACAAATATGGATCTCTTCCAGTTAGTAGACCAGGTAGTTGTATTCCAAATTTCTTGGCATAGACAAATGAGCACTTCCAGGCTTATATCTGTTTGTTGAAGCATCTCAGTTGATATTCCATCAATTTCTAGAGACTTGTTCTTCAGAAGGAGCTCTGATGGCACAGTACCTAAGGCATTTGACTGCTAACTAAACTATTGCTGGTTCAAATCCACCAGACACTCCATGAAAGGAAGATGGGGCAATCTACATCTGTAAAGATTTACTGCTTCAGAAACCCAATGAGGATTGCTATGACTAGGAATCAACTCAATGGCAGTGAGTTTGGTTTTGTTCTGTTGTTGTTCTTGTTGTTGTTCCTCAGCAATGCTTTCAATGAAGCTTTAACTCCTTCTTTCAGTATCATTAGTTCTTCATCTTATGCTACCTCCTGATATGGTTGAATTTTAATCAGTTGAATGATGCAAAAAGCATGAAAAGATTTTAAAAATACAGAATCACAATACTATCCTTATGTTACAGATGTAGAAACTGAAGAAAAATGGTTAAGTTGAATGTACCCAAGGGCACACACCTAGTAATAAAGTCAACATTGAACCCAGGCAGACCGGCTCCAGAGTTCACATTCTTAACACTATGTGTCTGGGCAGACCCCTGGAGGTATCTAATATCTTAAGTTATTAGAGAATAGTCTAGTAGATACTTACCCATTGTTCTAAAAAACAATCTTCAAAACAGCAAGGTGGGGATATGTGGTGGAGTTAAGATGATGAACTAAGCAGATATACAATCCTGACCCTCTATAACAAAGACCTGAGAAACCAAGTGAAACAGATACAGATGATAATCCTGGAACTCTGAGCTTCAAATGAAAGGATAAATAAATACATCAAATACCAACTGGAAGACGAAATTGAACACAAGGCATTAACGAGATGAGATACAGAGTAGTACGGTGCCAGCTTGCCCCCCAAAGCATGGTCATTTTGAATTCTTGAAAGCAGTATTCTAGGTGAGAAATATAGAAGGAAACTTCACAGAATTCCTAATAATACAGTGACACTGTGTAGAAAAATCTGGAGTGAATGAAGAGGAACAGAACACAAATTAGATCTAAGGAAAGAGAGTGCAAGAAAGCAAGAAAGAACTCCAGAGACTCAGATATCCACAGAACATAGAGGACACCAGTAAATAGAGATAGAACCATGTATCAAGAGTGTCCCCTGGTTGTTTGGATAGGTGACCTATGTCGTGAAGAAGGCACGAGGAGTGGCAGCTAGAGACACAGGACTCAAGGTGACGCCCCCCACCATCACCACTATTTCATTAATTTGGGACAGGAAGCAGATAATAGGCTCCACTACTCATGAGTACACTAATGCCTATGCCAGTAACCAGTAACCAAAGAAATGTGATAGCCTGCCTTATAACCCACACTGTCCCAGTGATCAGAAATGTGGCCCACCCAGAGGATTTGGCAAGATGGCGGACTAGGCAGAAAGACTGCACAGACCCTCTTCAACAAAGAAAAGGGAAACCAATTAACACAGACACAGAAGATAATCCTAGACCC
>NW_006922064.1:1052224-1055592 GCF_000298275.1 Orycteropus afer afer
AAAAAAAAAAAAAATGAAAGAAATAAATGTGGCACACCCACACCCCTACCCACATAGAAGCTGGTGATACCACCCTTACCATGCCTGGTAGTTCTCCCATCTTCTCTTCCTCCCCACAACATCCCCCATCACTTCACTGCCCCAGCAGCTTGAGATGTGATCCCACAGAACTATGCACATCTGCCACACCTAAAGTTGGCAAGGCACATTGTTACTAGTTGTACAGATTACACTCACAGCATCCACATTAGGCAACATACTTCCGCTGGTCATACAGTGCATCCTGAGACCCCCAAAATCCATGACATGCACACTCACAGATCAGGAACCAGCCTTCTGCAGCTTCTGAGATAGGCAGTGCCTACCCCATGGATCAGGTACCACACTCACATTATCTCCTCATTTGCAGGAGCACACTTCCATGAGATGCACACCTCATCATACTCATTGCCTCTGCAGTCCATCACACACACTCCCACATTTCGGACACCACACTCTTGCCATTTCCCTGGTTGGAAACATGCATCCCTTCTGATTGGGTACAACCTCCCACCTCCTCCATGTTTGGTGGCATCACTCCCACAGATTGGCACACACTTGCCATCTCCATGTTTGGTGGCATGCACTCTCACAATATGCATGCATTGTGCCCATCATTTCCATGGTTCACAGTGAGTGCTCCAGTAGATTGGGTGCCACCCTCCTACTGCCTCTGCAGCCAGCACTTTCTCCCTTCTGTTGGAGGCACTCATGAGTGTCAGGCTCCTGCCCACTCCATGGGTATGTACTTTTGTACACCACAGTCACCTGCTGCCACTTATGTCAGCTGACCATAGATCCACCAGCACCCCCCTTTTGTCTCTTTCATCTATTTATTTTTTCCATTTTTTTCTTACTTTTTATTTGTTTATCCCTCTCCCTCTTCTTGTCTTTTATTTTTATACATCTTTTTCTCAACTACCCATTTCCTTTTGTTTTTACCTGCCCCATGCAATAGAACACAGACATTAATTCCCCACTTCTCAAATATACACACTACACCTACCACCTACAACTTCATAAAAAGGATGAGGGTTACCACTAGCTCTTATACCACTAGATCAATGACAGACGATGGACAAACACCTGCTCATCCCATTCACAGCTCTTCTTCATGACCAACAGAGAGCTGTACTCCCATTCCCACTAATTACTCTGCCCACCCAGAAGGAGGTGGGCAGTGCCCCAGTGCTGCCAAAATAGCAACCAAAAAAGCATGCCTTCCCCACCCACTCAGATATATCAAAACAAAGAAAAACAAAAAATCAAGGTGAAAGAAACCAACACATAATCAACAAATATAAACAACAACTCCAAAATGTCTTGGAGACAACAGAGAATTTTAATTCAAACAAAGAAACAGGATAAGATAGCACAAGCAAGTGACCAAAGTATAGAACTAGGAAACTTCCCTGAGGAAGAACAGGTAACAGAACTATCTGATGAGGAATTAAAAATGTATGTGTACATATAGGACCTTCTAAGATCTCAAGGAAATCAAAAACAAAATGAAGGAAAACAGAGACAATACCTTAGAAGAATTCAGGAAAACAATACAAGAACAAAAATAATAATAATAAATAGATAATTAGAAATCATAAAAAGGCAACAATTAGAAATACAGAAGATTAACACTAAAATTACAAAGATGGATAACACATTGGAAAGACAAAAGTAGAATTGAATCAACTGAAAAATAGATCAGCCAACAAGAAGACAAATCTTTGACATCAGTTTATATGGGGTAAACAAGAAAAAAGAATGAAGCCTAAGCATCATATGAGAAAATCTCAAGAGGAATAACCTACATGTGACTGAAATTCCAGAACAGGAAGAGGCAAAAAAAAAAAAAAGAGAGAGAGAGGGAAATGTCAAAAACATGCTAGCAGCAAACTTCCCTCACATCCAAGAAGCTCAACTAGATGCACACAGGACAGAACCCAAAAGAAAATCACAAATCGTATCTTAAATTTTCCAAAAGCAAAGACAAACAAAGAATTTTGAGAACAGCTTGGGAAAAAATGAAATGTTACCTAAAAAGGGTAACCAATAAGACTACGCTCTGAGTTCTCAGCAGAAATCATGGCAAAAAGGAAATAGTAGGACATATACAAAACCTTGAAAGAAAACAATTGCCAATCAATGATTAATTATCCGGCAAAACTGTCCCTCAATTAGAACATTTCCAGATAAACAGAAATTAAGGGAATTTGTAAAGACCAGACCACACTTACAAAAATTGCTAAAATGATTCCTTTGACAAAAAGCCAACTGTGGAAGACAACAAACTAAAATTAAGAGACATAACAACACCACCCAGAAACCAACCCAGAAAAAAACTGTCAACATTAAATAAGATTACAAGACTAAAAATAGAGAACCAGAGGTGTCAAGCTATAAATTACAAAAACTACAAAACAAAAAGCAAGAATAAATGGCATATTTATAGAACTTCCAAATGGAGAGGAAATCAGGATACTATCAGTATAGAACACAATGTTTAAAACTTAAGAAGATAACAGTCAATTACAGGGTAACTGTTTTAGTTACCTAGTGCCATTCTAACAAAAAAATGAACCACAAATGAGATGGCTTGAACAAACAGGAGTTTATTCTCTTACAGTTTTGGAGGATTTAAGTCTGAGTTCAAAGTTCCAGGCTCTAGGGGCTGGGTGAGAGTCCCTCAACCTTGGGCTTCAGCTCTGCCTCCTGTACCCAGCCTGCCGAAGCTAGAGGCTTTTCTTCACTCAGACAGCTGCTGGCTGCTGAGGCTGACAAGCCCAAGGTTGACAAGTGAAAAGCCACAATCCCAATGTTATCAAACAACATGGCATGCCATTAATTCAAGTCCAGAAGACCCAAGATCAACAGGGAACAGCAGGCTGTTGAACAATTACTTCGCTACATGGAGGGTTCAAGTGTGCCATAAGCTAGAGATCTTCCTCAAAGCTGCTTCATACATACTGGAAGCAGACCACTTCTCTAAAGCAGCTACTCAGGTGCTCCAATAGATTCCACCATGGAAGTGATTGCCAATCTCAACATGGGGAATAACTACATCCAACTGTCCAGCCACTCAACCAGGCCCAGCCAAGTTAACAAAACCTTAACTATCACAGCAAACATGAAGAAAATTAATAAGATGTCCAATCAAAATAAGAAAGAAGAAAATCATAAGGACTTAGTAAACACAAAATCAACAACAATGAAAAAAAAAGGAAAGATAATCAGAAAACAATTAAAACTAAGCACAAAAAAAAATATATGTGAAGCAAAGAAACTATCACCACCACAATAAAACACAAAATAATGATATAATTAAAAGCATA
>NW_006922064.1:1055991-1056489 GCF_000298275.1 Orycteropus afer afer
AAATAAAATTAAAGGAAAAAACAAGCATAAAGAATGAGAAAGGGTCTTATATGATGATAAAAGAATCAATCCAGCAAGAGAATGTAAAGATAATAAATACCTGACCCAATGAAAGAGGCCCAAAATATAGAAAGCAAACATTAACAGAATTAAAAAGGAAACACAATTCCACAATAGTCCAAAACCAAACTCACTGCTGCCCAGTCAATCCTGACTCATAGCAACCCCTCCTTGGGTTTCTGAGGCAGTATCTCTATGGAAGTAGATTGTCTACTCTTCCTTCCAAGGAGTGGCTGGTACGTTTGAACCACCAGACTTCTGGTTAGCAGTCAAATGCCTTAGGCACTATGCCACCAGAGTTCCTTCCACAATAGTAGTAGGAGATTTTAATGTACCACTTTTGATGAAGGACAGAACTAGAAAGAAATTCAACAAAGAACCAGAAGATCTCAACAATGCAATCAACAACTTGACTTCATAGGCACATAAAACAATATC
>NW_006922064.1:1057203-1073559 GCF_000298275.1 Orycteropus afer afer
ACAACAAATTTAAAAACCTAGAATGGACAAATTTCTAGAAATACATGACCTACCTAAATTAACACAAACTGAGGTAGAAAATTTGAACAGATCCATAGCAAAAGAAGACATTGAACAGATCATAAAAATCCTAATCAAAAAAAAAAAGTCCAGGCCCAGAATTTACACTGGAAAATTACACCAAATATTCAGAAAAGAGCTGACACCAATTTTACTCAAACTATTCCAGAACACAGAAAATGATGGTATACTCCCAAATTCATTTTGTGAAGCAACTATAACGATTCCAAAGCCAGGCAAAGACACCACTGAAAAGGAAAATTACAGACATTTATCCCACATAAATATAGATACAAAAATCTTCAATTAAATCCTAGCCATCAGAATGCTAAAAATAACACAAGATAACCCAGTGGGGTTGTACCTGGTATGCAAGGATGGTTCAACATTTAAAAAAAAAAAAAAAATCAATGCAATTCACTACATAAATAAAACAAAGGAAAAGAACCACATGATCATATCAACAAATGCAGAAAAGGCATTTAATAAAGTTCAACACCCTTTCTGGATAAAAATTCCCATTAAAACAGGAGTACAAGAGAAATTCTTCAACATCATTAAGATAATATAAGCAAAACAACCAGCCAACATTATTCTCTATGGAGAAAGTCTGAAAGCATTCCCCTTGTGAACAGAAACCAGACAAAGTGCTCTCTATCACCACTCCAATTTAACTTTTTAATGGAAGTCATAGGAAGTATAATAAGGCAAGAGAGGGAAATAAAAGACATTCAAATTGATAAGGAAGAAAGAAAATGATCTTTATTACAGATGATATGATCCTATACATAAAAAATTCTAGAGACTCAGCAAAAAAAAAAAAACTAAAGGGAACTAATTAAGTGATTCAGAAAACTGGCAGGGAACGAGATCAGTGATCAGCATTACAAAAAAAAAAAAATGAGTTCCTCAATACCAGTAAAGAGATCTTTAAAAAAGAAATAATACCATTTAAAATAGCTACCAAAAAGATAAAATAGTTAGGAATAAAGCTAACCAGAGAAAATTACAAAACAATTTCTATATAGAGAAAATTACAAAACAAACTGTTGTTAGGTGCCATCGAGTTATCTTTGACTCATAGCGACCCTATGCACAGCAGAACGAAACACCTCCTGGTCCCACACCAACTCCATGATCCTTACTATGCTTGAGCCCATTGCCACAGTCACTGTGTCAATCCATCCCATTGAGGGGCTTCCTCTCTTTTGTCAATCCTCCACCTTACCAAACATGACATTCTTCTCCAGGTAATGGTCCTTTCTGACAGCATGACCAAAGTAGGTGAGACAAACTCTGGCCGTTCATACTTCTAAGGAGCATTTGGCTGCACTTCCTCCAGGATACACTAAACACTTCCTCCAAAACAAACTACAAGAAACTAAAAGAGACCTACATAAATGCAAAAATGTACCATGCTCATGGATAAGAAAACTGAATATTGTGAAAATGTCAATACTAATCAAAGAAATCTATGTATTCAATGCAATTCCAAACCAGATTCCATCAAAATTCTTTAAGGACATGTGAAAAACAATAATTAAATTTATATTGAGAGGAAAGACAGCTCAGATAAGCAAAGCATTACTTGGGGGGGGGGGGGCAGTTCCTTATCTCAAAACCTACTCTAAAACTATGGTAGTCAAAACAGCCTCATATTGATACAATGACAGACACATAGACCAATGGAACAAAATTGAGAACCCAGAGGCAGATCCCTCTGCCTGTGGACAGTTGATCTTTGACAAAGGGATGTAATCCATTAAATGAGAAAAAGACAGTTTCTTTAACAAATGATGCTGCAAACTAGGATATACATTTATAGTAAAATGAAACAAGATTGATATATTTAACTATATACAAAAACTAAGTCAAGATAGATCAAAAACCTAAATGTAAAGCCTAAAAAAATAAAAAGCATTATAGGAAAAATAGGGACAACCTTCTTGTTGTTAAGTGCTATCGAGTCAGTTTTGACTGATAGCAACCCTATGTACAACAGAACAAAACACTGCCCAGATCTGCACCATCATCACACTCTTTGCCATCCTTGAGTTTGTCATTGTAGTCACTGCATCAATCCATCTCATTTAAGGCCTTTTCCTTTTTCACTGACCCTCTATTTTACATAGCATGTTATCCTTCTCTAGTGACTGCTCCCTTCTGACAACAAGACAAAAGTATTAGAGATGAAGTCCAGCCATTCTCACTGCTAAGGAGCTTTCTGGCTGTATTTCTTCCAAGACAGATCTCTTCATTTTTTCTATTAGTCCATGGTACTGTCAATATTTTTCACCAACCCCACAATTCAAACAATTGCAACAATTCTTCTACCATCTTCCTTATTCACTGTCCAGCTCTTACAAGCATATGAGGCTAAAGGGGAAAAAAAATGGCTTGGGTCAGGCACAGCTTAATCTTCAAAGTGATATCTTTGCTCTTAAACATTTTAAAGAAGTCTTTTCAACAGATTTGTCCAATGCAATATGTCATTAGATTTCTTGGCTGCTGCTTGCATAGGCATCGATTGTGAATCCAAGTAAAATGAAATGTTGATACCTTCAACATTTTCTCTATTAATCTTGATGTTGCTTATTTTTGTTTTCCTTATGTTGAAGTGTAATTCAAACTGAAATTGTAGTCTTTGATCTTCATCAGCAAGTGCTTCAAGTCATCTTCACTTTTAGCAAGCAAGGTTATCTCATCTGCATGTCAGAGTTTGTTAATGAATCTTCCTCCAATACTGGTGTCATATTGTTCATATAGTCCACCTTCTTAGATTATTTGCTTAGCACACAGGCTGAATGTGTATAGTGAAACACAAGTCTGATGCATTCCTTTTTTAATTTTAAACCATGCAGTATCCCCATGTTCTGTTCAAATGACTGACTCTTGGCCTATGAACAGGATCCTCATGAGCACAATTAAGTGTTCTGGAATTCTCATTCTTTGCAATGTTATCCATAATTTGTTATGATCCACAGAGTTGAATGTCTTTGTATAGTTAATAAAACACAAACAAACACCTTTCTGGTATTCTATGCTTTCAGCCAAATACCATCTGACATCAGCAATGATATCCGTCTTTCCATGCCCTATTATGAATCTGGCTTGTATTTCTGGCAGATCCCTGTTGATGTGCTGCAGCCATTTTTTAATTATCTTCAACAAAATTTTACTTGTATGTGACATTAATGATATTGTTCATTAGTTTCTGTACTCAGTTGGATCACCTTTCTTTGGAATGGCACAAATATGGCTATCTCCCAGTTGATTGGCCAGGTAGTAGTCTTCCAAATCTCATGGCATAAATGAGCTTCCAGACTTAGACAGAATAGGAAGTATGATGTGGCCAGTTCCATTCCTGAAAAAAAAAAAAAAAAATGTACCTGAAAACCTTATGAATAGCAGGGAAATATTGTCTGATACAGTACAGGGAGATGAACCCCTCAGGTTGGAAGGAACTTAAAATACAACTGGGGAAGAGCTGCCTCCTCAAAGTAGAGTCAACTTAAATGATGTGGCTGGAGGATAGATTTTTAAAAGTCCATTTGCTAATGTGGCACAACTCAAAATGAGAAGAAACAGCTGCAAACATCCATTCATAATTAGAACATGGAATGTACAAAGTATGAATCTAGGAAATTGGAAAGTTGCCAAAAATGAAATGGAACATATAAATGGAATATATGTGGAATATAAATGGAACAGAATGCATAATTAGAATATATGGAATATATAAAGATCAAAATCCTAGGCATTAGTGAGCTGAAATGGATTGGTATTGGCCATTTTTTTAATGTAAATGTAGCATAGTACATACACACAATGGAATAAATGCAACATTAAAGAATCAGATAATCATGTGGTCTGTTATGACAAGAACAAATTGAAGAGGAATGTCATTGCATTCACCATCCAAAAGAATATTTCACTATCTATCTTGAAGTACAGTACTGTTAGTAATAGAATAATATTCATACTGGTAGCATAGTGCCTAAGGCATTTGACTGCTAACTAGAAGGTTGTCATTTCAAATCCACCAACCATTCCATGAAAGGAAAACTGGGCAATCTACTTCCATAAAGATTTACTACCTCAGAAACACAAAGGGGGTCACTATGAGTCAGAATTGACTTGAAAGAAGTGAGATTAATTCTGTTTTGGTAGAAGGAAAACCAGTTAATGCTACTATTATTCAAATTTACTCACCAACCACTAAAGGAAAAGATTAAGAAATTGATGATTTTTACCAACTTCTCCAGTCTGAATTGACCAAAGATGGAATCAAGATGTATTAGTAATTACTAGTCATTGGAATGAGAATGTTGGAAACAAAGAGGTATTGACAGTTGGAAAACATAGCCTTTGTGATAGATATGGTCCTGGAGATCACATGGTAGAATTTTGCATGACCAATGACTTACTCATTCCAAATACATTTTTCCAACAACATAAACTATGACTATGCATATGGATCTCACCATGCAGAATAAATGGAATCAAATTAACTACATCTGTGGGATAAACTAAGGACCCCCTTATTTATGGCATGAATAAATTGTTGTTGTTGTTATGTACTGTCAAGTCGGAACCGACTCATAGTGACCCCTCCTTGGGTTTCTGAGGCGGTATCACTACAGAAGTAGATTGCCCAACCTTCCTTCCAAGGAGTGGCTGGTGGATTTGAACTGCCAGCCTTCTGATTAGCAGTCAAGTCCCTTAGGCAATACACTATCAGAGCTCCTATGAATAGACTAGCAAACATAAAAAAAAAAATGCACAAACAGCAGCAGATAAATTAGATGACTGAAACCTCCTAAAAATTAAACAATTATGTGTATCAAGAGACTTCTAAAGAATAAGAAGAGAAGCTATGGATTGGGGAAAGAAAAAATTAGCAATGGCATATCCAACAAGGGAATAATCTCTAAAATTTATAGAAAACTACAACACTTCAATGTGAAAAAAAAAAAAATCCAATTAAAAAATGGGCAGACAACAGGAACTGATAACTTCATCAAAGAATATATTGAGGTAACCAAATGAAGAAATTCTTGTGATCATTAGACATTAGAGAGATGCAAACCAAAACAAAAGTAAGATATCATCTCACCCCAGCAATAACAGCAAAGCTCAACAAGACAGAAAACATTAAATGCTAACAAGGGTGTGGAGAAACGAACCCTCATACACTGGTAGTGGACCGTAAAATGGTGCAACCACTGTGGAAAACAATATGGTGCTTCATTAAAAAGTTCGAAATAGAAATACTGTGTTATCTGGCAATCTCACTACTAGGTATATATCCTGAAGAAGTGAGAGCTGGGACACAAACTAATAAATGCACACCCATGTTCATCACAGTACTATTCACAACAGCTAAGAGATGGAAACAATGGATGAAGAGCCCATCAACAGATGAATCAACAAACTACAGTATATACACACAATGGAACATATGGAACATTAAAGAATAATGAAGAATCCACAAAACATCTCATAACATGGATGAACGTGGAAGACTTTATGCAGTGTGAAGTAAGTGAATCAAAAAAGGATAAATAATGTATTAGCCTACTATTACAGAAAGTAAGGAAATATTTACTGTCAGAAACATTCTTTGATGGTTAGCAGGAACATTAGGGGACAGGAGGAGAAATTACTAACTAGGTAAAAGACATGTATTAATCTGTGTGAAGGGAAAGGCAATGTATCACAGGTGGATGACCAACAAAATAGCACTAAGGAAAAGGACAACATAGAGAGGTGCACAAGAGTTACCAACATACACATATACATAACACATATGTGTTACATACCTAATATTGCATTGTCAATAATAATAAACATTATTCTACGAGTGCATACATAGGTAGACAGGCAAGATGAACAGGTATGGGTAGGTGAATGAGACCATACCCATGACCACACACACATAGGTTTGGCAGCCAATATTTCTACATATATATTTGTATGTGTTGTGAAAAGGGCCATATAGAGAGAGACAACCGGGGGCAACGTTTTAAAAACTTTTTCCCCATAACTAAACACCTTGAAGGAGTGAGTCACTGGGCCTGCAGGCTCAGGACCATAGTCACAGAGGACATCAAGGTCAACTGGAATCGTCTACAAAGATATTGCTCTACATCCTACTTTGGTGAGTAGATACTAGGGTTTTAAAAACTTGTAAGTGGCCACCTAAGATGCAGCTATTAGCCTCCCCTTGTCTGGAGCAAAGAAGAGTGTAAAAAATCAAAAGTGTATGGGGAAAAATAAGTCCAAGGAACTAGTGAACCATGTGACCCAAAGAACTAGCAGGTGCCCAGATACTACTACAAACACTCTGAAATGGATCACAATAGGAGATCCTGGATAGAGTGAGGGAGATATGTGGAATAAAACTTAAAATCTTCAAAAAAAGGCCTAGTTTACTGGTCTGATATAGAATGCTGTAACTCCCAGGGTTGTGGCCCTTAGATACCTTCAAGCCTGGAACTGAACTCATTCCCATGACTGAACTTTCAGCAAAACAATGCATGGACCTATAAGGTGAATAACATCAAAGTGCAATGCACTCCTTAAAACAACCAACAATAGAAGATCAAAATGGCAGCATTTGCCCAGAGATAAATCTCAGAAGGCCAAGATGGATGGGAAAGAAGGACAAAAGTAAATGGTAACCCCAGGGAGGAAATGAGAAGAGTAGTGTTACATTATGGGGATTGTGATCAATGTCACAAAAAAAAAATGTATATAAACTCTTGAATTGAAAACCAATTTGCTTTATAAACTTTCACCTAAATCACAACAAAAAGTTTAAAAGTAATAATAAAACTTCCAAAACAAACCAACATACAATTAAATAAATACAATAACAATGTCTCAGACACAACAAACAACTTCAGTTCACACAAAGAACCAAGAAAGGTAGCACAAGAAAGTGACAAAAATACAAAGCCAAAAAACCTTCCTGAGGAAAAAATGGTATTGGAACTACCTGAAGGCATTTAAAATAATTAAATTTAGGACTCTTCAATAGATTAAGAAAGAGAGCAAGGAAAACACACATAATCAAGGAAAATACAGATAAAACTCCAGAAAAATTCAAGAAAACAAGACAAGAACAAATTGACAAAATAAATAGAAAATTTGAACCCACACAAAAAATATGTATCTAGAAAATTAATACTAAATTTTCATAAATGGGTAATCCATTGGAAAGAGAAAGGAGTAGAACTGAATCAAGGAAAGACAGAATCAATGATGTTGGGGATAAATCTCTTAACACTAATTTGTTAAAGGAACAATCAGAAAAAAAAAAAAAAAAGTAAAAGAAAGTGACGAAAGCCTAAGAATTACATGAGACACCATCAGGAGGAATAATTTATTGTGATTGAAATTTCAGAACAGGAAGAGACAAACAATATATATATAAAAAAAATTATTGAAGACATGTTGGCAGAAAATTTACACAAAATCATGAAAGACTGGAATACATGCATTTAAGAAGCTTAATAAACCCCAAATAGATTATACCACAAGAGAAAATAACCAAGTCATAAAATATCAAACTTTCCAAAACCAAAGACAAAGAAAGAATGTTGTAAGTAGCTCAGGAAAAACAAAAAATTATCTACAAAGAAGCACCACTAAGACTAAGCTCTGGTTTCTTGGCAGAAACCATGCAAGCAAGAATGGAATGGGATGACATATATAAAACCTTGAAAGAAAAATAGTACAAACCAAGAATTATATATCTAGCAAATTTGTCCCTCAAATATGATGGTGAAATTCAGACATTTTCAGATAAACAGAAATGAAGATAATTTGTAAAAATCAGATCAACTGTACAAAAAATGCTAAAGAGTCCTTCAGACAGAGAACCATCAATGGCAGACAACAACCTGAGATTAAGACACATGCCAACCTCACTCAAAAACAACCAGATAAGGAAGTTTCAAAAGCAAAATAAACCTATAAGTCTGAAAGTAGGGAACCAGAGACATCAATTTGTAAATGATGATAACCACAAAGTAAAAAGAAGGAATAAGTGGTGTAGTTAAAGAACTTCCAACTGGAGAGAAAGTCAAGATAATATCAAGACAGAATAGACTGTTTAAAACTTTGGAAGATGATAATAATTACTGGGTAAGCACAAAGAAAATTAATTAACTTTCTAACAAAAATTAAAATAAGAATATCACAAAGCCCCTGTGAACACAAAATTAACAGGAATGAAGGAAATAAAAAGAAAATATGTTAAAAAATTCAAATCATCACTGAAAAATATATAGAATAAAAAAACATCATTACCCCAAAAACAAAAAAACCCACCACAAAATAACAGCAGTAAATTACACTGAATATAAGTGGATTAAATGCACCAGTCAACAAACAGAGTGGCAAAATGGATAAGAAAGCATGACTCATCAATATGCTGTATACAAGAGACACACATTAGACACAAACATAAAACTAAGCTAAATATCAAAAGATGGAAAAAATACAGCAAGCAAATAACAACCAAAAAAGAGCAAGAGTGCAATATTAATTTCTGATAACATAGATTAATTTCTGATAAAAGTTTGTTTTAAGGAAAAACAAGCATAAGAGTCAATGAAAGTTATTATGTAATCATTAAAGAGTCAATCCAACAAGAGGATATAACCATTATAAATATCTACACAAAGAGCTTCAAGATATACAAATCAAATTTTAATAGAATTGAATAGAGAAATAGACAACTGTAAACAATAGTATGAGACTTTAATACACCACTGTCAATGACAGACAAAACAACTAGAAAGAGACTCAACCAAGATAAAGAAAATCTAAACAACATCAACTGACTTGACCTCATAGATATATACAGAAAAAGCCATTCAACGAAGCACAGTAAACACTCTTCCAATCCACATGAATCATTCTAATATACAGACTATATTAGACCACAAAGCAAACCTCAATAAATTTAAAAACATTGGAATAGTACATATCATCTTCTCAGCTCACAATGCTATAAAATTAGAAATCAATAATAGAAAGGACAAAGTTAAAAAAAAAAATCAAGTACATGGAAATTTAATAACATTCTGCCTAAAAACCACTGGTTAACACAAGAAATAAAAAATGAAATTAAAAAATATTCCTGGAATTAAACAAGAATGAAAACATAGCATACCAAAAAATTGGGGGCACAATAGAAGCCATGCTAATAGGTCAATTTACAGCAATATATGCACACATAAAAAAAGAAAAAAGAACTAAAGTCAACACCTTAACTTAATATCTCCAACATTAGAAGAAGAACACATAAAAAAAAAGTCTACCATCCCCAGAAGAGAAATAGTGCAGAGTAGAGCACAAATAAATGAAACAGAAAACAGAAAAGCAATAGAATCAACAAACTGGAAGTTGGTTCTTTGCAAGGATTTGTAAAATTGACAAACACTAGCAAATTTAACAAAAGAACAGAAGGAGAATATGTAAATAACATGAATAAGAAATTAAATGGATTATGTCACATCATTGTAACAGAACCAAACAAAACAAAAAGGATAATAACAGCATAGTATGAGGAACTGAACACCAACAATTTTAAAACCTAGTAGAAATGGACAAATTTCTAGAAAAACACTTGACCTATTCAAGTTAATACAGGCTGAGGTCAAAAATTTGAATAGACCTATAAGAAAAGAAGAAATTGAACAGATCATAAAAATTCCAAAAAAAGAAAAGTATTGGCCTAGATGGCTTTACTGGTAAAGTCTACCAAACATGCAGAGAACTAATACTAATTCTACTCAAAATATTCCAGAACGTAGAAAATGATGGACTACTCCAAAACGTATTTTATGAAGCAAGTATAACTCTGATACCAAAGCCAGACAAAGACACTGCTAAAAAAAAGAAAATTATAGACCAATTTCACTCACAAAGATAAATGCAAAATTTCTCAACAAACTCCTAGCCAATCAAATCTAACATCATATAAAAACATTTAAAAAAAAAAAACCTCATGACCAAGTGGGATTCACAACAGGTATACAAGGATGGTTAAACATCAGGAAAATAATCAATGTAAACCAATACATATATAAAACAAAGTAAAAGAACTATATGAACACATCAACTGATACAGAAAAGGCATTTGACAAAATCTAACACCTATGTCTGATAAAAGCTCTCAGGAAATAGGAATAGAAAGTAAATTCCTCAACATAATTAAGGACATTTACACAAAACTAATGTTGTTGTTGTTGTTGTTATGTGCCGTCGAGTCGGCCCCAACTCATAGCGACCCCTCCTTGGGTTTCCAAGGCAGTATCACTACGGAAGTAGGATTGCCCAAACTTCCTTCCGAGGAGTGGCTGGTGGGTTTGAACCGCCAGCCTTCTGGTTAGCAGGCAAGTGTCTTAGCCACTATGCTACCAGGGCACAAAACTAATAGCCCATGTTATTCTCAGTGCAGAGATTGAAAGCATTCTCTTTGTGAACAGGAAACAGACAAGAATCCCCTTTATCACCACTCCCATTTAATATTGTATTGGAAGTCCTAGCCAGAGCACTATGGCAAGAAAGGAAATAAAAGGCATCCAGATTGGTAAGGAAGAAGTAAAATTATCTCCATTTGCTGATGATATGATTCTATACACAGAAAATTTCAGAGACTCAACAAGAAAATACTGGAACTAATAGAAAGATTAAGCAAAATGATAGGGTACAAAAACAACATATAAAAATCAGTCAGATCCTTCTACACTAACAAAGACAACTCTGAAAAGGAAATCAGGAAAACAATACCATTTGCAAAAGCCACCCAAAACATGAAATACTTAGGAATAAATCTAACCAAAGATACAAAAATTTATACAAAGAAAACTACAAAACACTGCTATAAGAAATTTAAAAAAAATTAAAAAACTAAATAAATGGAAGAATATATTACACTCATGGCAAAGAAAACAACATTGTGAAAATACCACTACTACCCACAGCAATCTAAATATATAATGCAATTTCTATCTAGATTCCATCATCATTCTTTAAAGAGATGGAAAATTAATCATCCATTTTAGATGGAAATAAAAGGGACCCAAGGTAAGAAAAACTGCTAATGAAGAAGAACAAAATATGGAGCCTTATACTTCCAGATCTCCAAACCTACTTTACAGCCATGGTAGTCAAAACAGCCTGACACTGATAAAATGACAGACCATAGACCAATAGAACAGTATTGAGAACCCAGAAGTAAATCGAGTAAATTAGTGGACAGCTAATCTTTGACAACGGGCCAAAACCCATTAAATGGGGAATAAATAATTTATTTAGCAAATGGTGCTGGCAAGACGTGATATCCTTTTGCAAAAAAATGAAACAGGACCCATACCTCACACCAAATTAAAAAACTAACTCAAAATAGGTCAAAAATCTAAATGTAAAAAAAAAAAAAAAAATGAGACAGGACCCATGCCTCACACCAAATAAAATACTAACTCAAAATAGGTCAAAGACCTAAATGTAAAAAAAAAAAAGAAGAAGAAAGGGGGGATGTAGGGAAATTTAGGAACCCAATTTATGACATAAGTAGTCTATCAAGTATAAGTAAAAATGCACAAACAGCAGAAGATAAATTAGACAACAGTGACCAACTGAAAATTAAACACTTACACACATCAAAAGTCTTTTCCAAAAGCATAAAAAGAGAACTTACATATTGGGGAAATAATTTTGGCAATAATATATAGAACAAGGAATTAATCTCTAAAATTTATAGAAAACTTCAACACCTCAACAACAAAAACACAAAAATCCAATTTAAAAACTGGGCAAAAGACATGGACAGACACTTCACCGAAGAAGACATATAGGTGATCAACAAATACATGAAGAAATGCTTGAATTCATTAGCCATTACAAAGATGCAAATCAAAGCAACAATGAGATATCATCTCACCCCAGCATTAATAACAAAGTCCAAAAAAACAGAACAATTGTTGGTGAGGCTATAGAGAGATTGGAACACTCATGCACTGCCAGTGGGACTGTAAAATATTACAATGAGTATGGAAAATGAGATGGTGTTTTCTTAAAAAATTGTAAGTAGAAATACCATATGATCCAGTAATTCTACTACTAGGTAGATATTCTAGAGAAATAATAGCAGAAACATGAATAGATAACATGCACACCCATGTTTATCACAGTATTACTCACAATAGCAAAAAGATGGAAAGAACCTAAGTACCTTTCTATGGATGAATGCATAAACAAACTGTGATACCCACACACAATGGAATACTATGTGTTATTAAAGAATAACAATGAATCTACAAAACACCTCATAACATGGATGAACCTGGAGGACATTAGGCTGAGTGAAATTAGTCAATCACAAAAGGACAAATATTTTATGAGACCACTATCATAAAACATCACAATCCTGATTCTGCAATAACAACAATCTATGAGTGGATACATAGACATACAAACTGAACCAATGTGGAAAGACAAATATTACACCCTCAAATATATATAGGTTTGACCGAGGATATTTCTATATATGTATTCATATGTGCTGCAAATATATCCATGTACACAGAAGAGCATACAGGTTCAGGGTTATGAAAACTTCTTACCTTGAGGGAATAAGTCACTGGGCACAAGGACTTAGAACCACAGTTGCAGGGGATATCCATCTAGGTCAATTGACATAACATAGACTTCAAAGACAGTGTTCTACATCCTACTTTGGTGAGTGTGACTGTAGTCATAAAAGCTTATGAGTGGCCACCAAAGGTGGAACTACTGGTCTTTCCTATCTGAAGCAAAGAAGAGTGAAGAAATCAAAGATATATGGAAACAATTGGTGGTGTTGTTGTTATGTGCCATTGTGTCAGCTCTGATTCATAGTGACCCTATGCCCAACAGAACAAAACACTGCTTGGTCTTGAGCTGTCCTCACAATCCTTACCATGGTTGAGCCCATCGATGCAGTCACTGTGTCAATCCATCTTGTTGAGGGTCTTCCCCTTCTTCACTGACCCTCCACTTTACCAAGGATGATATCCTTGTCCAGTGAATGATCCCTCTGACAACATAACCAAAGTAGGTGAAACAAAGGCTGGCATTCTCACTTTCAAGAGTATTCCAGCTATACTTTCTCCAGGAAAGATTTGTTCATTCTTTTGGCTGTCCATGATATTTTCAGTACTCTTCCCCAACACTACAATTCAAAGGTATCAACTCTTCCTGGGTCTTCCTTATTCATTATCCAACCTTCACATGCATATGAGGCTACTGAAAATACCATGGCTTGGGTCAGGCACACTTTTGTTTTCAAAGTAACATCTTTGCTTCCTAACACTTTATAGAGGTCTTTTGCAGCAGATTTGCCGAGTGCAACACAACATCTGATTTTCTGACTGCTGCTTCCATGGGTGTTGACTGTGGATCCAAGTTAATTGAAATCCCTGACAACTTAAATCTTTTATCCATTTTATCATGATGTTGCTTATTGGTCCAGTTGTGATAATTTTTGTTTTCCATGGAAACAATTAGTCCAAAGGAATAATGGACCACACAAACTACAGTTTCCATGATCCTGAGACCACAAGAACTGATGGTATCTGCTAACCACTACTAACACTCTGTTCCGGTTACCAAGTGCTACTCTGACAAGAATATACCACAAATGGGATGGCTTGAACAAACAGGAGTTTATTCTTACAATTTGGAGGCTTTAAGTTCAAGTTCAAAGTGCCAAGCTCTAGGGGTTGTGTGAAAGCCCCTCGACCTTGGGCTTCAGCTCTGCCTCTTTTTCCCAACCCATTGAAGCTAGAGGCAGGTCTTCACTTAGGCAGCTACTGGCTGCTGAGGCTAACAAGCCCAAGGTCGATAAATTAAATGGCACAGTCCCAATGTTACCAAACCACACAGCAGGCCATTAATTCAAGTCCATTGTAAGTCCCAAGGTTGGCAGAGCATGGCAGAGCTGAACAACAACACAGCTACATGCAGGGTCTAAGCGTACCATAAGCTAGGGACCATTCCCAAAGCTGCTGCTTATATATGGGAAGCAGACCACATACCCAAAGGCAGCTACTCAGCTGCTCACAGCAGATTCCACCATGGAGTTGATTACCAGTCTCATCATGGAACACTACATCCAGCTTCCCAGCCACTCAACCAGGCCTAGCCAAGTTGACACAGAAACATAACTAGCACACACTCTGATTGAGATCATAATAGGAGGTCCTGGATAGAGTGGGAGAAAATTGTGAAACAAAACTCAAATCATAAAAAAGACCAGAATTACCGTTAACTGAGCTCACTTACTAGATCTACTTTCAGCCAAACGGTAGATTGGCCTATAAAGTGAATTATAACACCAAGGAGTAAGACAGTCCTTAGAACAATTAACCACATGAGACAAATAGGGCAGCATTTGCCCAAAAATAAAGCTAAGAAGGCAGAAAGGGATATGTTCTGGTTACCTAGTACTGCTCTGAGAAGAATATACCACAAATGGGATGACCTTAACAAACAGGAGTTTATTCTCTTACAGTTCAGGAGGCTAGAAGTCCAATTCAAAGTGCCAGGCTCTAGGGGCTGTGTGAAAGCCCCTCGACCTTGGGCTTCAGCTCTGCCTCTTGTTCCTGGCCCACTGAAACTAGAGGCATCTCTTCACTCAGGCAGCTACTGGGTGCTGAGGCTAACAAGCCCAAGGTTAGCCAAAAAAAAGTCACAGTCCCAACGTTACCAAGCCACACAGCAGGCCATTAACTCAAGTCCATTTACAGTCCCAAGGTTGGCAGAGTATGGCAGGCTGCTGAACAACAAAAAAGCTACATGCAGGGTCCAAGCATCCCATAAGCTAGAGACCATTCCCAAAGTTGCTCTTTATATATAGGAAGCAGACCACATACCCAAAGGCAGCTACTTAGCTGCTCACAGTAGATTCTACCATGGAGTTGATTACCAGTCTCATTATGTGGAATACTACATCCAGCTGCCCAGCCCCTCAACCAGGTTCAGCCAAGCTGACACTCAGACTTAACCACCACAGGGTAGGAAAGAAGGACCAAAGGAAACAGGAAACATAGGGAGGAAGTGGAAAGAGTGCTGTTACATTATGGGGATTGCAATCAGTGTCACAAAACAAAATGTGTACAAAGCATTGAATAGAAAAGTAATAAGCTCTGCAAACTTTCACCCAAACCACAATAAAAATAATAAAAAGTAGCAACTCTCATACACTGTTGGTAGGACCGTAAAATGATACAACTGTGGAGATCAGTAGGCGATTCCTTAAAAAGTTGGAAATAGAAATACCATTTGATCCAGCAATCCCATTACTAGATACATATCCTAAAAAAGTGAGAGTCAGGACACAATCAGATATATGCACACCCATGTTCATCACAGCACTATTCACAATAGCAAAGAGACAGAAACAACCTAAGTGTCCATCAACCAAGGAACTGGTAAACAAAATATGATACATACACACAATGGAATACTCTGCAACCCTAAAGAATAATGTAGAATCTGCAAAACACCACACAATGTGAATGAATTTGGAGGACGTTATGCTGAGTGTAGTAAATCAATAACAGAAGGACAAATATTATTTCACTAGTGTAAAATGTCATGGAAAGTCTTATATACAGAAGGAAACTTTCTTTGTTGGTTACCAGGGAGGACAGGGGAGGGGAAGGGAGGCTAAATTCCTAGATAGGTTGAAAAAAATAGAGATAGATAGAAACTAAAGATTATTAGTGGTTACTAGGGGTGGGAGGCCCTAGGAGATGGCCTCAGGCCTAAAGCAGTCACCTGCTACACCCAAAACTGGCTGTTCAAACCCACCAGCCCCTCACTGCCAGGTAGCCGCTGTCTCTTTAGGAGCTCTGGTGGCATAGTGCCTAAGGCATTTGACTGCTAACCAGAAGGCTGTCAAACCCACCAGCCACTCCTCAGAAGGAAGGTTGGGCAATCTACTTTGGATACTGCCTCAGAAACCCAACGAGGGGTCACTATGAGTTGGATACTACTCTAAGGCAGTGGGTTAGGGGTGGAAGGGAGCAGGGAAAGGGGAAGATTTTGTTTGGGGGGTGTGATAGTTGGAGCTGTGTGTCAACTTGGCTGGACCACAATTCTGTGTGGTTTAAGCTGTTGTGGTGTGGTTGTTCCCATGATGGGATCAGATGATTATGTTTTGAGCAGCCAATCTGTTGAAAGGGATTTTCTCTAGGGATGTGGCCTGGTTCCAGCATATCTGTGGACATCCTGGGA
>NW_006922064.1:1074209-1075633 GCF_000298275.1 Orycteropus afer afer
AACATTAATATGCAAAATAGCACCACCAATAGATCAAGTACTTGTGAGAAGTGAGGCTCTGGGTGATCGAATATTTGATACTTTTCTGCAATTCTGTCAGCATGAGGAGTATAGGGAAGTGACTTACTCTAGACAAAGTGGTGAAAGAGTGAGATGAGCTCAGAGCTGCTGAGTCTAGGCTTAAGCACCACATAAAAGACCTCAGTGCTTTCAGTTTTGCTCTGAAAGAATGTCTTGTATCTTCCAGTAACAAAGCAGATATTGCTGAAAACCAAACCCAGAGTCTTAGTGTAAGGGTGGCTGAATTATAATGCCAGCTAAATTGCCAACCCAGAATGGTGTATGAAGTTAAAGTGAGAGCACTGATTGGGAAAAAATGGGATCCTGAAACCTGGAATGGTGACGTACAGGTAGAATATAGTCAGGAAGATCAGGACCAGCCTGTAAATTTTGTTGAATCCCACCCATCTGAATGGATTACTGTAAAGCCACTACCCCCTTCATCTCATTTTAATGGGATTAGCCCAACTGTTTCTGCTGAGTCACTGCCTGAGGCAGAGGCCATGGAAAACATTCATGAATGTTCTCAGGAACTGCCTCAACCTCCCATTGTTGCTGCTAGACCTATAACTAAAGTTAAGTCCAAGCAAGCTTCAAAAGGTGAAATAGAAAGTGTGATTGAGGAGGTGGTATGCTACACCTGAAAAGACCTACTTGATTTTGCTAACATGTACAGACAGAAACCTGAAGAATATGTATGGGGATGGCTACTGAGGGTGTGGGATAATGGTGCAAGGAATGTAAGATTGGATCAGTCTGAGTTTATTGATTTAGGCCCACTAAGTATGGATTCTTCATTCAATGTCTCAGCTTGAGAGGTTAGAAAAGGATCTAATAGTTTATTTGGTTGGCTTACTGAAGCATGGATTGTGTGGTGACCGACCTTAAGTCAAGCTGAAGTACCAGACCTGCCTTGGTATAACGTAGAAGAAGGTATCCAGAGGCTTAGGGAAATTGGTCTGTTAGAATGGATTTATCAGATTAGACACCTGCAGCCAGAAATGGAGAGTCCAGAAGACATGCCTTTTACCAGTACCATGAGGAATAAATTTGTGAAGGGAGCTCCAGCAACCTTGAAGACTGCTGTGATTGCTATTTTATGTAAGCCTGATTTGACAGTGGGAACTGCCCTAATTGAACTAAAATACTTAACTATGATGGGGCTGATTGGACCCCATGGTAGTAGGGGCCAAGTGGCAGCAGTTAATTGACAAAGGCAAGGTGGGTGTGGTTACCATAATGGACAGCAAAGTCAGAACACTAATCAGAAGCCTGATTCGTGTGGAATTATGGCATTGGCTACTTGCTCATGGTGTTCCTAGTAGTGAAATACATGGCAAGCCTACTAAATATTTACTTGATCT
>NW_006922064.1:1076196-1077493 GCF_000298275.1 Orycteropus afer afer
GAAGCCATTAGAACTGCCTCTACCTACAAAAATAGTAAACCAAAAGCAGTACCACATCCCTGGAGGGGTTGCAGAGACTACTGCCACCATCAAGGACTTGAAGGATGCAAGGGTGGTGATTCCCATCACATCCTCATTTAATTCACCTATTTGGCCTGTGCAAAAAACAGATGGATCTTGGAGAATAACAGTAGATTATCATAAACTTAATCAGGTGGTAACTCCAATTGCAGCTGCTGTTCCTGATGTGGAATCATTGCTTGAGCAAATTAGTACATCTCCTGGTACTTGGTATGCAGCTATTGATCTTGCCAATGCCTTTTTCTTGATACCAATTTCAAAAGAACATCAGAAGCAGTTTGCCTTCAGTTGGCAAGACCAACAGTATACTTTCGAAGTCCTTCCTCAGGGGTATATCAACTCCCCAGCACTATGTCATAATTTAGTCCCTAGGGATCTTGATCACCTTTCCCTTCCACAAGACATCACACTAGTCCACTATATTGATGACATTATGCTGATTGGACCTAGTAAAGAAGAAGTATTGATGACTCTAGACTTATTGGTGAGACATATGTATGCTAGAGGTTGGGAAATTAACCCAATGAAAATTCAGGCACCTTCCACCTCAGTGAAATTTCTAAGGATCCAATGGTGTGGGGCATGTTGATATAGTCCTACTGAAGTGAAGGATAAGTTATTGTATCTGGCTTCCCCAACAACTGAAAAGGAGACACAACGTATGGTGGCCCTCTTTGGATTTTGGAGGCAACATATCCCTCATTTGGGTGTGTTGCTGTGGCCTATTTCTCAAGTGACTCAGAAAGCTGCTAGTTTTGAGTGGGGCCCAGAACAACAGAAGGCTCTGCAACAGGTTCAGGCTGCCATGCAGGCTGCTCTGCCACTTGGGCCAATGATCCAGCTGATCCAATGGTGCTTGAAGTGTCTGTAGTAGATAGAGATGCTGTTTGGAGCCTTTGGCAGGTTCCTATTGTTGAATCACAATGCAGACCCTTGGGAATTTTGGAGCAAAGCCTTGCCATCCTCTGCAGATAACTACACTCTTTTGGAGAAACAGCTTTTGGCTTGTTACTGGGCTTTAGTAGAGACTGAGCACCTAACCATGAGCCACCAAGTCACCATGAAGCCTGAGCTGCCCATCATGAACTGGGTGTTGTCTGACCCACAGAGTCATAAAGTTGGACGTGCATAGCAGCACTCCATCATTAAATGGAAGTGGTATATCAGAGATCGGGCTCGAGCAGGACCTGAAGGCACAAGTAAGTTGCATGAGGAA
>NW_006922064.1:1078553-1079769 GCF_000298275.1 Orycteropus afer afer
CTCTGGATATGGATTTGCCTTCCCTGCATGCAATGCTTCTGCTAAAACTACCATCCTTGGACTTACAGAATGCCTTATCCACTGTCATGGTATCCCACACAGCATTGCTTTGGATCAAGGGACTCATTTCACAGCACATGAAGTGTGGCAATGGGCTTATGCTCATGGAATTCACTGGTCTTATCATGTTCCCCATCATCCTGAAGCAGCTGGCTTGCTAGAATGATGGAATGGTCTCTTAAAAACACAAATATGGCACCAGCTAGATGGCACTACCTTGAAAGGTTGGGGCAATGTTCTCCAGGAGGCTGTATATGCTCTAAACCAGCATCCAATATATGGTTCTGTTTCTCCAATAGCCAGGATTCACGGGTCCAGGAACCAAGGGGTGGAAACGGGAGTGGTACCACCCAGTATTACCCCTAATGACCCACTCAAAAAATTTTTGCTTCCTGTCCCTGCTACCTTATGCTCTGTGGGTCTGGAGATCTTAGTCCCAAAGGGAAGAACACTCCCATCTGGAGACACGATACTGATTGCATTGAACTGGAAATTAAGAATGCCCCCCAGCCATTTTGGCTTCCTCATGCCTCTGGATCAACAGACAAAGGACATTACTGTACTATCTGGTGTGATAGATCCTGATCACCAAGGGGAAATTGGGTTGGCTTTACATAATGGAAGTAAAGAAGAATATGTCTGGAATACAGGAGATTCTTTAGGACATCTCTTAGCACTACCATGCCCTGTGATTAAAGTCAATGAAAAATTATAGCAACCCAATTCTGGTATGACTGCTAACGGCCCAGACCCTTCAGGAATGAAGGTTTGGGTCACCTCACCAGGCGAAGAACCACCACCAGCTGAGGTGCTTGCTGAGGGCAAGGGAAATACAGAATAGGTGGTGGAAGAAGGTAGTTCTGAATATCAGCTATGACCATGTCACCAGCTGCAGAAATGAGGACTGTGATTGTTATATTTCTTCATTGTATATGTGCATCAAATATTTTTGTTTCCATCTGTTATGAACTGTGAAATGTAAATAACGTTAATGCATTTTGGTTGTACGTGTGTTAGCATATCATGTTAGGCACAAATATGACTCTGTAATTGTCCTTATTTAGAGATTATATATGGTTAAGAAGATGTGTACAACTTCCAAGTTGACAAAGGGTGGACTGTGATAGTTGGAGCTGTGTGTCAACTTGGCTGGATC
>NW_006922064.1:1080409-1110671 GCF_000298275.1 Orycteropus afer afer
AAAAAAAGTAAAATTAAAAAAAGTTAGCTAGATAAAGTATCTTTCAAATACATAGCCAAAAAAAAAAAAAAACCAAACTCACTGTTGTCAAGTCAATTCAACTCATAGCGACCCCTCCTTGTGTTTCAAGGTGGTATCACTACGGAAGTAGATTTTCCCATCTTCCTTCTGAGGAGTGGCTGGTGGGTTTGAACAGCCAGCTTTCTGGTTAGTAGTCAAATGGCTTAGGCAGTACGCCACTAGGGCTCCTTTCAAATATATAGTCCTGTAAAAAAAGAACTGTGGTTGGGTGGGTAAGGGAAAAGTCTCTAAAACATTAATAATGCTCCACAGATTTCTCCTAAACTTTTTGAGCATTTTGTCCTAGAACAGCATGACCTCAGCATATCTGAGATAAAAGCTCCACTGGATCGTGACGCCTTCACAATGAAGTCAAACTGCTTATCCCAGTCTGTGTTTTTTTAAAATTAATCCATAATTCAATATAATATAAAATGTAGAACAACTAAATGTATTGAAAACTTACTAAATAGATCATAAACACAAAAAGAGGGAAACTATTTACTAGCTAAGCAACACATGAAACTGAACTGCGAAGATTATAATTAACCAAAGACCTTAGTTCAAATTGGTTAATTAGCAACTATAAATTCTTTTTTAAAAGATTCATTGGTTTTAAGAGAAAATAATGGAGAAAGATCTCCCTGCCCTTTTTCAGTCAGGCATTTAACCAGTGTTACATAAATTTTTATCCACAACTTCACCAAGTGTTTAAAGAAAGAACTCAGGTAGGTGAATATAGCTCATTTCAAAATTTAATAGTATTTGAAGAGCCATCGATAGTCTCTTTTTTCATTAATGCCCTCTTCTTGTTATAGGTAATATCTTTTTATAAAATACTTTCAAGTAATTTTCCAACAATAATAATCTTGAATCTCCAAATTATTGTTTCATTCTTGTTCACAGCAATCTTCCAAGTGAATCATTCTGCATTGTTATATAACTGGAAGGAGAAACAGCTGCCCCCACAGAATCCAAACAACTCCACACTGGTCCTGATTTGGGCTTGCAGCCAGATTAAAGTCCATAGAGCTCAAAGCATATGAATTCTTTGAGATAAAAGTTCCACTGTATTCCTATTGCCTTCATGATGACGTCAAACTACTTATCCCAGTCTTCACACAATACCATGATTCCTTTTCTGTTTTTAATTCCCATAACTCCCTTCTTTGTTCCCTTCATGACAATCAATGGAAAATATAATTTTCTATACATGCTCTGCATTTTTCTTATTTCCACCTTTATTTTCATTATGTGCCTTGTACTGCAAATAAATATTCTTCTTCAACTCTCTCTTTAATGTTCAGCTCAAATATCACTTCTTCCAAAAACGAAGCAAAGCAAGCTTAAAAATCCACATTTTTTCCTCCCAAAAATGTGTATAGGTGTCTGATTCCCTAGCAGACTATAAACCCTTCAAAGGTAATCATCTTTTTATTCTTCAAAGAGCAATGCTTGAGAAATAGCATCCAATTAATAAACATTAAAAGAAAGGATTGAATGTTAGGTCATTGGAACGTTTGGTCAATGAATGAATAAATTTTTGGTCAATTCATCTGTGGTAGCTCAGTTTGTATGTCAACTTGGCTGGGCCTGGTTGAGTGGCTGGGCAGCTGGTGGTAGTTATTCCCCATGATGAAACTGGCAATCAACTCCATGGTAGGATCTACCACAAGCAGCTGAGTAGCTGCCTTTGGGATATGGCCTGCTTCCCGTATATAAGCAGAAGCCTTGGGGAATGGTTTCTAGCTTATGGCACCTTGAACCCTGCATGTGGCTGGATCATTGTTCAGCAGCCTGCCATGCTCTGCTGACCTTGGGACTTACAATGGACTTGAATTCATGGCCTGCCGTGTGGTTTGGTAACATCAAGACTGTGCCTTTTTACTTGTCAACCTTGGGCTTGTCAGCCTCAGCAGCCAGCAGCTGCCTGAGTGAAGAAAAGCCTCTAGCTTCAGTGGGCCGGGAGCTGGAGGCAGAGCTGAAGTCCAAGGCTGAGGGGCTTTCACACAGCCCCGAGAGCCTGGCACTTTGAACTTGGACTTCTAGCCTCCAAACTACAAGAGAATAAACTCCTATTTGTTAAGACCATCCCATTTGTGGGATATTCTTGTCAGAGCGGCACTAGGTAACCAGAACACCATATCCCTAGATGTCTTCTAGACTTAGTTGTTTGTTTTGTTTTTTTTCTTTCCTTTGTCAATTCACCCACTACTTAAACTCTATCTGAACTATTTGATATTCCTAATAGATGTCTCTGCTTCCAGACTCTTATTACCCTTGCCCAAATGTATCCTTCACACTGAAACTTAGGTTTTTCTCCAATGTGTGGGCATGCACACACACACACACACACTTTACTATTTGCCATGGAGTTGATTCCAACTCATGGAAACCCCATGCATATCAGAGCAGAATTGTGCTCCAAAGGATTTTTGATGACTAGGTTTTCTAAAGTAGATTGCAGGCATTTCTTCTAAGGACCATCTGAGTAGACTTGAACCCCCATCCTTTCTGGTGGGTTTGAACCACCAACTTTCTGGTTGTAGATTGGAGCCTACAACCTTTTGGTTAGCAACTGACTGCATTAACTATTACCACTACCCAGGAAGTCTACACACATATTTACCTACTCATTGAGTCAATTCTGACTCATAGTGACCCCCCACTGGGATTTTGAGGCTGTAGATCTTTATAGAAGTAGATTGCCCCAACACACATATTAATCCTGCATTAAGTTGTGTGATGATTTTCCATTTCCTAGACCCCTTTACAATTCTCATCTATATCCATTTATCTTCATGGAAAGTAACATCTGACTAACACCTTTTACAAAAAGGTTCTTAATAAGTTTTCTAGTTAGAAATAAGTTTGTGGGCATATATAATTCATCTTTTAATCATCAAAGAGAGCTGACTAAAAACTGATGTTAAATGATTTTCACCTTACCAAAAAAGACTTTATTATACAGTCTTAAGAGGCCTAAGCATTTGAGTTTATGCGCTAATATCTTGGGATCTTTATCTGTATGACCAATTCTTATATATCTTTAAGGTCCCAGGTCAGATATCACCTCTTCTGTGAAAGCTTTCTATCTTTCCTGAAGCAGGTACAGGTTCCTTCCTCTACTTCTTGTATACTTTTTCCATGTATTTGTTGGTGTCTTTGATTGTTTCACTAGAATGTCAGTTCCTCCCACCCTCACTTATCTTTTATTCCTTAACATTCTAGTCCTTTGCTGAATAATCCTTCAATCTCCTCAAATGCCTTTTTATGTTTTATAGGTGAGCAGGACTGGATTGGCATCAGCAGTGAAGCACAATTTGGGGACTTTTCTTTGGGAATTCTTTCCTAAAATCAGAAGAAAAAAACATATATAGGGAACATGAAACATCTGATGCTGTGCTCTGATAAAAGACTGAATTTCCTCCTTTTCATCGGGGCATTTTGTCACGGGATAAACCTAGCTAGTAGTTCTGAAACTATAACCTCTGGATTTCTCATGTTTATTACTGCAAGAATTCCAAGTATTGTCTCTTTTTTATCTAAGAGGACTAATTATTAGTCCCATACTATGTCTATTTAAACCATTCTCGTGGTGCCATACAGCCAGTAGCCATGAGTTTGCAAAGTTAAATGTTGTTGTTGTTATGTGCCGTTGAGTAGGACCCAACTCATAGCGACCCCTCCTTGGGTTTCCAAGGCAGCATCACTACGGAAGTAGGATTGCCCAACCTTCCTTCCAAGGAATGGCTGGTGGGTTTAAACCACCAGCCTTCTGGTTAGCAGTCAAGTGCCTTTAGGTACTACGCTACCAGAGCTCCTGCAAAGTTAAATAGTAGCATCATTTCCTGCAAGTGTTTCTAGTGAGTTCTGTTGTAAGTGACTAACTTTTAATGTGGCTAAGCACAAACAAAGCCAGGTATAAAGGTGAAATATTTTGATAAATGTTGAATTGCCATTAGAACACTGTTCGTAGACTTTAGAATACAATCCATATCATCACTCTCAGCAGAGAAGCAATTGCTTCTTCTCAAAACCTTGACAGGTCTGAATGAGTCCATAGATTATCCCTGTGCTCAGAACTGTTTATCATGTTTTAAATCTGTCGAAGTATGCTTCACAGAACAGAATAATAAAATCAAGCTTAGCAGGAACTATCTTTGATTGAAGATTCTGAATTATGCCCCAGACAAGTCAAAAGATTGGAAAGTGAGCTAAGAACTCAGTATAGAAATGGTAAAAACAGTTCATTAAGTGCAAGAAGACATGACCATTTAGTTAAGGGTAGATAGCACATGACACAAAACAAAACAAATAAACAGTGCTTCTAAGCTGCAGAAAGGTGCCTTCATAGTCAAGGTGCCATAATGCTAGAGTATTAAGCCGACTCCAACATTCCTAATCTTTTCTGTCATGTTGTTGTTGTTGTTGTTGTTGTTGTTATGTGCTATTGGGTCGTCTCTGACTCACAGCAACCGCTTTTTGGGTTTCCCAGGTGGTATCACTACAGAAATAGATTGCCCAACCTTCCTTGTGAGGAGTGGCTGGTGCATTTGAACAACCAACCTTCTGGTTAGCAGTCAAAAAATGCCCTAGGCACTACGCCACCAGAGCTCCCTTTTCTGTATATGTAAGGCTTATTGAGCTGTTTGTGACAATTACTAATGAGAAACATACGCTTTCAATTGTTACTTCAAAAATATGCAAAACCTGTTCTGATGTGCTCTCCAGCATTGCCTAATCTCCCATCAAAGAAAGAACTGCAGCTACTTGTCTCACTTTTCATATTGAATTTCAACAAATCAGAAATGCTTCATGCATCTGCAACACTCAAGGAAATAAAATAGCTTGCACGTGGTCATATGTGATATCTGGATTCATAGCCCTTTCATTTTTAACATAATTCATTGCTTTGCTTTATATTTTATTTCCTCTGGTCTTGATTCAATGGCTAGGATTTCTATCTTTTTAACCTCAAAAACTTACCAACTGTGAAAATTCCAGATATTTCAAGCTGTACAATTAATACCAATTTCATTTAATGTTTTATGTGTGTGCATTTGTATTATGTTTTGATTTGGTTTGTGTGTGAGTTTGGGGGTGTTGTTTTGACAATTTTGGAATTTATTTCTGCCCCCCCCAATAAAATGAGTTCTGTGTAAGTACTCAATGCTTATGAAAAGAGAAAAAAAAAACTCAGATGAAAAAGTCACAGATTTTGTTATTCTGAAATGGAAGAAACTTGGTATCTTTACATTTGGAAAAAAGTGACCAAGTGTAACTTTGGTGAGTACACATGATAAAAAGGAGCTCCATCCCCTTCCATCCCTTTGTGTGGTATATATTTATTTAAAAAACATTTATAAAACATATTTAAAATACAGAATAAAAAATTTAAAATGCTAATTATCTGTAATTGCCAAAGCAGCTAAGGGAAGAACTGTGCTAAGCAGTTTCAAAGACCTGTTTTCCTGCACTGCATGTCATATAAAGTACTGAAAATCAGGTAGCAACATGGAAATGGGGATGGGAAAGCCAAGAGGAACTGGAGTTCACCTTAAAACATGGACATAGACAGAACCATGTTGATCACAGTTAGGGTAGGTTTATGTGTGACAAATCATTGGTTTCTTCTTTCATTAAACAACACTTCTTGATTAACCTGTTACTGTGCTAACCAGCTGTCATTGAGTCGATTACAACTCATCGCTACCCAATTTGTGTCAAAGCAAAACTGTGCTCCACAGGATTTTCAATGGGTGTGGTCTTTCAGAAGTAGATAGCCAGGCATTATTATTAATCATCTGCAAAATGACCCAATCTCAAATACATCCTTGCAAACAGGTGGAAAGAACACTGTATAATTCATTTAATTTCAAGAATCCTATAATTATCCTTGTTTCAAACAGTTGCCTTTGAGTCAATTCTAACTCATGGAGACTTCATTTACATCAAGTGAACTATGTGCCATAGGTTTTTCAATGGCTGATTTGTCAGAGGTCTTTCTTCCAAGATGCCTGAGTGGACTGGGACCTCCAACCTTTCAGTTAGCAGCCAAGATCATTAACACCCTGAGACTCCATCCCCATTATACAGATGAGGAAACCAATGATAAGGAAGAGGAAGCTCATGCCAAAAGTAAAAAGAAAAGAAAGAATCAGTTTAGCAGCCATGATTTGTCCTTAGTTATTTGTTCCAAGATCTACATTCTTAACTACTATACTATGCAGCAAAGAAACATAAAATCTCGTAACAAAGTAAGTCTATAGGCTATTGGAAAAAATTAATGGTTCAAAGAAAGAGATTGTGAAGAATAATGCCAAGAACCCATAAACACAGTCATCTCTTTTCACAGTGGTCACTGCAACCTACTCCCCATACATAGTCTAACACATGGTACTCTTTGGCTAGGAATATAAAGATGAATCCATAAATTGCCATGGCTTGAAAAGGATGTTCAAAACCCTAAATCCCAATTCTAAAAATCTGAAGTGTTTCCAGAAAACATTTCTCAAGAATGTCTAAGCTCTAAATCAAGGTGGTGAGTGTCTACTCTGACTTCAACAGAAACTACACGACCAAGACAATTTTTGAAAATGCCTTTCTTCTGTGGAGCAATTCCAATGAATAATACCCCGTTAAGACACTAAGTAGTGTTGGAAAAGCCCAGAACCTAATATTTTGTTCTGCCAAATGCAAAGGGAAAAGTGAGAAGTCATTGCTTAAATTCAAGGTTGTACACATATACGCATTTTATACTTAGTCTACTTATCTTCATTTTTTATTATTATCCTTTACAAATTTTCTGCTTTTCTGCAATACTTTCTTGCTAATGTTTAGATTCTTTCCTCTGGGAATTTACTCATGGTATCCCACATCTAAACTGCTTCCTACTTTTATCTGCCAATCCAATACCTACCCAACCCTCAAGTCAAGTTCTATCCCATCTTGAAATCTTCTCTACCAATTGTGGAAATTATGTTCCCTCCTTTGGACTTACTCACATTAGTGGATAAGCACATCTTAATCTATAGTTCACATTTCACCTTTAATTATATACCTTATTGGTTTGATGTTGTTGTTATGTGCCATCGAATCAGAACCAACTCATAGAGACCCCTCCTTGAGTTTCCAAGGCAGTATCACTGCAGAAATAGATTGCCCAACCTTCCTTCAGAGGAGTGGTTGGGGGGTTTAAACCTCCAGCCTTTTGGTCAGCCGTCAAGTGCCTTAGGCACTAGCTAGCAGAGCTCCCACCTCATTGGGTAGTTGTGAAAATTAAATTTGATAGTTATAATAATTAAAGTGTTTAACACAATTCTTAGCATATAGTAAGTGCTCAGCATTAGCTATTACAATTATTTCTGAATTTTTATTATATCATTGTATGCTATTATTAAACTATAATATTTTATTTAACTTTAATTATATTTATTCTTTGTCTTTCCAATAAGGATGAAGGCAAGATTACATTGAATTTTCCAAAATACCCAAAACTTAACACTGTACTCTATGCAAAATGCATTGTCAGTAAATACTCAGACGGTTGAAAACAGGACACTAAAATCATTGAAAAATATTACCTTTTTATGCTCTGCAATTTCTAGACCTTATTCAGGTAGTAATTTCTTATCAGCAGATTTACAGTATAAAATAATTGTTAAAATCTTTGTCAAGGCGGTCTTGACCCCAAGATCCCATGTGAGCTGTAAATTCTAGAGAGAAGATGGTTTATAGTTGACCATCAATCTGCAGCTATGATTCCTCATAAATCACAGAAATCTTGTATTGCCTCACAAATTTTTCCATCACATATAGTTCAGAAGGTCCTAAAACCTAAATAGGCAGACACTTCCACCAGTGTACATATTTGTATTTTAGAAATACTACTCTGGAAGCAGTTTGGAGAAAATAGATTGTATGTGGAGAGACTACAAACAAGGAAAGCAGTGGAGGCTCTATGAGATATACTGAGGACTTGATATGAAGCAAAGCAAGTGAAGACCTGAAGGTCTAAATGCCCCTTTTGTGCCTTTCCAAATGCTACTTTCTCTGTGTTCAAGCCTTTCTCCTCTCTAAAGCCTTCCAATCTGTGGTATTCTGTGAGTGGAGTGAATTTCATTACAACAGAGATTATATATTTCCAATAAACAGACTCATAATTTTTCTGATAGTATATCAGTAAAGTTATCATCTTTAGATTTCATTGATATTATGCAAAACAAGATTCAGCACTCAAAATTTTCACTTTGTCTCACTCTCTTAACATATTCCTCCTAGATTTCTCTTTGATTTTTTTTCATTCTTTCCCAGAAGGCATGATTAAATTAATTAATAAATAAACATATGATGAAAACATCCCCTTATGCTACTAATCAAACAATATGAAGCATCACTACTTAGCTGTTTAGCAAAAAAAATATATTATTTTCTGAATAACAACCAATACTTTCACAGATGAATTAAAACTGGTAAGCTCTTACCTGCTGAAGACAGTGCTAATTAACATAAATATTTGAGAAAATAGGTCAGAAATACCTATGAGGAGCCCCCACAGAAAAGTGTCATACCCTTTAACCTTTAATACCACCTGTAGAAAATTTCAAGAAATAATCAAAATGGAGAAAAAGTTTTGTTCCCAAAATATGTTCATACATTGCAATATTGTTTATAATAGGCAAAACTTGTGAGTAACTTTAATTCTTCTTTTGTGATCACATCACTTTGCATTTTTGCTTCCTTAGCAACTAATACAACTCTAATTTAAAACCCCTGTGATTTTTTTTAAGTAAATGGAATAAAGACAAAGAAATAATAAAGCAAAAGCAGAAGTGAAGTTAGTGTACAAAATACATATAGGTCCAAGGGTAATTGCTATTGCTGAAGATGAGATTGTATAATCATAGGCATAGTAACAGTAAGTAGTAGAACCCAGATACAAACCCAGAAAGTCTTCTCCAGAGACAAAATTTTTTACCACTTCCCTTACTGCATCTCATTATTAGACCTTCAAATTGCTCAATATTCAAAAAAAAAAAGAACTCCCAATGAGAGTCCAGATGCCAGAAATTGTCGTTATTGTTGTTATTAGTTGCTATCAAGTTGATTCATTCTCATGGCAATCCCATGTGTGCAGAGGAGAATTGCTTTAGAGAGTTTTCAATGCTATGACCTTTTGGAAGCAGATTGCCAGGCCGGTCTTCTGAAGTGCCTCTGGGTGTATTTGAAGGGCCAACTTTTCAGCTAGTAGATTTTTCTAGCATTTGCACCACCCAAGGACTCCGATAAGAAATTCTCATATGTTGCTGGGGAAGTGAAAAATTCATAAACTTTTTTAAAAAGTAACATTGTTTAAGAAGTGAACATTCACTTCTAAAAATCTACTTTCTAAAGCATCACATATTGAGGAATTATGGTGAATTCTTTTAGTGGTAGAGTTGATATGATGTAAAAAGAGTCATTTTTAAAGATAGTTGCTGTTGTGATGGTTAGGTACCATCTAGTTTTCTCTGACTCATAGCAACCCTATGCACAAAAGAACAAAATACCACCCCGTCCCGAGCCAGCTCCATGATTCTTGCTATACTTGAGCCCATCGTGGCCACCGTGTAAACCCATAACATTGAGGGCCTTCCCCTCTTTCATTAACCCCCCAAGTTACCAAGCATGACATCCTTCTCCAGGGAATGGTCCCTTCTGAAAACATGACCAAAGTAGGTGAGATGACGTCTTCAAGGAGCATTCTGGCTGCATGTCCTCCAGGACAGACATATTAGTTCTTCTATCAGTCCATGGTACTTTCAGCATTCTTTGCCAACACCACAGCTCAAAAGCATCAACTCTTCTTCAGTCTTCCTTATTCATTCTCCAGCTCTCACATGCATATGAGGCGACTGAAAATACCATAGCTTGGGTCAGGTGCACCTTAGTCCTCAAGGAGATATCTTTGCTCCTCAGCACTTGAAAGAAGTCATTTGCAGCCAATTTGCCCAGTCCTATACATCGTCTGATGTCCAGACTGCTGGTTCCATTGGTGTTGATTGTAGAACCAAACAATGTGAAGTCTTTGACAATTTCAATCATTTCTCCATTTATTGTAATGCTGCTTATATGTCTAGTTGTGAGGATTTTTGTTTTCTTTATAGTGAGATGTAATCCATACTGCAGACTTCAAACTTCATCAGTAAGTACTGCAAGTCACTTTCAACAAGCAAAGTTGTGTCATCAGTGCATTGCAGGTTACTAATGATTCCTCTTCTGATCCTGATGCCAAGTTCTTCTTCATATAGTCCAGCTTCTCAAATTATTTGCTCAGCATACAGATTGAATAAGTATGGCCAAAGGATACAGCTCTGACTCACTCCCTTCTTGATTTCAAACCACGCAGCGTTCCCTTTTTCTGTTCAAATAACAGCCTCTTGGTCTATGAACAGGTTCCTCATGAGTACAATTAAGTGTTCTGGAATTCCCATTCTTCCCAATATTATCCACAATTTGTTATGATCCACACAATCAAATGCTTTTGCACAGTCAATAAAACACAAGTAAACATCTTTTGATATTCTTTGCTTTGAGTCAATATCCATCTGACATCAGCAATGATATCTCTTGTTCCACACCCTCTTCTGAGTCCAGCTTGCATTTCTGGAAGTTCTCTGTCAATATACCGCTGTAACTGTTTTTGAATTATCTTCAGTAAGATTTTACTTGCATGCAATATTAATGATATTGTTCAATGATTTCCACATTCTGTGGGATCACCTTTCTTTGGAATGGTTACAAATATGGATCTCTTCCAGTCAGTTAGCCAGGTAGCTGTCTTCCAAATTCCTTGGTATAAACGAGTGACTGCCTCCAATGCGGCATCTGTTTGTTGAAACATCTTAATGGATATTCCATCAATTCCTGGAGCCTTGTTCTTTGCCAATTTCTTCAGTGAAGCTTCGACTTCTTCCTTCAGTGCCATTGGTTCTTGAACATATGCCATCTCTTGAAATGGATGAAGATTGACCAGTTCTTTTTGGTGCAGTTACTCTGTGTATTCCTTCCATCTCGTTTCATGTTTCCTGCATCATTCAATATTTTACCCATAGAATATTTCAATATTACAACTTGAGGCTTAAATTTTTGCCTCAGTTCTTTCAGCTTGAGAAATGTTGAGCGTGTTCTTCCCTTTTGGTTTTGGCTCCAGGTCTTTGCACATTTCATTATAGTAATTGGCTTTGTCTACTCGAGCTATTCTTTGAAATCTTCTGTTAAGCTCTTTTATCTTGTCATTTCTTCAATTTGCTTTAGCTACTCTTCACTCAAGGGTATGTTTCAGAGTTTCTTCTAACATCCATTTTGCTCTTTTCTTTCTTTCTCATATTTTTAATGACCTCTTGCTTTCTTCAAGGATGATGTTCTTGATATCATCCTACAATTCTTCTGGTTTTCAGTCATTGGTGTTCAATGCATCAAATCTATTCTTTAGATGGTCTCTAAATTCAGGAGGGCTATATTCAAGGTCATATTTTGTCTCCTGTGGACTTGTTTTAATTGTCTTCAACTTCAACATCAACTTGCATATGAGTAGTTGATGGTCTGTTCTACAATCAGCTCCTGGCCTTGTTTTGGCCAAAGAGATTGAGCTTTTCCATTGCCTCCTACCACAGATGTAGTCAATCTAATTCCTGTCCATCTGGTGAAGTCCACATGTACAGCTGCTGTTTGTGGTGTTGAAAAAAAATATTTGCAATGAATAACTCATTGGTCTTGCAAAATTCTATCATGTAATCTCCAGCGTTATTTCTGTCACCAAGGCCAAATTTTCCAACTACCAGTGGTTCTTCTTTATTTCCAACTTTTGCAGTGAAATCACCAGTGATAAGCAAAATATCCTGATTGCATGTTCAGTCAATTTCAGACTGCAGAAGTTGATAAAAATCGTAAATTTCTTCATCTTTGGCTTTGGTGGTTAGTGCACAAATTTGAATAATAGTAGTAGTAATGGGTCTTCCTTGTAGATGTATGGATATTATCCTATTGCTAACAACATTGTACTTCAGGACAGATCTTGAAACATCCTTTGTTATGATGGATGCCACACCATTCCTCTTCAATTTGTCATTCCCAGCATAGTAGATCACATGGTTGTCTGATTCAAAATGGCCAAAACTGGTCCATTTCAGCTCACTAATGCCTAAGATATCAATCTTTATGTATTCCATTTCATTTTTGACAACTTCCTATTTTCCTAGATTCATACTTCGTACATTCCATGTTCTGATTACTAATGGATGTTTGCCACTGTTTCTCCTCAATTTGAGTCATGCCATGTCAGCACATGGAGGTCCTGAAAGACTTACTTTATTCATATCATTAATGTTGGTTCTACTCTGATGAGGAACTCTTTCCCAGTCCTATTTGGAGTGTCGTCTGACCTAAGGAGCTGGTCTTTCTGCACTGTGTCAGACAGTGTTTTTAAGTTATTTCTAAAGTTGTGCAATAATGTATCAGACAGTGTTTCTCCGCTATTCATTAAGGTTTTCCCTGGCCAATTTTTTGAAAAGTGGATTGCCTCTTTCTTCTTCCTAGTCTGTCTCAGTCTGTAAGCTGCGTTGAAACCTGTGTACCATGTGCAACCCTGATGGCACTTGAAACACTGGTGACACAGCCTCAAGCCTCACAGCAATGTGCAAGCCCCACAGCATGACAAACTGACAGACAAGCTTGTCTCCCTTAGCTGTTGGAAAACTCTCTGCCCTCCCCTTACCTAATTCCTACCTGGATCCTGCCACTTTGTTGTCCCCGGCTGCTCTACTCCCTCCCTTTCCTGGCTCTAGGTGGCTGGGGCCTAGCCTTGCCTCCCACCCCTTACCTGGATCCTGCCACTCTTTAGAGGTAGTACTGACATGTTTATGATGTCTGTGACTTGCCTGAAAATAACCTGAGGGGTGGAGTGTATAGATACAACAGGATTGGCCATGAGTTTATAGTTGTTGAAGCTGGGCATGAGTAGGTAGATCATTTTATTCTTTTACTTTTGTATATGTTTGACATTTTCTGTGATAAAATATTGAAATATCATAGGAGATGTATGTGAAGACTTGTGTGCAGGAATGAGTATCACAGAGTTATGTGAAATAGCGAATATTGGTAACAACTGAAATTCCAATCGAGAAATCATGTAAATTATAGTATGTTTATACACTTGAGTACTATGAAGACAGTAAAAATCATGTTTTCAAGGACTAGTTTATCATATTACAACAGCTCTTCATGATGCAACATTAAGTAGGGAAAGTTTCTTTAGACCCCAAACTGCATATGATCCCTTTTAAGGGTGGATTTAAGGTGAAAAGAGTTAGAAAGAAGCATAATCTTGTTGTTGGTTCTGACTCATGGTGACCGCATATGTTACAGAGAGACCTGTACTCCTTAAGTTTTCTTGGCTGTAACCTTAACAGATAAAGATCTCAAGGGATTTTTTTTCTGCAGTACCTCTAGATGGGTTTGAACCACTAACCTTTAGGTCAGTACTCAAGTGAAAATCATTTCTACCACATAGGGAAAGAAGCATATCAAAATATTTTAAATGGTTTTATTATGTAGTCATAAAGGATTTATTAATATTTCTCAATTTTTCAATATTTCTATCATAGGAGTGAATAATCTTTATATTCAGAAAAGAATAAATGTGATTTATAAATTCAAAAAGACAACTTATTCTGTGCAAAGGGAAAAATTCTCTCTGAAGACTGTATTTTGGGGTCACTGTTCAACCACTCCACCACTCTTCTGTCAGTTTGTCATACTGTGGTGACTTGTGTATTGCTATGATGTTGAAAGCTATACCAGTGGTATTCAAATAACAGCAAGGTCACCCATGGTGAACAGGTATCAGTGGAGCTTCCAGACTAAGACAGACTAAGAAGACAGACCTAGCCAAGTCCAATTCTGAAAAAATAAATTGAAGATTTTTACCAACTTCTGCAATCTGAAATCAATGAAACATGCAATCAAAATGTATTGATAATTACTAGAGATTGGAATGTAATAGTTGGAAACAAAGACAAAGCATCAGTAGTTGAAAAATATGGCTTTGGTGATAGAAATTACATTTGGGATCACAGGACAGAATTTTGCACAACAAATGAGATTCACTGCAAATACCTTTTTAACAGCATAAATGGCAACTATACTTATGAACCTTGCCAAATGGAATACACCATATTTAATTGACCACATCTGCGGAAAGAGATAACAGAAAAGCTCAATATCATCAGTCAGAACAAGGCCATGGGCTGACTGTGACCATCAATTGTACCTGTGCAAGTTTAAGTTGAAGCTGAAGAAAATTAAAACAAGTCCATGAAAGCCAAAATAAGAACTTGAGTACATCCTTCCTGAATTTAGAGACCATCTGAAAAATATATTTTATTCACTGAGCACCAGTGACCAAAGACTAGGTGAGATGTGGGATGACATCAAGGACATCATACATGAATAAAGGAAAAGGTCATTAATAAAACAGTAAAGTAAGAAAACACCAAAATAGGTATCAGTAGAGATTCTGAAACTTGCTCTTGAATAGAGAGTAGCTAAAGCACATGGAAAAAATGATAAGAGCACTAGATAGAAGATTTCAAAGGGCAGCTCAAGAGAACAAAGTAATATGCAAATACCTGTTGTTGTTGTTGTTGTTGTTGTTATGTGCCGTGGAATCAGCCTGGACTCATAGCGACCCCTCCTTGGGTTTCCAAGGTAGCATCACTTTGGGAGCTCTGGTAGCATAGTGCCTAAGGCACTTGACTGCTAACCAGAAGGCTGGCAGTTCAAACCCACCAGCCACTCCTTGGAAGGAAGATGGGGCAATTTACTTCCATAGGGACACTGCCTCAGCAACCCAAGGAAAGGTCACTATGACTTGGGTCCGGCTCGACAGCACATAACAACAACATCACTATGGAAGTAAATTGCCCAACCTTCCTTCTGAGGAGTGGCTGTTGGGTTTGAACCACTAGCCTTCTGGTTAGCAGTCAAGTGCCTTAGGCACTATGCTACCAAAGCTCCTATACAAATACCTAAGAGTTGTAAAATCAAAGGGGAAGAACACACTTGACATTTCTCAAGCTAAAAGAACTGAAGAAAAATGCAAGCCTTGTGTTGTGATATTGAAGAATTCTATGGACAGAATATTGTATGATGCAGTAAGCATCAAAAGAAGATAGAGGGAATACACAGAATCACTGTACCAAAAAACTGGTCAATGTTGAAAACTAAGGTGCATCTGACCAAAGCTGGTGTATTTTTAATATCCTCATATGTATGTAAGAGCTGGACAATGAATACAGAAGACTCCAGAAGAATTGATGCATTTTAGTTGTGGCACTGGTGAAGAATATTGAATGTACCATGGAGATGTTCCAACAAGCAATGCAACAGTGGAGGTGCTCACTCATTTATGCCAAGAAATCTGGAAGACAGCTACCTAGTCAATTAACAGAAAGAGATCTATAATTTTGCCCATTCCAAAGAAAGGTGATCCAAGAAAATGTGGAAATTATTGAACTGTATACTTCCGTAGTGATATCGCCTCGGAAACCCAAGGAGGGGTCACTATGAGTCGGGTCCGACTCGACGGCACATAACAACAACAACAACAATCATTGACATCACATGAAGTAAAATTTTGCCAAAGATAATTCAAAAAATAGTCACAGAACTCTTGGGGAACTGCCAGAAATTTGAACCCAATTCAGAAGAAGATGTGGAATGAGGGATATCTTTACTGATGTCACGTGGATCTTGGTTGAAAGCAAATACCAGAAAGATGTTTACCTGTGTTTTATTGACTGTGGAAAAACATTCAACTGTGTGCATCATAACAAATTATGGATAATATTGAGAAGAATTGGAATTCCAGAACACTTAATTGTGAACAAGAGGAACCTGCACATACATCAAGAGGCAATCATTATAACAGAAAAAGGAGATACTGAATGTTTTAAAATCAGGAAAGGTGTGTCAAGGTTATTCCCTTTTTCCATGCTTATTCAATCTGTATACTGAGCAAATAATCAGAGAACCTGGACAATGTGAGGAAAAACATGGTATCAGGATTGGAGGAAGACTCATTAGCAACCACTATATACAGATGACACAACCTTGCTCGCTGAAAGTGAAGCACTTACTAATGAAGATCAAAGACTACAGTCCTCAGTATGAATTACACCTCAACATAAAGAAAGCAAAAATCCTCACAACTGGACCAATAAGAAACATCACAATAAAAGGAGAAAAGATTGAAGTTACCAAGGATTTCATTTGACTTGGATCCACAATACACTCGTGGAAGCAGTAATCAAGAAATCAGATGATATATTGCACTGGGCTAATCTGCTGCAAAGACCTCCTTAAAGTGCTAAAATGTTCCTTTCAAGACTAAGGTGTGCCTGACCCACATTATGGTGCTTTCAATAGCCTCATATGCATGTGAAAGCTAGACAACGAATAAGGAAGACCCAAGAAGAGGTTGATGCTTATGAATTGTGGTGTTACCATGGACTGCCAGAAGAACGAACAAATCTGTCCTGGTAGAAGTACAACTGGATTGCTCCTTGGAAGCGAGAATGCAAGACTTCATCTCACCTACTTTGGTCATGTTGTCAGAAGGGACCAGTGCCTAGAGAAGGTCATCATGCTTGGTAAAGTAGAGGGTCAGTGAAGAGGGGCAAGACACCCAGTAAGATGGATTAGCATAGTGTCTGCAATGATGGACGCAAGCATAGCAACAATTGTGAGGGTGGGGCAGGACCAAACAGTGTTTTGTTCTGTTTTATATAGCATCATGATGAGTCAGAACTGACCCTATGGAATCTAATATCAACAACAAAATGGGCTGCTAGAAGAATGAACAAATCTGTGTTGGAGGAAGGATAGCCAGAATGCTCCTTAAAAGAGAGAATGGCCAGACTTTGTCTCTCATACTTTGCTCATGTTGTCAGAAGGGACCAAATCCTGGAGAAGGGTATCATGCTTGTTAAAGAAGTGGGTCAATGAAAAAGGAGAAGACCCTCAATGAGATGGATTGACACAGTGGCTGTGACGATGGGCTCAAGCATGGTAAAGATTGTGAGTATGTCACTGGAGTGAATAGTGTTTCCTTATGTTGTATGTATGGTCACTATGCGTCAGAAAGGACTCAATGGCACCTAACAATGTTGAACCATTACAATCCCTTTGTAGAAGAACTGAGGCAGTATTCTAACTCATTGCCTGATTCAGATGTGAGCTCCATGCTTGCTGGTATCCAGGAAGCTGAATAACATCTGCCTCTCACTGACCTTCACAGACATCCTCAATCCACATGCTTTGCATGTATGAAAACACATGAATAATGGGGTAATTATAAAAAGAACTATAGACGTAAATCTGGGTTTCTAATGGATTCATTCTCATTAACCCCTTGCTGAAAATTTGCATTTCTACCCCAGATATACTGAATCAGAATCTACATTTTAACAAGACTGTCAGGTGATTCTTATGTATTCCTATGAATCACCTGGGAACCTATAAATAAATTTCTGAGCAAAGTTATGAAATATGGGGCATATTATACATTATGTATAGAGACAAATGGTACTATTTCTAGGTAGTCTCTAGATAAAATAGAAAAACAAATTGATGTGTAGTTAAAAAAATAAAGTCAACTTGAGTAGAAAATTTAGTAATTGCCAAAAGAACACTGTGAAATTTGCATTAGTTTGAAAATTCCCAGTCCAAAACCTTTTTCTTGATCTTCATTTATATTCATAAAAATGCCTAATGGAAGCTTCTTGCCAAGGGCTGGATGACTGGGCATATCTGACTGTCATGCTACCAGAGAGGCCATCACGGAGGAGTTGTTTAATATGCATGCCTCCCTTGGCATTAACTTCCAGCCAATAAGAATATTTTCTAGGGTACTGGATTCATCCATGAATTTAAAGTGGATAAAAAAGTCCTCATCCCAAATGATTCCCTGGCCTTTGAACATGAGGACTCAGCCAAATTAAAAAATAAAAGTTTAATCTCATAAGGGTAGTTTCAAAGAGTATGGACTTTAAAATCCCTCTCTTGCTGGGTGTTAAACTTCACACACACACAAGTGAAACAGCTCCTCCCTGTATTACAGTACTTCAGCTCATTGGAGTGTGTTCAAGTTGCATTCCGGAAACCATTGCTGTAACTGGCCATCAAGTTGATTTTGACTCATGGCAAACCTATGTGTTACAGTGAAGAACTGCTTTATCGGGTTTTCTTGGCTGTAATCTTAATAGAAGATCACCAGGCCTTTTTTTCTGCAATACTGCTGAATGGGTCCAAACTGCCAAATGGGTCCAAACTGCCAATCTTTACATTAGCAGTTTGGCACAAACTATTTGCACCATCTAAAATCATTTCGAGTCATGATGTAAGTATGTAAAAATCATTCTTATCTTTGTTGACTTCTCAGTATGCAATCTTGCTTTGTATGTCTTTTGAATTGGTTAAGAAAAAAAAAACCTATAATCTTCATATGTATTTCTCTCATCTAAACCAAACCAAACCAAAACTCACTACTGTAGAGTCAGATCTGACTCATAGTGACCCCTCCTTGGGTTTCCAAGGCAGTATCACTATGGGAGTAGATTGCCCCATCTTCCTTCCGAGTTTTTTCTCATCTGCTTTATAAAAATAATCATGTTAAATAAATCCTGACTCAAAAAGAAAAGAAAAAATTCCATTTCTCTTTACCACCCTCAAGGAATTATTGTTTACTGATAGAAATTATAATACAATTGTGCACACCTTCTGAAGGGTGAAGCTTTGACTCATCTAAGACCGTGGTCCATCAAAACTCTTAAATGCATCAAATATAACATAAAAATCTATTTATTGCCAAAGGCTTCATTCAAACTGGATATTCTCATTTTGTGAGTGATGTCTTCAAATCCAATCTTGAAGCCTTTCTATAAGAAAGAAAAGGAGGTGGGGGGGCTAAATTAACTATGTTTAAACTTTTAAGTAAAAATTAAATTAAGAATTCTAAAATAAAACTCCTTCTTAGCCACATTGTGTGAGTTAAGGTGGAAGGTGGGGGAAGCAGATCTGTATCAGTAAATTGCCAGAAATGCTCAAAAATATATTTCATTTCATAATGTTCAATGTCTTTAGAAATCAAATTAGTGAACACCTGGGCCACGGGAGATTTATATATTAAAGTTCATTCTGGAACTAAAGTTACCTTACAATATCAATTTCAAATGACAACCCAATTGTGAACAGCATTTGTCTCAACATTTGTCTGTCAGAGGAAGTCATTTCATTTCTTATGATTCATTTCATTTCACTGTAGAGTAATAGTTGGATATTTTATTGATCCTTCATCTAATTTTAGCTTTCACCACATAAACAAAAATTTGGTTTGAAAGATAGGTAAGTGTTGTCATCTACTCACTGGTGATGGTAATGGCATTAACAAAACTATGACTGAATAGGCTGTGGCTTTGAGGTGAGTCAAAAAGAATTCAAATTTAAGAATAAATATTACTGTTAGGTGTAGTATCTTTTGTGTTGTATACTTACATCTCCTAATACACGTTTATGTAGATAAATACAAGTTTATATAAACTTCATAAATCAGGATAAATATATGATCACGTCTTTATTTTTAGAATTAATTAATAATGTAAGCACCACTTGCCATATTGCAGAAAATCTAATATCCATTCATTCAACAAAATATTATTGTGTGACTAATTTGTGTTCCACAAGAGGAACATACCAGTAAACAAATACTGCAGAAATCCCTGACTTCAATTAGTAGTGGATCTTTATTTGGAGGGAACTAGACAACTCTCTCCTTAAATTAAGCATCCCTGGATGGTGTAAATAGTTAAGCACTGGACAAGTTGAAAGGTTGATGGTTTGAATCCACCTCAGAGATACCTCAAAAGACAGGCCTAGTAATCTGTTTACAAAAGGTTGTTGTTAATGTTAGGTGCCATTAACATAGTCAGCTCCAAATCATAGTGACCTTATGTACAATAGAATGAAACACTGCCCAGTCCTGTGCAAGCCTCACAATACTTGCTACAGCTGAGCCCATTTTTGCAGCCACTCTGTTGATTCATCTTGTTGAGGGTCTTCCCCTTTTTTGCTTAGCCTCCACTTTACCAATCATGTTATCCTTCTCTAAGGGATGTTGTCTTTTGACAACATGACCAAAAAGTAGGTGAGACCAAATTTGGCCATTCTCATTTCCAAGGAGCATTCTGGCTACACCTCTTCCTGGACAGATTTGTTAGTTCTTCTGACACTCCATGGTACTTTCAGTATTATTTGCCAACACCACAACTCAAAAGCATCAACTCTTCTTCAGTCTTCCATACTCATTGTCCAGCTTTCACATACATATGATGCTATTGAAAACACCAGGGTTTGGGTTAGGTGCACCTTAGTCTTCAAAGAGATGTCATTGCTCTTAAGCACTTGAAAGAGGTATTTTGCAGCAGATTTGTCCATTGCAATGTCCTCTGATTTCTTGATTGCTGCTTCCATTGATGTTGATTGTGGATCCAAGTAATAGAAAATCTTGGACAACTTCAATATTGTCTCCATTTATCATGATGCTACTTTCTGGTCCAGTTGTGAGGATTTTTGTTTTCTTTATGTTGAGGTATAATCCACACTGTAGACTGTAGTCCTTAATCTTCATCAATAAGTGCTTCAAGTCATCCTCACACTCAGCAAGCAAGGTTGTGTGGTCTGCATATCACAGATTGTTAATGAGTCTCCAATCCTGATGCTGTGCTCTTCTTCATATAGTCCAGCTTCTTGGATTATTTGCTTAGCATACAGATTGAATAAGTATGGTGAACGGATACAACCCTGACACACGCCCTTCTTAATTTTAAACCATGTAGTATCTCCTTGTTCTGTTCGAACAACAGCCTCTTAGTCTATATACACATTCCTGATGAGCACAATTAAGTGTTCTGGAATTCCCATTCTTCTTATGTATTCCATAATTTGTTATGATTCACACAGTCCAAAAGGTTACAGCCCTCAAAACTTTTGAAGCAGTTCTGCTGTGAACACATGGGATCACCATGAGTCTAAATTTGACTGACTACAACTAACAACAACTAAAAAAAAAAAAAACCTACTGCCAACAAGTCAATTCTGACTCATAGCAACCCCCATTGGGTTTCTTATATCTTTCAGGAAGTAGATTGCCCCGTCTTTCTTTAGTGGAGTGGCTAGTGGGTTTGAATCACCAACCTTCCAGTTAGCAGGTACATGCATTAGGCATTGCACCACCAGAGCTCCTACCAAAAACAACCCTTGCTAAATTACCCAAGAAATAAGGAGCTTTCTCGGTGAGAATGGAAGTGCAACTTCTATATCCAAGCAAAGAGAACCTGTACTTTTCTAAAGATTCCACTGTAGTCATTGCTTCTTGCTGACACATGGTGGCTCATACCCCTGATCCCAGATCATTCAACAGATGATGCTGATACTGGTTCTGATTCTGAAGATGGTGTCAAAGAGAAAAATTAGTAACTTGTGATTAGTAACTTCTGGTTAGCAGTCAAGTGTCTTAGGCACTACACAACCAGAGCTCTCAGAGAAATTTTTAAAAGATGAAAAATCACAATAAAACACACCAGAAATTATCTGCAAAAATGTTTCTACCCTTAGACAGAGATTCAAGATTATATCTTTATCAACAAATTTGTTAGTATTAGCAGATATTAAAAAAGACTAAGGTTAGACAGGAAAAATATGGAAAATAGTAAAAGGCTGAATAAAAAATATATAGATTTAAACAAACTTTATTTCAATAGTAATTATGTTTTGTGATATATTTTTGTTGTTGTTCTTAGGCACCATTGAAGTAATTCTGACTCATACTGACCTTACGTACAACAGAATGAAACACTGCCCAATATTGCATTATCTTCACAGTTGTTGCTATGTTTGAGTCCATTGTTGCAGCCATTATGTCAATCATTTCATTAAAGGTCTTCCTCTTTTTTATTGAACCTCTACTTTACCATGATATTCAATATTCATCCAAGAAGCATGATATTCTTCTCCAGACACTAGGCCTTCCTGATAACATGACTGAGGTATGAGAGGCAAAGTCCCACCATCCTTGCTGCTAAGGAGAATACTGGCTATACTTCATCCAAGACACAACTGTTTGTTCTTCTGGCAGTCCATGGTATATTCAATATTCTTCACCAACAACATAAATCAAAAGCATCAATTCTTCTTTAGCCTTCTTTATTCATTATTCAGCTTTGACATGCATATGAGGCTATTGAAAAGACCTTGCCTTGAGTCAGATGCACCTCAGTCTTCAAAGTGACATTCTTGCTCTTTAACACTTCAAAGAAATCTTTTGCAGCATATTTGCCCAGTGTAATACATCAACTAATTTCTTGACTGTTGCTGCCAAAGGCATTGATGTAGATCCAAGGAAAATGAAATCTTTACAACTTCAATCTTTTCTCCATTTATTGTAATGTTGTTTATTAGTCCAGCTGTGAGGATTTTTTTTTCTTTTATGGTGAGGTGTAATCTATACTGAAGGCTGTAGCCTTTGATGTTCATCAGTAAGTGCTTCAAGTCTTCTTCACTTTCAGCAAACAAAGTTGTATCACATGCATTTCCTAGGTTGTTAGCAAGTCTTCCCCCAATCCTGATGTCATGTTATTCTTCATATAATAGTCCAGCTTCTTGGATTCTTTCTTCAGCATACAAATTGAATAAGTATGGTGAAAGGATACAACCCTAACACACACCCTGCCTGGTTTTAAACCATGCAGAATCACCTTGTTCTGTTAAACAACTGCTTCTTGGTCTAGGTACAGATTTCTCATGAGAACAATTAAGTGTTCTGGAATTCCTATTCTTCGTAATGTTATCCACAATTTGTTATGACCCATACAGTCGCAGTCAACAAAAAACAGATAAACATCTGTCTAGTATTCTCTGCTTTCAGCCAAGATCTTTCTGATATCAGCAATGGCATCCCTCATTCCACGTCCTCTTATGAATCTGGCTTGCATTTTGGGCCCTTCCTTGTCTATGCACAGCTGGAACAGTTTTTGAAATTTAATGACATTTTGCTTTCTAAATGTATAATGTCTTTGACATCACTCTACAGTTTGTCTAGTCTTCAGTCATTGCTGTTGAATGTGTCAAATCTATTTTCAGATGGTCACTAAATACAAGTGTTATATACTGATGGTCATATTTTGGCTCTTGTGGACTTGTTTTAATTTTCTTCAACTTAAACTTAAACTTACATATGAGCAATAGATGGTCTATTCCACCGTCAGCCCCTGGTCTTTTTCTCACTGATTATATTAACTTTCTCCATTGTCTCTTTCCACAGATGTAGTTGATTTAATTCCTGTATATTCCACATGGTGAGGTCCAAGGATATGGTTGCCATTTTTATTGTTTAAAAAAGGTATTTGTAATGAATAAGTCATTGGTCTTGCAAAATTCTATCATGCAATCTCTGACATCATTTCTATCACCAAGAACATATTCTTCAACTACTAATGCTTCTTCTTTGTTTCCAACTTTCACATTCTAATCATCAGTAATTATCAGTGCATCTTGATTGCATGTTTGATTAACTTCAGACTGCAGAAATTATTAAAAATCTTCAATTTCTTCATCTTTAGCTTTAGCCATTAGTGTATAAATTTGAATAATCTTTGTATTAACTTGTCTTCCTTGTAGGCATATGGATATTACCTTATCACTGACAGAATAATATTTCAAGATAGAACTTGAAATGTTCATTTTAACTATGATTACAACACCATTCCTCTTCAATTATTATTCTTGCTGTAGTCAAACATATGATTATCTGATTCAAAATGGCCAATACCAGTCCATTTCAGCTCACTAATGCCTAGGATATTGATCTTTATCTATTCCATATCATTTTTGACAATTTTCAAATTTCTTAGATTCATACTTCTTACATTCTATGTTCTGATTATTCATGGATGTTTACAGTTATTTCTTCTCTTTTTGAGCCATGTTGCATCAGGAAATGAGGGTCTTAAAAGCTCTACCCCATCCACATCATTAAGGTTAATTCTACTATGAAGAGGCAGCTCATCCCCAGTCACATTTTGAGTGCCTTTCAACCTGCAAGGCTAATCTTCTGGCAACATATCAAACAATGTCCTACTGCTTTTCAAAGGTTTTCAGTGGCCAATTTTTTCAGAAGCAGATTACCATGTTCTTTTTCCTAGTCTGTCTTAGTCTGGAAGCTCCACTAAAACCATCCACCATGGATTAACAGAAGGCTGGCAGTTCAAACCACCAGCCACTCCTGGGAAGGAAGGTTGGGCAATCTATTTCCATAGTGATACGCCCTCAGAAACCCAAGGAGGGGTCACTATGAGTCAGATCTGACTCATTGGCAGTATGGTTTTACATTTATGGATGACCCTGCTGGAATATGAAATACCAGTAACATAGCATCCAGCATCACAGCAACATGCAAGCCACCACAGTATGACAAACTGGCAGACAAGTGGTGGTTGTAGTATATAGGGTTAAAATAATTTGAAGATCTTGAGATAATTTATTGACATTAATTTGAGTTAATGGATATTTGTTATAATTTAAGTTTATATATTTTAATGCCAGAGGAAGGATAAATATTTGGATCTGTGAATGAATGCATTCATTTTTTGCCACTTTGATAAGTTGTACTATATGTGTGACTAGGAAAAGTTGTGCTATGTATATTTACAAGGCTACTGGTCTGCTAAAAAGATTTGTGTAAGAAATAGAGTTCATAATTATCCACCCAACAACCTCAGTTTTCTCTGTGAGATATAACTAAATTAATTTTTGTAAAAGTTATACTTATTAGTGGTTGAGACTATACTAAGGAGAATTAGTTTCAGAAGTATTTAAGTGTGCACATACTTGTGTTTCTCAAGGAAAGTGATTCGTTGTTTGTTTGTTTTGTTTTTGTTTTTGGTTGTTGTTTCACTCTGTTTTGTTTTTTTAACCAAAGGAAATATTTGTTTTATTTCATTTTTTCCAAATGTCTTTACATATTTTAAACTTATTGAGGACCACAAAGAGTTTATGTGTGCATTGAGACATAAAGGAAAACTATCAGCATTATATCAAAAATTTAAATTAAGAAACATTAAATTAAAATACTCATTTATTAGGGAGCTCTTGTGGTGTAGTGCCTAAGGCATTTGACTGCTAACCAGAAGATTGGCAATTCAAACCCACCAGCCACTCCTTGGAAGGAAGATTGGGTGATCTACTTCCAAAGAGATACTGCATCAGAAACCAAGAAGTAGTCACTAAAGTGAAATAGACTTGATGTCAGTGAGTTTGGTTTGTTTTTTGTTTGTTTGTTTGTTTCCCATTTATTAAATCATTTAGCGATAGCAAATTCATTACATGATTGCATGTTAATAACATCTTAATACTATTGTGAAATTAGTTCTGACATTGCAGACCCTCTAAGATCAGACCTAAAATAAACTGCACTTTCTCCCAGAAGATAAAAGAGCACACTAAATAAAAAAATTTGGAAATAAACTTTATTTTCTTTATACTACTTAAGTATGAAAAAATATGAAAAGTGTTAAAATTTTAGCTAAATTTGTTCAATTTTGATGGCTTTATTTTCTTGTTTTACTGTTTATTGCCTTCACCTACAATATGAAAATTTATTATTATTACTTTTTTTTTTTGGTGTAATCTGTTTAGAAGGCAAAGGTTTGGTGTCTCATTAAAATGAGTGTATGTTAACTTTTATGCCCTTGACTAAGAAAACCAAGCTTTTTGCAAGATTTGATCTCATAGACATATGCAGAACACGCCACCCAACAACAGCACAATACACATTCTTTTTCAGTGGAAAATTTTTCCACTGAAATTTTCTCCAAAGTAGATCATATATTAGTCCACCAAGCAAGTCTCAATAAATTTTGAAACATCTAAATGCTACAAAGTATCTTCTTATATCACAATGTTATAAAACTAGAAATCAACAACAGAAAGATAAAAGGAGAAAATATATATATATACATAAATTGAATAATGCCCTGCTTAAAAACTATTAGGTAATAGAAGAACTGAAAAAATTAAATTAAAAAATTTCTTGATTAGAACAATGAAAACACAACATAACAAAACCTTAGGGACAAAGCAAAAGCACTGTTCACAAGATATTTACAGCAATAAACATATACATCTAAAAAAATAGAATCAAAATCAATACTTTAATCCAACAACTCAAACAATTAGAGAAAGAATAGCAAAAAAGCATACAGTCACAAGAAGTAAGGAAATAACAAAAATTCAAGCAGAAATAAATGAAACAGAAAAAGAATAGAATCAGTAAGACTAGAAGATGGTTATTTGCAAGGATTAATAAAATTTGCAAGTTACCGGCAAATTAAACAGGAAAAGAAGGGGAAGAAAATAACATGAACAAGAAATGAAATAGGTGATGTCACAACAGAACCAACTGAAATAAAAAGGATAATAATAGAATACTATGAAGAACTATGCTCAACAAATTTGAAAACCTAGATGAAAGGGATAAATTTCTTGAAATACATTATCTACCCAAACAAACAGTTAAGGCAGAAAATTGAACAGACTCATAACAAAAGAAGCAAGTTAACAGGTCATAAATTACTCTCAAATAAATAAATATATAAATAAGTCTTGGCCCCTACAACTTCAGTGGTGAATTCTACCAAACATTCAGAGAAGTACTGACAAAAAAATCTGCTCAACCTATTCCAGAATATAGAAAAGAATGGAATACTTCTGAACTCATTCAGAAGCCTCCAGTTTCAGTTGGCAAGAGCAAGAGGCAGAGCTGAAGCCCAAAGTCAAGAGACTTTCACCTAGCCCCTGGCACAGTGAACTCAGACTTCTAGCCTCCTAAACTGTAAAAGAATAAACTCCTGTTTCTTAAAGCCACCTATTTGTGGTTTTTCTATTAGAGCAGCACTAGAGGGACAAAACAATATGTCTCACCATATATAAAAACTAACTCAAAATGGATCAAAGATCTAAATGTAAAACTATAAAGAATGTGAAAAAATAAATAAATAAGGGCAAACTTACAGGCCCTAACACATGGCATAAATAAACCATCAAAAGCAACTGAAAACAGATTCAAAATGGAGTCTCATCAGTAATCACCACACTATTTCCCTGTAGCATCTTAGCACTTGAAAAACTAGGTACAGCAGTTTGCATTAGGGATTCTGGTGCTCTGAATAGCTCACAGAGTCACGGTGCATGAAACTTAGAGGAGCAGAATTAGAAAGGAGAAAGGGACAGAGAAAAAATACCAAGATCAGAAGATCTACCCTACAGAGGGCCAATAGGCAGCCAAGAAAGGCCATCGGGTTAAGGAAGAAGACACACCACACCAGCATACCAGCGACCACACCAGCATACCAGTGATCACCCCAAGAATCTACCTTCAGCACCTGATTTTATCGGTAACTTTGGTTGGCTCTGTGCAAACAGGCATGTCCAGCACCACTGAAACCCAAGCAGAGAGTCCACTGGTGCTGCAGGATGGCAGGCCTGGGGAGATGCCCCCACAGCAAGACACCAATCAGGCTTGAGTCAGCTTAGGGGCACTGAGAGGCCTGTGCTAGACTTTGTCAGTAATATTGGGACAACAGATTACTGGCAGGTACTCTCCCGACTCTAGCGCCACTGAAACCAAGTGGATCTTTGGCACTGCAGGTAGGCGGGTCCACAGAGGAACTCCCAAGGTGGATCATGGTCTGGGCTGGTTGGGCTGGCACACAGGTGGGCAGGCCCAGAGATAGAACACCCTGCAGCAGATCACAAAGCCAGGAAATTGTCTTGGGTCAGCTTTTTGGTGCCAATGGGCCTTCAGAGTGGGGATTTTGCATGTGTCTAAGCCTGGTGGAAAGTGGCGACCCCCTAGCAACTGTAGTCTTTGCCGAAATTGAGCTGTTGGCCTGTGAATAACAGTACAATGTCATCAGTAGCAGCCCACTCAAAGGCCTAGAGACCGCCCCTAGCAACAGTGAGCTTTCCTACTTCAACTCCCACCTTCTCCGCCAATAACGTCACTCATCCAATAGAAGAAACTACATTCAGCCACCATAAAACCTCCCAGTTCAAACTCTAAACACTCTTTACGAAAAACAAAAACCCATATCCACATTCCACACAGTGATTCAACCATCACAAAGAAAAATGAAGAGCAACCCAGCATACCTGAATTAATAACTAAAAAAATAAAATACAACAGCTTCACCTTTCAAAATATTAAACCATATAACCAAGACAAAACAAATCAATGCATAACCAACAGTTAAAGACAACCTCAAAATGTCTAGGAAACAACAGATAACCTCAAATCAAACAAAAAAAAACAGGACAAGGCATTAGAAGCAAAACCACAAACAAAGTCTCATTAAACATGGAGGAAGAGGAGGCAAAAGAATTATCTGAGAAGGAATTTAGAAGATATGTTTATAGAGCTTTACAAGAGTCTAAGGAAACCCCAAACAGAAACAAGGAGAACACAGTTCCCTGGAAGAACTAGGAAAATCATTCAAGAACAAAATAATCAGATTAATGCATAATCAGAACTCATACAAAAACAGCAGTTAGAAATCCAGAAGATGTATACCAAAATGACAGAATTACACAACACAGTAGAAGCACAAAAGATTAGGTTAAAACTGGCTGAAGAATGCATATCCCAAGTAGAAGACAAATCCCTGGACACCAGCTTGCATGAAGAAAAATGAGAACAAAGATTTAAGAGAAATGAAGAGAACCTAAGAATTATATGGGATGGCATGAGAAGAAACCACATAAGACTCACTGGAATTCCAGAACAAGAGAACGTGAAAAAAACCACCGAGAAAAATGTGGAAGACCTGCTAACAGAAAACTTACCCCATATCATGAAAGAAGAAAAGATATTTGTCCAAAAAGCTCAAAGAACCCCACACAAGATAGATGCCAAGAGAAAAACACCAAGGCATATTATAATCAAACTCTCCAAAATCAAAGACAAAGAAAAAAATTTGAGAGCTTCCTGAGACAAAATAAATATTACTTATAATAACCAAACAGTTAGACTGAGCTCCAATTACTCAGCAGAAACCATGCAGGCAAGAAGACAATGGGACAGCATATATACAACACTGAAGGAAAAAAACGTCCAACCAAGAATCCTATATCCAACCAAAGTATCCATCAAACATGAGGGCAAAATCAAGGCATTCTCAGACAAACAGAAATTAAGGGATTTTGTGAAAACCAGACCAACCCTACAAGAAATGCTTAAGAAAGTTCTTCCAATAGAGAACCCACAACAGAGATCAACAAAATCAGGATACATGGCATCAACACTAAAACAAAATCAGAAATAGAAACTCAAAATAAGACTATAAAATATTGTACTCTAAAAATCAAGGAAGTCAATCAGCACACAACAATAGCAACTAACCTTTCAGACAGAGTAAAACTTCTAGGTACAAACTTACAAATGGAGAGGAAAACAGGACAATGTCTTCACAGTACGCACTGTTCTAAAAATGTAGAGACAAGAGTATACTACAAAGTAACCACAGAGAAAAATAACAACCCTCCTATGCAAATTCAGAAGGAAAGAAAACATATGGGTTTAATAAGCACAAAATGAACAATAAAGAAGTAAAGGGAGAAAGCATTAGCCAACAAACCAAACTCAGCAGAGAAAAGTATACGAACCAAGGAAACACCAAAAACATGACAAAAAAAAACACAATAGAATGACAGCAATCAATTCATACCTATCACTAATTACACTCAATGTGAATGGATTAAATGCACCCATCAAGAGAAACAGAGTGGCAGACTGGATAAGAAAAGAAGACCCATTGATATGCTGCCTATAAGACAGCAAAGATAAAAACAAATCAAGAGTTAAGGGATGAAAAAAAAATATACCAAGCCAATGGAAACCAAAAGAGAGCAGGAGTAGCAATATTAATTTCTGACAAAACAGACATTAAGGTGAAAAACATTATAAGAGATAAAGAAGGACATTATATGATGCTGAAAGGGTCAATTGACAAAGAAGACATTACAATAATAAATATTTATGTACCCAATGAAAGTG
>NW_006922064.1:1112741-1143015 GCF_000298275.1 Orycteropus afer afer
TACGGAAGTAGGAATGCCCAACCTTCCTTCCGAGGAGTGACTGGTGGGTTTGAACCGCCAGCCTTCTGGTTAGCAGTCAAGTGCCTTAGGCACTATGTTACCAGAGCTCCTCATGGATAGGTAAACTAAATATTGTGAAAATGTCAATACTACCTAAAGCAATCTACATTTAATGCAATCTCAATCCAGATTTCAACAAAATTTTTTAAGGACATGGAAAAATTAATCACTAAATTCATATGGAAAGGAAAGAGACCTCGGATAAGCAGGGCACTTCTCAAGAAGAAAAACAAAGTGGGAGGGCTCACATTCCCAGATCTTAAGAATACAGCTGCAGTAGTCAAAACAGCATGGTATTGGTACAATGATTGATAGACTAATGGAACAGAATCAAAAGTCCAGATATAGACCCATGCATCTACGAACAACTCATCTTGGACAAAAGTCCAAAACCCATTAAATGGGGAAGAGACAGCCTCTAACAAATGGTGCTGGCAAAAGTGGATATCCACCTGTAGACAAATGAAAGAAGACCCACACCTCACCCCATACACAAAAACAAACTCAAGCTGGATCAAAGACTTAAATGTAAGACCTGAAACTATAAAATTCATCAAAGATAAAATAGGGGCAAATTTGGGAGCCCTAATTTATGGCATAAATAGACTCAAGCATAACCAGAATGTGCAGGACACAGAAGAGAAGCTAGATGACTGGGACCTTTTAAAAATTAAGTTCTTATGTGCATCGAAAGATTTCATCAAAAGGTAAGAAGAAAACCTACAGATTGGGAGAAAATATTTGGCTATGACATATCTGATAAAGGACTTATCTCCAAAATCTGTAGTAAAATTCAACACCTCAACACCAAAAAGACAAATAACCCAATTCACAAATGGACAAAAGACTTGAACAGACATTTCACCAAAGAAGATATACAGGCAGCCAAAAAACACATGAGAAATTGCTCATGATCATTAATCATTTGTTGTTGTTGTTATGTGCCATCGAGTCAGACCCAACTCATAACGACCTCTCCTTGGGTATCTGAGGCAGTATCCTACTACGGAAGTAGATTGCTCCATCTTCCTTCTCAGGAATGGCTGGTGGGTTTGAACCTCCAGCCTTCTGGTTAGCAGTCAAGTGCCTTAGGCACTAGACTACCAGAGAGAGATGCAAATCAAAACAACAATGAGATATCATCTCACCCCAGCAATAATAGCAAAGTTCAACAAGTCAAAAAATAACAACTGGCTGGAGAGGTTGCGGAGAAATTGGAACTCTTGTGCACTGCTGGTGGGATTATAAAATGGTACAACCATTGTGGCAAACGGCATGGCATTTCCTTAAAAAACTGAAAATAGAAGTACCATTTGACCAGCAATTCCATTACTAGGAATATAGCCTAAAGAGGTGAGAGATAGCACACGAACAGACATACATACACCTATGTTCATTGCAGCACAATTCACTATAGCAAAGAGATGGAAACAACCTAAATGCCCATCAATGGATGAGTGGATAACCAAATTATGGTACATGCACACAATGGAATACTATGCTACATTGAAGAACAATGAGGGACACACAAATCATTTCATATGGATGAACCTGGAGGACATTATGCTGAATGAAATAAGTCAATCACAGAAAGACAAGTACTGTATGAAACCATTACTGTAAAGAGACAAAGAAGAGTTTGCTTGGGAAAGGGAACTCACTTAGTAGGTTACCAGAATGGGGAGGGAAGGGGAGGGATTAATTTCAGGCTAGTTGGGGCACACATACTGACATGGGTAGGGGGAGGGATATACGGGAAGGATCTGTGACCACCATGGTAACATTAGGAAATGGGAGGACACCGAATTGTGCACATAAGCGATAGATGACAGATGCTAATACCAACCAATGTGTCCACAATACTGCACTGCCATTAACACCAAACACTAGGCTATACAGATAAACACACAAACACCTGAGAGGATCAGATGGGGGGTCAGTAAACAGGAGTATACTGTAGACCAAGGATAGATTCAGCTGAGGCTAATCTTGCACAGATACCAGTGATACAAAGTACCTGCATTCCTTACAGAACCAATAGAAGACAGACACAGAGTAATCCCTCATAGACAACCAGACACTATGGGAGAGAGATCCAATAGATCTACCATTCAGGACCACAATACTGGGGGACACTAACTCAATTGGCACAATAAAATACATAAAAGCCTTGCTCCACATCCTACATTGGTGAGTAGCGACTAGGGTCTTAAAAGCTTTCAAGTGGCCATCTAGGATACAGCTAATGGTCTCCTAGCATCAGAAGTGAAGAAGAACACACACAAAAAAAACAAGGGCATCTGGAAGCAATCATCCATAGGACACGATGGCCCTCAAGACCAGAAGAACTAGATATATGGTGCCTGGCTACCAATGCCAACCACTCAGGAAAGGATCAAATCTGGAGATCCTGGATAGAGTGGGAGGGAAAATGTGGAACAAAATCCCAAAACTCAATAATGACTAGAATTACTGGTCAGATTAAATCTGGTGAGACCCCCAATACTATGGCCCTGGATACATTCTGCACCTAGAATGAAGCACACCCCCAGGGGCTGGCTCACAGCCCAATAGTTAACAAGATATACAAGTAGACCACTCAACCCAGGATGACACACCCACATACTCTATGATAATGTATCCATTGGCGTAATGGACCACGGGACAACAGAGGACCAACATTCAAGTTGAAGAAATGCAGGACAGACAGGAGTACATAAATATGAGGGGCACAGGGGGAGGGTTGCAGGGTTGAGAGGGGAGGAGACTGGGTTGGGGTTGCACATGGTGAATGCGGAGTAAAACTGAATGTGCACATAGCGTTGAATGTAAAACAAGCTCTTAAAATAATTTAAAACAATGAAAAATAAAAAATAACTGAAAACAGCAGAAGATAAACTAAATAAATGGCACTTCCTGTAAATTAAACATTTATGCATACCAAAGATTTCACCAGAAGAGTGAAAAGAGAACTACAGACTGGGAAAATAATTTTGGCAATGACATATTTAACAATGGATCAATATCTAAAATTTATTTAAAAATGCAAAATCTCAATAACAAAAAGATTAACATTCAATTAAAAATGGGCAGAAGACATGCATATACAATTCACCAAAGAAGACATTCAAGAGGCAAAAAAAAAAAACCACAAAGAAATGCTGATGACCCACAGATTCTACTCTGACAAGCATGGGATCACTGTGAGTCAGAATCAACTTGAAGGCAACTGGTTTGGGTTTTTTGTTGTGGTTGGTTGTTTGTTTATGTACATGTTTCTATTTTTGCTGGAGGAAAAGGTAGAATCTATTTTCTTGGACCATAATACCCTAAAGTAGAATCTTTGAATTAAAATTAGGGATTTTCATAGCTCGTTATGTATTGACAGATTTCTTTCCTGGCACTAAACATATTTCTACATTGCCTACAATATAGAATATTTGTATTAAATATATATTTATTTGTATATATTAATGAATTAATATAATTCATATATATTATTATCATAATTCATAATATATTCGATATAGAATATATTAAAATATTCTATATCTAATATATTAAATATTCAATATAGAATATTTGTATTAAATTTTGAAAACTGGTACAAATATTAAAAAATAAATATATTTGTACCAGTTTTCACAGTGATTCCTTCAGTTTTTGTTTTTGCTTTTGTATTTGTTTTTATGGTAGTAAATAGATATATAACAAAACATTTGCCATTTTAACATTTTTTACATGTATGATTCAGTGACATTAATTTTGTGCTCATCATGCTTGCAACAATTACCACTATCTGTTTTTACATTTTTCCATCACCTTCTCATTGAGTTTTATAGCTTTAAAATATTTTTATTTTTATTTTATCTCTTTCGTAGATATATTTAGGGCTACCACTAGCTTATCATTGTCTTTGTGCAAATTAGAAGAAGGCAACCATACAAGCATTTAATTATATATAGAAAAAGTGTCCTGCCTTTAGATGGTTACAGCCCCATGACAGGACAGATGGCTTTGTGAATGGAATATGGGTTATATTTCACACTTTTCCATGCCTTTAAAATTACTCACTGGATCTTGATCTGTGTGGCCCTGTATTTATTTAACAAATATTTTTAACCTCTGTTAAAATAGGTAAAATCACAATTTTCATGCTAATATAAAATAAATACATGTCAAAGATTTTATCCAACTCATTAATTAATGAGGGATCCAGTAAGATGTTAACACTGACTCAAAGAGCATTTGTGGAGGTGGACATTTATAGATAATTTAATAAAGGAATATTTGATTAAGGTTGCTGGGTTAGATAAAAATTGGTTAATTATCCTACAGGACAACAAACATTAATTTTTGAGGCTATCTTTTCCATGAAACAGAAATTATTGCATCTCTACCATACCTATTAAGGTTAACTTTTAAAGAGCTGTAAATTAGCCAAATCAGTATAAAGTTAATCAAAGAGGTAAATTCAGCACTGCCCTGAGAAAACATCTTTTTTGCCTATTTCCAAGTTTGCAGGGTTTTTTTTTTTTTCTGCTATTCTTCCCTGTTGCAATCACAATCTCTAGAAATTATTCTTGATCACAAAAATGGCCAACCTTGTTAAGTTTGACTTTATTATTTACATAGTTGTAGCAAGAATATTAATTAAACTTTAGGCCAACTTGAGTTTGGTCTGCAAATCTAGAGTCAAACAATATTGAACAATTCCTAAGCCAGAGCAATTTGCTTAGAAATTTTCATGAGGAACTTCTGATTGTACTTTTACTTACCCTTCTACTGTGAGGCTATGAAACAAAGTCCAGAACACTCTGTGTACCACAGTTCACCTACAATATCTATAAATCATCTGTTGTCTTTAGCTGCCATCAAGCAGAACCCCAACTCACAGTGATTCTATGCACAATGGAACAAAATGCTGCTCTGTCCTACACCATCCTCATGATTGGTTGGAGATTAGACTATAGTAATAAGTAGCTCTGGTGACACAGTGCCTAAGGAATTGGACTGCTAACCAGAATTGGACTGTTATATTTGAAAACACCCACCAGCCACTCTGTGGAAGGAAGACTGGGCAATCAATCTACTTCCGTAAAGATTTACTGCCTTGGAAACCCAATGGGGGTCGTTGCAATCCATAGCCTAATGGAAAATCACCTTCTGATTTTCAGAAATACACTACCAATCTTTCCTTCCTAGTCTGTCTTGGGCTGGGTGCTCAGCTGAAATTTGTTCAGCATCTTAAGTACACACAATCCACCAATGATAGAAAGGTGGTTCAGTATTTGGAAATTGAACCTGCATTTCCTGCATGGAAGGCAAGAATTCTGCCACTGAGCCAAAGCCCTTAGTCAACCACGAAGGGACTTTCTTGGCCATCTATAAATTGGAATCTGTAAGCCAGTTTTCCTGAGATGATTTTTGTAGGTATTGGCTCCATCTATAAAGTCAATCCTTGTTCTTAATCCTGGGCTTGTCAGACCTGATCAAATAAGAATCATTTTCAAATATAACACTCTCATATAGTCATGATTGCACAGTTGATTTTTCCTATTATTTCCTGGTAAAAAGGAGGCAGATTATGACTGAACCTATACAAATAACTATATTGTGATGAAAAGTAAAGAAAGTCAGTCAAAGTATTTGTTTTAAAATTCTAAGGGGTCATTGAGAATCACATACCATTAAAAATGTTTCATTTCAGTTTACAAAAGCATAGACTAATAAGCTGAGAGTTAACTAAAGCTTAATAAGAAAGAAAGGGTTTTCTCATATTTCCAGGAAAAGCAGTAATTTAAAATAACACTAACACTATTCTGAACAACAACAACATTAAATTTCCCTAAATTCATTCATTCCCATGTAATTGATCCTTGTGATGCTGAGTCTTAGGTTGGCCATCTACTTTTATCAAGTATGTCTCACCTGTTGCTGTCATGCCAACTCTGACCCATTGACCTCATGTACCTCAAGGGGAGGAACTGTGCTCTACAGGGTTTTCAGTGTTGATTTTTTTGAAGTAGACCACCAGGCCTTTCTTCCAAAGAGGACTGGAGCCTCCAACCTTTTGGTTAATAGCTGAATGTGTTAACTGTCTGCACCACCCAGAGACTTTGAATTATGTCTACTTCTGGACTAAAAGAGTCCTTGGAAACCCAGACTCAGGTCACTGGTATAGTCTGAGTGTCTAAGCAATGTCAGCAGAAAATCTTGTATATAAGAGTCTACTTTTTGAAGTATGGATAGTTTGGAGTTCTGTTGCATTCCTTACCATGGGACTCTGTGACTCTCCTCTCTAGAAGACAAAAATTCTAGCTTAGAGCAAGAGCCCTCAAACAAGCATCTGAGGGAAGCAGACATTTGTTTCATAATGAAACTAAATGCTGCTAATTTATTATAGTCACCAGTAATATCAGAATGGAGGAAGGTAATATTCTTTATTGGGGTCAGTACATGACTATTACATAACAGTTTAATCAATGCTTCCCTTGAAAGTAAGAACATATTATAAACAGGCATTTATAAATCTCTAAGACATTCCCATAAAGCTTATAAGTTTTGAAATATTTATATTAATGACCTTTTACCTGTACAAACTGGGCCTAGGGAAGGTTGAGCATCTCCTCCAGTTGAACTTTTTTTTTTCCATGCAGCTATTACAATAGTTTTGACTTACTAAAGAAATGCCAAGTATACCAAGTGAAACTAATGATTTCTAGCATCTCTCCTTCTATATGGTGAAGGGACAAATCTTTGTGATTTTGAAGGGCCCTTTGGGAAGTCTCACAGATAGTTTTAGGTTTCAAAAAGTTTTATAGAAATTTTTAAAAATAGTTTTAAAAAGACAACTAGACTTTTTAAGAGATACTTAAGGAATTTTGTGAAGACAAAATCAAAAGAAAAATCAGAATATTTGGACACTTGATGAAGATAGGGCTACAGAGGGCCTGAGAAAAAATACTTGGTTATCTATTTAATTAATGTGATAATAAACTAAATAAAATAAACATAGAAGAAGATGGCATGATTGTTATAAAACTTAGATCTTTCACTAAGTAGGAACCATTTTAGTTTGTTCTGTTTTTAACCAAGACATGATAAAGGTAAGAAAATGTAGAAAAAAATATTTTGGTAATGTATAAACTCTATTATCTAGGCAGCTTACCCAGAAAGTAAAGGGTAATCTTCTACCACCCTTTGGTAAGAACTCTAAAACCAACTCATCACTTTACAGAGAGAAAGCCAAAGTTTTAGTTGTACATTAAAATTGTCCATGGCAGTAGTTAGTGTTTCATGTTACTCACTCTCTTTTAAACAGTTACTTTGTTAAGAAGTCCATGAAAACTGGTCAAACTTTGTCAAAATTTAACGTATGTCATGATTTATTTTCAGGCTAAAATATCATAAACTAAAAGGAGCTCTGGTAGTGCAGTGCCTAATGCATTTGACTGCTAACCAGAAGGCTGGTGGTTCAAACCCACCAGCTGCTCCTTGGAAGGAAGACGGAGCACTCTACTTCTGCAAAGATTTGCTCCCTCAGAAATTCAATGGGGGTCTCTATGAGTCAGAATCAACTCAATGGCAGTGAAAAGTATTATAAACCAAGGCAAATAAAATCCTCTTCTCTCACACCCTATTTAAAAAAAGAAAAAGAAATGCTCGTGATCATTAGCAATTAGAGAGATGCAAATCAAAGCAATAATGAGAGATCTTCTCACCCAGCATTAATAGCAAAGTTCAAAAATACAGAAAACAACAAATATTGGTGAGGGTGTGGACAGACTGGAAACCTAATATATTGTTGGTGAGACTAAAATGGTACAACCACTGTGGATCACAATAGAAGGTCCTAGATAGAGAGGGAGAGAATGTAGAACAAAATTCAAATTCATAAAAAAGACCAGGCTTACTGGTCTGATAGAGATTAGTAGAACCCTCAAGTCTATGTCCCTTAAATACCTTTCAAGACTCTCACGGTTCAACTTTCCGCCAAAAGAGAAAAAACACTAAACCAAACACACTGCCGTCCAGTCAGACCCGACTCATAGTGACCCCTCTTTGGGTTTCCCAGGTGGTATCACTACAGAAGTAGACTGCCCAACCTTCCTTCCCAGGAGTGGCTGGTGGGTTTGAACCGCCAGCCTTCTGGTTAACACCTTAGTGCCTTAGGCACTACGCTACCAGAGCTCCCCCAAAAGATAGATAGGCCTATAAAGTGAAGAATAACAACAGAAAGGTACACACTTCCTACAATCATTAACCATATAAGATCAAAAGGGGAACATTTGCCCAAGAATAAAGCTCAAAAGTCAGGAAGGATAGGAAAGAATGACAAATGTAAACAGTAAACGCTGGGAGGAAGTGGGAAGAGTACTATTGCACTGTGAAGATTACAATCAAGGTCACAAAACAAAATGTATGTGGATTGTTGAATGGAAAGCCAATTTGCTATATAAAGTTTTACCCAACTCACAATAAAAAGTTTTTTAAAAAAAGTCAATAAAAAGAAAAGGAAAAAAAGACACAAATAAATATCAGAAGACACTCTGAAATCTGCTCTTGAACAGAGAGTACCTTAAGCGAAAGAAAAATTGATGAAGTAAGAGCTGAACAGAAGATTTCAAGGGGCAGCTATAGAAGACAAGATAAAGTATTATAATGAAACGTACAAAGACCTGGAGTTAGAAAACCAAAAGGGAAGAAAATGCTAGGCATTTCTTAAGCTGAAGTAACTGAAGAAAAGTTTAAGCTTTGAGTTGTAATATTGAATACTGAAGGTTTCTGTGGGGAAAATATTGAATGACATAAGAAGCATCAAAAATAAATGGAAGGAATACACAGAGTAACTGTACAAAAAAGATATTCTTTCAGTCAGCAGCTTCTCTTTTCACTTTTTTGGTAAAGTCTTTTGATGAATAAGTTTTTCATTTTTATGAGGTTCCACTTATTTATCTTTTCTTTTGCTGTTTGTGCTTTTATCACATTAGACAATCCATTATTGAAAGGTGGATGTTCAACCATTTCAAGAGGTAACATGCAATCAAGAACAGGTAGTACTGAAGCAAAAAGTCTAAGCTGCACTGAAGGTAATGGCAAAAAACAAGTTTCCAAAAACTGATGGAAAGCAATTAGAATGTTTCAACAAATGAATGCAATACTGGAAGCACCTACTCTTCTACCCCAAGAAATTTGGAACACTCCCTGGCCAACTGACTGGAAGAGACCTATATACATGCCTATTCAAAAGGAAGGTGATCCAACAGAATGTGAAAAATCAAACAATATCATTAATATTATACCCAACTAAAACTATGCTGAAGATAATTTAAGAAGAGTTGCAGCAGTGCATCGACAGGGAACTGCTAAAAATTTAAGCTGGATTCAGAAGAGGATGTCGAATGAGGAATATCATTGCTGATGTCCAATGGATGTTGACTGAAAACAGAGAATACCAGAGAGATTTTTGTCTGTGATTACTGACTGTGCAAAGGCATTTGACTATGTGGATTATAACAAATTATGGAAAATATTATGAGGAATAGGAATCAAGAACTTAATTGTGCTCATGTAGAACCTGTACATAGACCAAGAGGCAGTCATTCAAACAGAACATGGGGATACTGCATGGTTTAAAATCAAGAAAGGTGTGTATCAAGGTTGTTTCCTTTCATCAGATTTATTCAATCTGTATGCTGAGAAAATAATCCATGAAGCTGAACTACGTAAAGAAAAATACAGCATCAGGATTGTAGGAAGACTCATTAACAACTGTAGATGACACAACCTTGTTTGCTGAAAGTGAAGGTGACTTGAAGCACTTACTGACAAAGAAAAAGACTGTAGCTTTCAGATAACACTTTAACATAAAGAAAACAAAAATCCTCACAACTGGACCAATAAGTAACATCATGATAAACAGAGAAAATATTGCAATTGTTAAGGATCTCATTTTACTTAGATCCACAATCAGTGCCCATTGAAGCAGCAGTCAAGAAATCAAATGATATATTTCACTGGGTAAATCTGCTGCAAAATCCTTCTTTAAAGTATTAAAAAGCAAAGACGTCACTTTGAGGACTAAGGCATGCTTGACCCAAGCCATGGTATTTTCAATCACTTCATATGCATGTGACAGCATAATGAATAAGGTAACTAAAAGAATAATTTGAATATGGTGTTGGTGAAGAATATTGAATATACTATGGACTGTCAGAAGAACAATCAAATCTGTCTCACAGGAAGTAGAGCCAGAATGCTCCTTCAAGCATTCTGAGCAAGGATGGAGAAACTTCTCTTGTAGTTTTGTCATGTTGTTAGGGACCAATCCCTGGAGAAGGATACCATGCTTGCTAAAGTAGAGGGTTGGTGAAAAAGGGGAAGACCCTCAACAAGATGAATTAACACAGTGGCTGCATTGATGGGCTCAAGTATAACAAAGATTGTGAAGATGGTGCAGGACCAGGCAGAGTTTCATTCTGTTGTACATGGGGTCATTATGAGTTGGAACCAACTTGACAGCACCTAACAACAACAATATATATATAGCTACAGTAATCAAAACAGGCTGATATTGCTGTAACAATAGATACATAGACCAATGGAATAGAATAGAGAATTCAGAAATAAATCCATGCATCTACGGTCCACTGATTTTTGACAAGGATATTAAGTCCATTTGAAGAGGAAAGAAGAGTTTCTTCAACAAATAGTGCTGGGAAAATTGGATTTCCACATGCCAAAAAATGAAACATGATCCTTTCCTCACACCATACACAAAAACAAATTCAAAATGGATTAAAGATCCAAATGTGCAAACAAAAACCATAAAGTCTTAGAAGAACAAGCAAGGGCAATGCTATCAGGCCTACCTTTCAAAAATGGATTGTTTAGTACAATAACAAAAGCACAAACAGCAAAAGAAATGATAAACAGAACCTCATAAAAATTAAAAATTTTGTTCATCAAAAGACTTTACCAAAAAAAGTGAAATGAGAAGCTACTGACTGAAAAAAAATCTTCAGAAACCATATATCTCACAAGAATCTAATAACCAAAATGTACATATAACTTTGACAGCTTAACAAAAAGACAAATAACCCAATCATAAAATGGGCAAAGGAATTGAACAGAGAAAAAAAAAAAAAAAAAAACTGCTAAGACTGTTTTTATACAACAAACATCTCATGGGATTTAGTTCCTTGGTTTTGAGGTTTGGGGTCATGGTTTCATGGAACATCCTAGTTAATTGTCCTAATAACATGGTTAGTGTTTCTGTTTTATCTCCAAGTTCATTGGTTAGTGCCTGAGGTCTCAAAAAATTGCAAGCAGCCACCCAAGGCACAATAATTGGTCTGTATTCACCTGGATTGACAGAGAAAGGAGAGTCATTAATAGGAGAAAGATAGGGAATGTGTGGCTAATTGCTTCCCTGAACAATTGTCTCCTTTGCCATCAGAGAAGAAGAACTGGATGGTGATTAGCTACCAATACTGAACATTTTGATCATAGTTCCATAGAAGAATCCTGATCAAAGGGGGAAAATGCAGAACAGAATTTTGAACTTTCATGAACTCTAAACATCCTGGAGCCATGGTGATTGGATAAATCCCTAAAACTATTGCCCAGAGATAATCTTTAAACCTTAAACCAAAAATAATCCCTGAAGTCTTCTTAAAACCAAAAAAAAAAAAAAAATTGTTTAGCTTAACTAGTAAAATGATCTAATATCTATTATCTGTATGAGGTCATATAGATGAGGCTGGAGGCTGGGAATGACAAATTGAAGAGGAATGGCATGGCATTCAGCATCACAAAAAAATATTTCAAGATCTATCCTGAAGTACAATGTTATCAGGGACAGGATAATATCTATACGCCACAAGGAAGACCAGCTAGTACTACTGTTATTCAAATGGAAGATTTTTACCAACTTCTGCAATCTGAAATTGACCAAACATGCAATCAAGATGTATTGATAGTTACTAGTGATTGAAATGTGAAAGTTGGAAACAAAGAAGAATCACGAGTAGTTGGAAATTATGGCCTTGGTGATAGAAATGACACCAGAGATCACGATAGAATTTTGCAAGACCAATGCTTATTCATTGCAAATACCTTTATTCAACAACATAAATGACAGCTACACACATGCACCTCACCAGATGGAATACACAGAAATCAGATAGATTACATGTGTCGAAAGAGATGATGGGGAAGCTCAGTATCTTCAGCCAAAACAAGGCCAGGAGCTGACTTTGGAACAGACTATCAACTGCCCATATGCAAGTTCAAGCTGAAGCTGAAGACAATTAAAACAAGTGCATGAGATCCAAAATACGACCTTGATTATATCCTGAATTTAAAGACCATCTGAAGAATAGATTTGATGCATTGAACACAAATGACCAAAAACCAGACGAATTGTGGAATGACATCAAGAACATCATACATAAAGAAAGCAAAACATCATTAAAAAGATAGGAAAGAAAGAAAAGATCAAAATGGATGTGAAAAGAGATTCTGAAACTTGCTCTTGAATGGAGAGTAACTAAAGCCAGTGGAATAAATGACAAGATAAAAGAGCTGAACAGAAGATTTCAAAGAGCAGCTCAAGGAGATAAAGTCAATTATTACAATAAAATGTGAAAACACCTGGAGTTAGAAAACCAAAAAGGAAGAACACATTCAATATTTCTCCAGATGAAAGAACTGAATAAAAAAATGAAACCTCAAATTACAGTACTGAAAGATTCTGTGGGCAAAAAATTTAATGATACAGAAAGCACCAAAAGAAAATGGAAGGACCCTAAGACCAGAAGAAGTAGATGGTGCCTGGCACTTCTGACCACTCTGAAGGGATCACAGTAGGAGGCCCTAAATAGAATGGCAGAAGAATGTGGAATAAAAGGAACAAAACTCAAAATCATCATAAAAAAAAGACCAAGCTTTCTGGTCTGATAGAGATTGGTAGTACCCTCAAGACTATTGGCCCTAGATGCTTTTCATAGTACCCTCATGGTTCAACTTTCGGCCAAATAATATACATGCCTATAAGATGAACAATAGTATCAGGAATATGTACACTCATTAGAACAATCAACCATATGAAATCAAAAGGGTAGCATTTTTGCTACCCAAGGATAAAGCTAATAAGGCAGGAAGAGACAGGAAAGAAGGACAAAGGAAAACAGTAAACATATGGAGGAAATTGGAAGAGTGCTGTTACATTTTGGAGATTGCAATGAATGTCACAAAACAAAATGTATATAAAATATTGAAATGGGAAATCAATTTGCTTTGTAAATTTTCACTCAAATCATAATTAAAATTAAAAAAAAAAAAAAAAGGTTAGGCCAGAGGCCAGGGGTGGCCTGTAAAATAACAGATTAACTCAGCAGGCTTGGGTGCTCGAACTCTGAAAATTGAGAGGAAAAGACAGGTCCTTGTCTTGACTGGCTCCTGGGAAATAACCTCTGAGTCTTTTGGATATCCTGCCTAATAAGATTGTCATTGTATTCTTAAATCCTTAATCCATGCCAAACAGTTTATGCTAACAACATGGCTTACAGTGATTGCCTATTTCTATCTGTCTCAGCCCCTGGGCCATGCTGTATCATTTGTCTTCTGGTGGAAGCTGGAAACCAAGTAAAAACCCTGGAAACCAAGGCATGGGGAAGATCCCCTGGCTGGCAACACTTTGCACATATTGTCACACATTGTTACTGGTAAAAATAAGTGTTATGCTCACTCTACTGGTAGAAGACAACTGGAAGCCTGTTTCTGATTTACCCTGGGCTCCATCTTATGTACCTTTTGCTATTTCTGATTTTAATCTGTATCCTTTGACTATAATAAACTGTAACTGTGAGTATAAAAAGTAGAAAGAATATACAGAATCACTGTATGAAAAGGAATTGATCAACATTCAAACAATTCAACATATGATTAAGAACCAATGATACTGAAGGAAGAAGTCCAAGCTGGCACTGAAGGCATTGGTGAAAAACAAAGCTCCAGGAAATGACAGAATACCAATTGAGATGCTTCAACAAACAGATGCAATGATAGAAGTATTCACTCATCTATGCCAAGAAATAAGGAAGACCGGCCTGGCCAACTGACTAGAAGAGATACACGTTTGTGCCCATTTGAAAGAAAGGTGATCCAACAGAATGTGGAAATTATCCAACAGTATCCCTCCCACTAATATTGCATTAATAGAAATGAATACTGTAGAAAAAAAATTGAATTTGTCAATTATTTCATTCTACTTGGATCAATAATTAATGTTCTGGAAGCAGCGGTCAAGAAATCAAAGAATGTATTACATTGGGCAAATCTTCTGCATAAAGACCTCTTTAAAGTTTTAGAAAGCAAAGATGTCACTTTGATGATGAAGGCGAGACTGACATAAACCATGGTCTTTTAAATTGCCTCAAATGCATAGGAAAGCTGGACAATGAACAAGAAAGACAGAACTGGTGTATTCAAATTGTGGTGTTGGTGAAGAATATTGAATATATCAAGAAATACTGAAGATTAGAGGAGCTCTGATGATGCGGTGGTTAAAGAATTGGACTGCTGACCAAAATGTCAACAGTGCAAATCTACCAGCCACTCCAAGAGAGAAACATGAGGCAGTCTGCTACCATAAAGATTTACAGCCTTGGAAACCCTATGGGTCAGTTCTACTCTGTCCTCCAGGGTCAGTATGAGTCAGAACCTGCTTGATGGTAGTGGGTACTGAAGAAAGAAGAAGCTCTGGTGGCTCAGTGGTTATGTGCACAGTTCAAATCCATCAGCTGCTGCACATGCAAAAGATGTGGCAGTTTGCTCGCTTTAAGATTGGAAAAACCCTAGGGGGCAGTTCTACCCTATGCGGCAGTTCTACTCTGCCCTCTAGGGTCACTGTAACTTGAAGTCTACTTGATGGCAATGGGTTTAGTTTTTAATGGGTTAGGAGAATGAACAAATCAGTCTTTGAGGACATACAATTAGAATGCTCTTTAGAGGCAAAGACGGCAAAATTAATTTTGAACACATCATTAGGAAAGACCAATCCCTAGAAAAGGACATCATGCTTGGTAAAGCATTTTGCAGCTGTATTAAGTAGTTGCTTCATTTTGAGCATAATTTTCTTTATAGCCTTGAGACATTTTTACAATATTACTGCTAACTTTCATCTTGTTCTTTAATACTAGCTGGTGTTTGCTTGTTTAATTTTATTGTATATCATAAGAATTTTTATTCCTAAATTAAAATAAGTGATTCCTTTTACTACCAACTTGAGCTCCCCCAGCCTCACCTAGCCTCCCCATGATCAACATAGTACTGTTCAGCAGAAGCTCACCCAAGTACCTGTCACAGAAACGGGTAGACAGACTAGGACTGGATCTAGGCAAGATGATCATCAAGTCAAGCAATCAGAAGATCACAGAGAGACTGGTCTAAGTGTAAGACACAAAGCTGTCTATATTATCCAGAATGTTGTGAAGAAATCAAGGATAACTCAATGGAACTTCTCATCATGATGAATGCTTGTAAAATTGCAAAATCATCCAGAGGTTTCTTTCCATATGCTCAACAAGTAAAAAGGATATGAGCCATGCTCCAATTTCTGCAAAATTTGTAACCAATATACTCTCAGTACCATGGATGAAAAACTTCATTATTATCATTGGCCTATATGCTTCTCAGATACAGGAATTTTTTTTTAATATTCTAGTGCCTAAGACAGGAGCTCTGGTAGCATAGTGCCTAAGGCATTTGATGGCTAACCAGAAGGCTGGCGGTTCAAACTCACTAGCCACTCCTCAGAAGGAAGGTTGAGCAATCTACTTCCATAGAGATACTGCCTCAGAAACCCAAGGAGGGGTCACTATGAGTCGGGTCTGACTCAACGGTACATAACAACACAACAACAACAGTGCTGAAGGCATTTGACTGCTAACCAGAAGGCTAGCAGGTCAAACCCACCAGCCACTCCTTGGAAGGAAGACTGGGTGATTTATTTCTATAGAGACAGCACCTTGGAAACCCAAGGAGTCACTATGAGTCGGAGTTGACTTGCCAGCAGTGAGGTTTTTTTTTGTTTTGTTTTGTTTTTGTTTTTTTTTTTTAGGTTATGGATAATTTATAGGCTGAACATACAGCCTTAAAATGATTCAAGAAAACATTTTGGACTAGATGAACTTTCCTGATGTAGGTGGTGCAAAAAAAGAAAAAGAGTTACCTAATGCAGACAGATGGATTGAATACTGAATTTACTTTGAGTCACAGAGAGAGAGAGACCAAGCCAATAAAATGGATAGAATGATTTTGTTTGGTGGTGTGAAGAAATGCTTTACTATCCTCTTGAATGGCAAAGCTGACACAGATAGCCAATATGCCAGACTACAGACAAGCTACTTTTGGCTGGAGACGCTTAAGTTTTAGCTATTCTTCCTTATGGAATCTTCTGTAGCCAACTATTTCTAGAATAAATAAGGCTGACTTGAGGCTGTCATTATTGAAAATACAGTTTCGAAAGACAAAATGGAGCAGTGTTCCAAGACGCAGGTTATTGATATTGTAATAACCATGGCCCCATTCTGCTTCTCACAATAAAAGCAAATAGAACTGAATGTGCCACTTCCCCACCGCTGGAAAAAAAAAAAAAAGCGCATCAGCAACACGAAACTTATGTATCCTTTTCTAAGTCAGAGAACGGATTTTTTTTTTTTTTTTCTAAATTGTCCAGCCTACACATTCTGGTGGATAAATAAGATCATTTAATATGACTAGGAGAATTTCCATTTTCCCCAAGGATTCTTCTAAATGCATAAGAAACAAAGCTTTGAGTTTTCACCTCAAAGTTGAGTAGAAGAGGTATTGAAAATCAATGTAAATTGAGTCTAAGCTACAAACAAAACATGAAATTCAATAAAATGTTTGGTCAGTGAATGAGGCTATGACTCATCGTTTTTTACACCTGTTATTTAGATTCCGGTAAATTAAGAGAGGGATCTCTGGAGGTATAGTGCCTAAGGCATTTGACTGCTAACCAGAGAGCTGGCGATTCAAACCCACCAGCCACTCCTCGGAAGGTTGGGCACTCTACTTCCGTAGAGATACTGCCTCGGAAACCCAAGGAGCTTTGAGTCGGATGCGACTCCACAGCAGTGCATTGCATTAAGAGAACCATAGGTAGAAGTCTGCTGAACACTTTTTAGAGAAGAACAAACATGTTAGAACCTTGAAAACAGTGAAATAGAGGATTTATTCTTCAGTATACTGGGGAAATAAGGCAGGAAAATGAGTTGAAGCAGAGAGCATGAATTAGCAGAAGACTGGCACAGACATCAGAAAAGAATGAAAGTGCAGGAAAAATATTAAGAAGAATTATAAACAAGAGGGGAAGCCTAAACCTAAAATCCTCTCCTCTGACTACTGCTGCTAAAAAAGAAGTGCAGGAGAGACACCTATCATATATAAAAGGAGATACAAATTTCTGCGTTAGATTTAAGGCATTCAGAGATATTCCATCCCATTCATATCTTATCTACCCTTTTTAGATATAGGGAAAGTGAATCCAAAAGACAGAAAGCAATATATTATATTTCAATTATATTATATTTCTAGCAAGACTAGAAAACAAGCAGGACCGTAACCCAGAAAGTCTTCTCTCCCTCTGTTCTAAGTTTTTCCTTTTTATTATGGCACCTCCAACACCAAAGTAGGTTTTTCAAGCTGGTCTACTATGAAAATTAATAATAAATAATGGCAATAAAGAACTGACAAAACATATTTATATAAAATAAATTTCAATTCCTTCTCTCGTGCTCACCTTCGGCAACCATTATCATAGCCATGTCATAGGTCAAAAAAAAAGTCACCAAGAAGAAATAAATGAGTCAAGATTACAGTTTCATTTTTAAATATATTTCTGGGAAAGTTACCACTATACGTTGATCTTCACTGCCCTTTTATAGTGCTAGTTTATACTTCCCCTTACAAGAATACTAAATATCAGTGCAGCAAAAATATGAGAAGTTACTGAAGGGAAAGGCACTGGTGCAGGCAGACTCCTATCTGGACAACTACTAATAACACCATCTACTAAAACCCAACAGAATGCAGAAGAGACTACTGTCTTCAGTATGGATTATATCTTGTTAAAAATCAGGAAAGATGTGGGTCAAGGTTGTAACCTTACACTAAACTTATTCAATCTATATGCTAAGCAAATAATCCAAGAAGCTGTACTATATGAAGAAGAATGTTACATCAGGATTGGAATAAGATTCATTAACAACTTGTGATACGCAGATGACACAACCTTAGTTACTGAAAGGGAAGAGAACTTGAAGCACTTAGTAATGAAGATCAAAGACTACAGCCTTCAGTATGGACTGCACCTTAACATAAAGAAAACAAAAATCTTCACAACTGGACAAATAAACAACATCATGATAAGAGGGAAAAGATTGAAGTTAGCAAGGATTTCACTTTACTTTAATCCACACTCAACACCCATGGAAGCAGCAGTCAAGAAATCAAATGGTGTATTGCACTGCGCAAATCTGCTGCAAAAGACTCTTCAAAAAGTTAAAAGCAAAGATGTCACCTTGAGGACTGACCCAAGCCATGGTATTTTCAACAGCCTTATATGTATGTGAAAGCTGGACAATTAAGTAAGGAAAACCAAAGAAGAATTGATGCATTTCAATCACGGTGTTGATGAAGAATATTAAATATACCATGAATTGCCAGAAGAATGAACAAATCTGTCTTAGAAGAAGCACAGCCAGAATGTTCCTTAGAAGTGAGATTGGAGAGATTTTGTCTCATGTATTTGGATATATTACTAGGAGGGACCACTCCCTGGAGAAAGACATCATGCTTGATAAAGCAGAGGGCCAGCAAAAAAAAAAAAAAAAAGGAAGGCCCCCAATGAGATGAATTGACACAGTGATTGAAACAATGGGCTCAAATATAGAAACAATTATTAGGATGGTAGAGGACTGAGAAGTGTTTTGTTCTGTTGTTATAAGTCAGAATCAACTTGACGGCACCTAGCAACAACTAATTATTGAACCCCTTATATGTGTACCCATCACCTCTCTGTCAGTTTGTCGTACACTGATGGCTTGCATATTTCTGTTTCCAGAAGGGTCACCCATTGTGGACAGCTTTCAGTAGGGCTTCCAGACTGGAACAGATCAGGAAGAAAGACCTGGTGATATATTGCCAAATATTAGCCGATGAAAACCTTAAGAATTACAACAGAATGTTATCTGAGTCACTTGCTTTGGATATGTCATAAGGAGGGATCACTGAAAGAGGACATCATGTTTGGTGAAACGGAGGGCCAAGAGAGGAAGGAAAACCTCCAGTGAGAGAGATTGGCACAATAGCCACAACAATGGGTGGATTGTGAGGATGATAATGTTTTGTGCTCTGTTGTACATAAGGTCACCATGAGTCAGAATTGACTTGACGGTAGTAGCTATTATCTCTGTCTGGATGTGTAGAGAACACATGACAAGCATTATCTCAAATCCTTGTAGCAGTCCTGCAATTGAGACATTATTATATATAATTTCCATATGAGGAAGCTGTGAATATAATTTACCCAAGACACATAACTAGTTGAATGTATAAACCCTGTTCTATCTCACAAAATTAAAGTGTTTCCTAGGATGCCCAAATGCCTGTCCATCGATGTTTGCATCAAGGCTGAACTGTTTCAGTGTGGGGAAATTGGTGTAAAAGAAACATTTCACAGGAACATTTCATTAACTTATTAGAAACGTGTTTCTTAGAATCATGCTGCCAATTCCATTTAATTTCATACCCTCCAAGTCACTATATATCTATAGATATATAGATATATATATATCAAATGCTATTTTGACAGTTTTTACATTTTTGTTAACATTTACTCTTTTACTTATTGTTATATAAAATACTCAATATTTTCTTCTCAAATACAGGTTTCCTAATCATCAAGAGGAATTAATCAATTTACATCACCTAAAATCACAAAGCCTACAAGTGGCACAAACTAGCCCAAAATACATATTTATTATGTATTTCTCTGTCCATTTCTTTCTGTATACTGTGACTCTTGCATGGCCTTTTTCTGTCCAGCTTCTAATTTTATCTATGATGGGCTTCTATTTATGTAACCTAATTGCCAAACACAGATTAAAATAATTAAAATGTTCTTTTATTTAAGAAATATTTATGGAGTACCTCAGCTATTCCTGGCACTAAACAAAGCAGTTAGCTCTGGAAATGAGAGGAAAGGAATGAGAAAGTGGTCCTGACCTCAAGGAGTTTACTAGCGTTATGAACAATGAACGTAGATTATTGCTATAAATCTGCACAAGTTAATGGTTGTTGTTGTTGTTGTTATGTGCCGTCAAGTCAGCCCCGACTCATAGTGACCCCTCCTTGGGTTTCCAGTGCAGTATCACTACAGAAGTAGGATTGCCCAACCTTCCTTCAAAGGAGTAGCTGGTGGGTTTGAACCACCAGCCTTCTGGTTAGCAGTCCAGTGCCTTGGGCACTATGCTACCAGAGCTCCTAAAGTTAATGGTAGGAAGTGTTTATTAAAGATAGAAAGGACATCCATAGATAAACATCAAAGAGGTAGGTGAACTTGAAGATAAAACCAAGCAAGTGCCCTTTGCTCCAGTAAGTCATCTTCCTGAGTCACTTCCCTGCACACAGTTCCTTTCCACTTCCTCATGCAATCATACCCTCTCCCTTCTCCCTATTCATTCATATCCTACCCATCCATGTGAAACAAATTGCCTCAGTTATGCTCCTCAGTCTTATGAGATAGACCCTTGCTGTTCTGATTTCAATTTTCATCCCCACACTATTTAAAGGGGACAGCATCTGTGAGTAACTGCTCTGATACTGCATGAATCTCAAAAGAACAGAATGCAGAATCCAATAAAGCTCAGCTGAGAGTGCCATCAATCTCAGGTCCAGTCCCAAGTGGAGTACCCCTGCAGGGTGCACACTGCTGACCACAGCACCTCCAGGAACTGCTAGTACATTGGGTAAGAACCAGCCTCCCATGCAATAGCTCCACATGCTTTTCTGAATAAAATGAGAACAGACAGGCACTCTCTCTTCAGCAAGAGCACAGCTGCCATAGCAACTAGTATTGAGCAGTTTGAAAGGAAAGGAACACCCAAATGCCAGCCAGCCAACTACACCAAATCAAACCTGGAAATGGATGTCATATATTGATGAAGCTATTTCTGCCAGCACTCACACATCCAACCAACAACAGCCACAACAAAACACTAAAACCTGTCAAGTGAGAATATTTTACTATTAAAAAAAAATCCCTTTATTGTGTGGATGCAAGTTATTTACATGGATTAATGCCATACTCAAAAAGACTGCTAATCAGAAGGTTGGCGGTTCAAACCCACCAGCCACTCCTCAGAAAGAAGATTGGGCAATCTACTTCCATAGTGATACTGCCTTGGAAACCCAAGGAGGTGTTGCTATGAGTTGGAGACGACTCGATGGCACATACCAACAACAACATAGCCTGCATGCAAACTCATGGAGGGAACACAAACAGATCATCTCTCTCTTTAAAAAAAAAATTTTTTTACAATGATAAAATTCATGCTACACATTTCTGTTGCATTTCTCCTAGGTGCTGTTAAAATATTCCTCTTTTTTAAAACTTATTCCAGGTTTTAGCATTTTTTCATTCTGCTAGATAAGCAAGCTGACTCCCAGACCAGAACCAGGAACTTCAATTGCACTCTGTGAAACCACATGACTAAGTCTAATATACTATAAAATAACAGAACATTAACTTTACTCAGATGTTGACCAAAACCTTAGTGTAAAACTCTCCTAATCAACATGTAGCATCCTCTCCTGCCTATGTCATGTGAGTGATATCTGCCATCCCTTAAGCTGTGACTGACAACTCTATTATGATGGTCACTCTATGGTCCTCAGGCAGTTTCTGTCTCAAACGGAGCCAAAGGTCTAGTCTTGTGTTTTTTCTGTGAACTCCAAACTGCCCAAATTAAGTACTGAGATCTCCAAAATATCTCTTATTCTGGTCTGTATTGGCCACAAGGCATGGATGCCCACCCTAACTCAAAGAATTGATCCTGTGGTTGTGATCTCATGATTACTTCTAGATAAGGGATGGGCTAGCACAGAATTCAAATATACACACTCCTCACTTATCAACATGGTTAGGTTCTAAAGACCAGGTCATTATGTGAAAATCGACGTTATGCAAAACTGGAGGATGATAATAATATTAGATCACAAAATGGAGAATGACTACATCATTACATAACTGCTAAATTACACCATTATATAATTGCCAAATCACTGAGAATCGTGACCCAGCCAAGCTGACACATAACCTTAACCATCATAGCCAGTATTGCTCTCGAATACCACCTTGGTGTTCGTTACTGCCAGACATACATCATTAATGCACAAAATAGATAGTAGATCATAAGTATAAATATCAAATAGCAAGATAGTTGATAAGCGAGAAGTAGGTGTAATCTGAACAGCAATTGGATTTTACTCATTTTTTTTTAAATTTTTTATTGTGATTTGGGTGAAATTTTAGAAAGTAGATTCATTTTACATTCAACAGTTTATATACATTTTGTTTCGTGACACTGATTACAATCCCCACAATGTAACAGCTCTTTTTGCACTACCTCTCTGTAGTTAACCTTTCCATGTGTCCTTCTTGCCTATGCATTCCTGCCTCCCTAATTTTCTCCCTATGCAAATGTTGCCCTTCAATTTCCTATGGTTGATTATTCTAAGGAGCACATCTTCCAAATGAAGTTGTTCCACTCATAGGCCTGTCCATTGTTTAACTGAGAGTTAAGCCATGGGAATGAGTCCAATTCCAGGCCTGAAGGGTCACTAGGGACCATTTCTTGTTGTTGTTGTAGTGTGCCATCGAGTAGGATCCGACTCATAACGACCCCTCCTTGGGTTTCCGAGGCGGTATCACTACAGAAGTAGATTGCCCACTAGGGACCATAGTCCCAGCTGTTTCACCAGTCCCTATCTGACCAGTAATCCTGGTCTTTTTATACTTTAAATTTTGTTCCACATTTTTTCTTCCACTCTACCCATGATCTCTAATTTTGATCCCTTTCCAAGTGATTAGGCATTGGTAGCCAGGCACCATTTAGATCTGCTGTTTTCAGGGTCATGTAGCTGAGGTTGCCATGGTCTGTTAGTCATTTGGACTAATTGTTTCCATGTGTCTTTGATTTTTTCACTCTTCTTTGCTACAGATTAGGAGAGACCAATAGTTGCATATTAGACGGCTGCTCACAACCTTTTAAGACCCCAGTCTTTACACACCAACGTAAGATGTAGAACAATGTTTTTGTGGACTATGTTGTGCCAATTTAGCTTAATGTCCTTCCAAACCATGGTCCCAAGCCCAAAGGCCCAGTGACTCACTCACTCAAGGTACTTAGTTATGGCTAAGAATTTACCCTAACTTTGTACTCTCCTAGTTCACTTGTATGCTGTATAATGCATATGGACATTTTTATTTCACTCTTATTGATTGATGGAAAAGGTTAAAGTGTTCACTGTGAACTTTGGTAGGAATGTCTTGATAAGTTTACATCCATCAAACCTCAAGAAGTTTAATGCTGATTTCAAGGTCTTTGATTTTATCTGTGTTCATAACACTACTCTCATTCTCCTAGGTTATTCCTCAAAGCTAAAAGTCTACCTCTAACCCAAATTTCATCTCACCCAATTCCCTACAACATCCCCATCATCACATGAAAATATATTATGCTAACTATGACCTGCTGGCAACAACTCAGATTGACATCCTTGTGAACAAGACTAAAGATGAAGTATTAGAAAGTTTACACATCCTTAGAGAAGCACAGCAGTCCCTAGGTGGTACAAATGGCTAAACACACTTGACATCTAATGGAAAGGCTGGCGGTTTGAAGCCACCCAGAGGTGCCTCTGGAGACAGACCTGGCAATCTGCCTCCAAAAGATCATAGCCATTGAAAACCCTATAGAGCAGTTATACTATGAACACAAGGGGCCATCATGAGTTGGAACTGACTTGGCAAGAAACAACAATGAGAAGAATAGCAGATAATATTACAGGAGATATTTCATCAGGGTGCTTAATTCCAAAAATACTGAATCAGTCTGTCTCAGCTCAATAGTTACATACTACCATGGTCACGGATAAATTCAACCTTTCTATGTCTCAATTTCCCCATTTAGAAAATGAGTCCAGTAATAGTACCTACCTTGCAGAATTGAACTTTGGACCCTGGTTTTTAAACAACTAGATCTCAATTGTTTTACACACACATAATAAGTTCTTCTTGTCCTAAAAATAAAATTCCTCTCTTGATGTAAGTTACAATATTAATGGTGCATGCAGATATGCTGAGTGAAATAAGTCAATCACAAAAAGACAAATATTATATGACCTCACTTGTATAAAAAGACAAGAAGTGATTAAAAAAAAAATCTCAATGATTAAGGGTAGGGATGTATGGCTGATTATTGTAATTGCTGGCAATAAGTTGTACCCTTGCAAAAAGTTGAATTGGCAAAAGTTATGTGACAAATATACTTACAACAATGACAAAACAAAACAACAACAATAAAAAAAAGTAGCTACTGAGGCTGCTTTTGTACAACCAAAAACTTCATAGGATGTGGTTCCTTGGGTTGGAGATTTAGGGTCATGTTTTCACGGGCTAAACCAGTTAATTGACCATGTTTAGTGCTTCTGTTGTACCTCCTAGTTCCATTCTGTTATACCTCCTAGTTCACTGTGTAGTGTCTCAGGTATTAAAGCTTGCAAGCAGCCATCCAAGACACAACATTTTGCCTGGAGCAACAGAGGAAGAAGGAGAGTGACCAATAAGAAGAGGAGATGGAATTTTTAGCTGATTGTCTCCATGATCAACTGCCTCCTTTGCCATAACACCAGAAGAACTGGATAGTGGCTGGCTAGCATTACTGAATGTTTTAATCAAAGATTCTGTAGAGGAGTCCTTATCAAAAGGTTAAAAATGCAGAACAAAATTTCAAATTCTCATGGACTTTAGATTTTCTGGAGACATAGTGACCAGATGAATCCCTGAAACTATTGTCCTGAGATAATCTTCAAGACTTAAGCCAAAAATATCCTTTGAAATCTTCATAAAACCAAACAATAGTGTAGCTTAACTAATATCTCTGTCTGCCTTGAGTATTGTACTTTTTCAAGCTCTATCTATATGGGATCAAATCGACAATAGCAACTTGAAAGTTTAGATAGGAAACTTACAGGGAATGAGTTTATGTTAATGGTGGAGGAACAACTCAGAACAGGAAGGTGAGTATGGTCGCACAACTCAAAGAATGTCATCGATATTACTGAATTGTACATGAATAAACAGTTGAGTTGGTGTACACTTTGCCATGTACCCTCTCAACAACAAAATAAATAATAATTAATTAATTAATTAAACTCCCAATTAAAAAGAGAAAGAAATTAGATACACATTTACAAACACACATTTTACAGTTGTAGGTCTCAAGAAACATTCCTCTGCTTCTTGCCACTTTGGGTTTTACTCTGTCTTACCAAGTTACTTATGTCAGCTTCTTATCTTACTTAAACTGTCTCTTCCTTTGATTGAGAGAAACAAGTCAATTCACTGAACAACATGCAGCTTCTATTAATTCTAGCTTTCCTGTAAAGTCAATTTATGATTTTATAATTTTTCCCACCTAATTCAGTCTCTCATCCTATCTGCATTTTACTATGGTTATTGCCATAACCAGGTAACTGACCCTAAGCTTTTATTTTTAACTTGTTTGTGACATTGTAGTGTCACTTTGATCATTTGCCCCACTTTAAAAAAAAAAAAAAAAGCTCCATGCTAATCACCTACTTCTCATAAAGGGTGACAGGCATGAGCAAACAAATGCTACTGCAACTGAAGCCGATGGGTACATGATTTTCCATCCAGTGTGCAAACTTATCATCTTCATATTCTTTACTCTATTTGTATTTCTCTGTTCAGGTAGCTTTATTTTAGGGCAAGTCCTGCTATTGATTTCATTTGCTTTGATTCAGCATTGATTCCTCTATTGAAAATAGTACTTTTGGTATCTTCTTTCCCATTGTGGGTAGTGCATGCAGCCAATAAATCAAGCTTTGTGATCAAAGGTATGCCAATCAGACTCAATCCTGCAGATCTACATCTTCATTGGAGTGACATAAGAACAAAAACAGTTGAAATGTATTTATTATAGTAGTGACTCCTGGGCAAGACCATTGAGTAGTTTTGTTCCTGAAGCTAGCTGCTTCTTGTCCTTTCTCACACACTTAATTTTCAGCACTTTCCCATATACTTCTAATGAATTCCTTTACATTTTTTTTTCCTTTTACATTAAGTCAATACTGATTTCTGTTCCTTACAGGAAAAAAAAAAAAAAAAAAAATCCTAACTGATACACTTTGTATCTCTTCATGGACACACAGTTGAAAATCAAAATCTCTCCTGAGTCTCTCCTATTTCTGTGGATTTGTTGTTCTTCTTGGATTTACCAAAATGAAAGTAATAACCCTAATTATTTTCCATTTAAACAAGAGATTTACTATTTTCGTTTAAAAGTCACCTTATAGGACAGGATTGTGATAGAATTTCTTAATTGTGCTGATTATTTTCAGTTTGCCCTTCCAGATCCTTTCTCCCCACTTGATCCTCCACAGTGCAGGCCATGAGGGCTTACTGGTTTAGACTCAAATAGGCTCTTGCACTGTGGCCAATAGGGCATCCAAAAAAAAAAAAAAGAAAAACACGGGAGTGAGGGTATTATTTTAGTCCTTGGGCTGTCTCCCTGCAGAGTTTGCTATCTCTACCCCAGGGCACAGTTCCTGCTTGGAAGCCCTCTTCATTATCTCCCCCTCCCTCCTCCACCTCTGCAGGCCTATGGGTGATATGTTCTTGCTGTTGTTGTTGTTGTTGCCTTCCAGTCAACTCTAACTCATGGCAAACTTATAAATAACAGAATAAAGCTTTGCTCAGTCCGGCAGCATCTTCATGATCCTTGGTATGTGTCTTGTTTCTCTAGTGCTGCTATCACAGATACACTACAAGTGGATGGGTTTAACAAACAGGAATTTATTCTCTTATAGTTTAGGAGACTAGAAGTCCAAATTCAGAGTGCTGGCTGTAGGAGCTCATGAAGGCCCCTTGACATTGGGCTTTAGCTCTGCCTCCTGTTCCAGGCCCACTAGAGCTGGAAGCTTTTTTTTTTTTTTTAACTCAGGCAGCTGCCAGCTGCTGAGGCTGATGAACTCAAGATCAACAGGTAAAATGGCACAGTCTCAAGATGAGCAGACCACATGGCAGGCCACTAGTTCAAGTCCAGGAACAATCTCAAGATTGGCAGTCAACATGACAGGCCATTGAGATGAAAACAGCCAAAGGCAGGATTCAGATGTGCCAAAAACTAGAGACCTTCCTGAAAGTTTCCCCATGTGTACTGGAAGCAGGCCTTACCCCAAAAGCAACTGATTAGCACTCACAGCAGATACCACTATGGAGTTGATTACAACACATCCAATTTTATCATGGGGAATAACTCCATCCAATAGTCCAGCCACCAAAAATCATGCCCCAGCACACTACTTTAAACTACCAAAATATGTTTGACTCCATTGTTATATCAATCCATCTCATTGGAAATACTTCAAACATTCCATGTTATGATGACTAATGGACATTTACAGCTGTTACTTCTCATTGTCACATCAGCAAATGTTGTTGTTAGGTGCCATCAAGTCAGCTCCAACTCACAGAGACCCTATGTACAACAGAAAGAAACATTGCCTAGTCTTGTGCCATACTTAAAATCCTTGCTATACTTGAGCCCATCGTTGCAGCCACTGTGTCAATCCATCTCATTGAGGGTCTTCTCCTATATCGCTGACCCTCCACTTTACCAAGCATGAGATCCTTCTCCAGGGAATGGTCCCTTCTGACAACATGACCAAAGTAGCTGACACAAAGTCTGGCCATTCTCTCTTCCAGGAATTCCAGCTGAACTTCTTCCAGGACAGATTTGTTCATTCTTCTGGCAGTCCATGGTACTTTCAGTATTCTTCACCGACATTGCAATGCAAAAGCATCAACTTTTCTTCGGTCTTCCTTATTCATTGTCTAGCTTTTACATGCATATGAAATCAGTAAATGAAGGTCCCAAAAGCTATACTCCACCCACATCATTGAGGTCTACTCTGCTTTGAGGAGGCAGCTTTACCCCAGTCATACTTTGAGTGTCTTTCAAACTGAGGGGATTATCTTCCAGATCTAGGGTGGACAATATTCTTTAATGATCCATAATATTTTCATTGGCTGAATTTTGGAAGTAGATTGCCAGACCCTTTTCTTAATCAGTCTTAATCTTGAAGTTCTGATGAAATCTGTCCACCATGGGTGACCTTGCTGCTATTGGAAATAACAGTGGCATAGCTTCCAATATCATAGCAACGTATAAGTCATCGAAGTAAAACAAACTGACAAACTGGTAATGGAGGGGTTGTATAGCCCCAGAACAAAGAACTTAGTGATTCCTCTGACCCTAGGCCACACTTTTATAAATACTGCTGATATTTAAATGTTTCATCTATTTCCTTCTAGAATCCTATCTGATATAGCAAAGATGGGTTCCAACTTATAGGGCACTGGCATTCTGACAATCAGGCTGCAGGAACATTGTTTTCTTGCCATTGATACATAACAATATCCTGCAACTACATCCAAAAGAAGAAAAACAGACTGGTGATCTGATGGAAAGGTGACTCAGGCAGTTACTACAACTTCCTTACTTTGGTCAGTTTTAAAGTCTCCACAGGCACTGCTAAGTCTCACAATAGGTGCTACTCACTTTTTAATAGCTCACCCCAAATTTGTGAGACTATTTGCTTCTTCTTGCTAGCAAGGGGTGTAAAGGTGGGATGTAAAGTCTAGCTCTTGGGTAGACTTCAGGCAGCAGCAAAAGCATTGCAACACTGTTTCACTTCACAAATATATATAACATATAGGAAGGTGACATCAATTTAAAAAAATTTATTATTTTTTTTAATTAAAAAAAAGAAAAGTTTGTGAAACAGTACATTCTAGTTTTTAATTTGCTCTTCAAATATTTCTTTAGGCCAAACATCTGAGCCATTTCCTCCATTGCAAAGGTAGGGTGGATGTGCCAACTTCATGAAGGGTAACTGCCAAGCCCCGGAGTGTGAGTATGCAGGTATGTGCCCAATATTTAAAAGAGACCATAATACACTGGACATTTGCATTTATTTGTTGGTGTGTGGTTTTCTTCCCATGTATACTTATATGTTGCACTCTCCCAGAAGTTATCTGACATCAAAATGTAGACTCGGAATAACTTCTCTAAAGACGAAAGCATATCTATGGTGAGCCAGGAACAGGCTTTAATAGCACAGGGAAGAACTGCCTTCTGTGACAGGATGAACCCTTTATGGAGAGATGATATGGTCTGCAACAAAACTGTAGCTCTGGGCTCCACTGAATGGTCTACAACTATTGAATTCTGAGAGCCTCATTCAGAATGTTATCTGGTATGCACATGCTTAGTGCTATTTGCCGTTTTTATAGTTAATCAAAGAGAGAGGAACCTTGCACTGAGTAATTCAGTTTTCCAGTTTCAAACCCAGATTAGATGTTTTAGGCCAGCTTAAGCTTAGAAAACTAAAGAAGAGAGAAGAAAAGTGAACTGAGTTTGAAGCTATCAGGTTCTCACATTAGATAAATTTAGATTCTAATCCTGACTCTGTTATTTACTAGTTGTGTGTCTTTGGTCAAACTATTTTGCTTCACTTAACTTCAATTTCCTCTCATCTATGAAAGTACTCATATAATAAAATAAAATAAATGATATATTAAAGCACTAAATACAGTGTGTGGCATATAGTAAGTACTCCATAAATATCAGCTATTATTGTTATTACATTATAGTATCCAATAAGAATTGTAAACCCAAAGATCAGAGTTCCAGGAAGATGGCGGACTAGGCAGAAGGATTGCACAGACCCTCTTCAACAAAGAAAAGGGAAACCAATTAACACAGACAAAGAAGATAATCTTGGAATCCTGAGCCTTGAAGGGAAGGATACAGAA
>NW_006922064.1:1148279-1162364 GCF_000298275.1 Orycteropus afer afer
CCAGCCAAACAAAGTACAGGCATGTGTGTTAAACATTTACCTCAAGTAGACAGACGCCCTAGAAAGAACAATCATGGGAGAAGGAAGGGTTGCTTATGCACAGGGAGACAGCTCAGGGCGCAGAAGAGTATGGAGGGATGGACACTGGGAGGTAACTATGGGGAGGAAGTGGGAGGGGAGCTGTTGCATTGTCAATTTTGGTCAATGACATGAGATAAAGGATATGTGAACTGCTGTATGAAAAGTGAATTTACTCTGTAAATCTTCACCCAGATCAAAATAAAATTTAAAAAAAAAACCCAAAGATCAGGTCTCATGGAGTGAATTTCACATTATAAATGCAGTGGGTAACCAGGGCCTAGAATGAAGTCTTTTGTGTTTTGAAATTGCCCCAGAATAAGTGGGGATCATGAGATCAATTTTATATACATTCTATCACAAAATTCTCTAGAGAGGCAGCAAAAACTCAGTTTATGCACCAGAACTGAGTATATGTATTGACTACATGGGACAAGGCAGAAAATGGCTATAATAAAAATAATGGGAAAATCTAGAACTCAAAGACCTTGGTAGAGAATTTTTCTTTAACCCTTAGGTGGGAGAAAATAAAATATTAAAACTACATACAAATGAATTCTGCTTAATTCTGCTTGTTGGACTTTATTCAGCCTCAGATGGGTAGCTCAAGGTATTACAGTTTATGTTCTAAAGAAGAAAAATTGTGTAACCAGTTGTATTTTCCAGTGATTGCCCAACTACTTCCCCACATGATTTTTCTGCAACTAAATTTTGTAACCACCATATCAAGAGGTGTTTATTGTTTCACCCTCTTGAATCCCAGTGTGTCCTATGTTGCACTCTCCCAGAAGTTATCTGACATCAAAATGTAGACTTGGAATAGCTTCTCTAGAGACGAAAGCACATCTATGGTGAGCCAGGGTCAGGCTAACAGAATTGACTAATAGAATATCCAAGAAATAAAGTTGTGCCAGTTTCAGGTACAACCATTAACTGGCCTGGCACATAAAAACCTGAGGTCACTTTGATAGGCCATTAGTCAACAATCCAGTGGGGCTCCCCGCCCATACCTGGCACCAACTGCCAGTCACATGGGAGGATGTAAAGTCCACTTAAGCCTTCAGGTGACACAGACTCCAGCTTCCATCAGATTTCAACCCAGAAGCCCCACAGGAAAGCTGCCCAGATAAGATCAGGCAACCTTATGAGAGATAATAAATTATATTTTAAGCCACTAGCGTTTGTTTACTAAAATAAAATTAAATAGACAATCAAAGCAAGTTTTCATGTTCAATTTAAGCAACAAGTTTGTTTGTTTTTGGTTTTAACTCTGTCTGATTCCATCTTCCTTTCTGATAAACACTTCTGTGGTTTCTTTCCTACATACCTGGTTCAAAGCATGATATTTATTTTGAAAGTCCTAATCACCTGTCTTTTACTCAATAATGTTATCTAAATTAGAAAAAAATATTTGATTTAATTAAACATTTCCAATACTAATTGTTTGAATGAATAAAATGATCAACAATAGCAAACTAAAAAATAATCTCTAGTTGTATCAGCACAAATAGAAACATAAATAAATCAGAAGATTTGTTTCCCATGGAAATTACTGATACACCTAGAAATTCTTAAGAATGTTACAAATATTTCATCTCATGATAAGTTTTCATCATAGTAATGAGCAAATATGGCATTATTTTCTTTTTTGTTGTTGTTGTTGTTGCTGTTGTATTACTATCCCCAACCCTAACCCACTCTCCTCCCCTCCCTTCCCAGTAACCCTCACCCCTGGCCCCTTATAGTTACTCATTCCTGTGTGTGCTGCATTCCTCTGTGTGAATATTGCCCCTCTCGTGCCCTTTGGTCGATTGCTCCAAGGGATGCATCTCCATAGAGTATGTGAATACGTCACCCTAGGTTGAGTGGTCTGCATGTACCTCTTATTTACTACTGGGCTGAGAGCCAGCCCTTGGGAGTGAGTTTTATTCCAGGCCCAAAGTGTATCCCAGGGCCATAGTATTGGGGGGGGTTCCCACTAAACTCCGTCAGACCAGTAATTCTGGTCATTATTGTGTTTTTGGCTCTTGCTCCAAGTTTTTCCTTCCATTCTATCCAGGATCTCCAGTTTTGATCCCTTCCCGAGTGATTGGCATCGGTAGCCGGGCACCATCTAGTTCTTCTGGTCTTGAGGTCCATCATGTCCTAGGGCTGATTCCTTCCGAATGCCCTGGGTTTTTTACACTCTTCTTTGCTTCTGATGATAGGAAACCATTAGCTGCATCTTAGATGGCCTCTTGAAAGCTTTTAAGACCTCAGTCACTACTCACCAATGTAGGTTGTGGAACAAGATTTTTATGTATTTTGCTGTGCCAATTGAGTCTAGTGTCTCCCAGCACAGCCCTGAGTTGGTAGATCCATTGGATCTCTCTCCCACAGTGTCTGACTATCTGTGAGGGATTGCTCTATGTCTGTCTTCTTGTTCTATGTTCTGGGTCTTCTGTCTTGTTTCCATAAGGATTGCAGGTATTTTGTATCACTGATATCTGTGCAAGATTAGACTCAGCTGAATCTATCCTTGGTCTAGAGTATAATCCTGTTCTCTGACCCCATCTGATCTTCTCAAATGTTTATGTGTTTATCTGTAGCCTGGTGTTTGTTGTTAACGGTAATGCAGTATTGTGGATATACTGGTATTAGCCTCTGTCATCTACATCTTATGTGCACAATTCAGTGTCTTCCCTTTTCCCAGTGTTATCATGGTGGTCACAGACTCTTTCCATACCATCCCTTCCCTTACCCACCTCAGTGTGTGACCCCCAACTAGCCCAAAATGATTCCCTCTCCTTCCCTCCCTACCGCAGTAACCTACAAAGTGAGTTCCCTTCCTTAAGGAAACCCTTCCTTGTCTTTTTACAGTAATAGAATCATACAATATTTGTCCTTCTGCAATTGACTTATTTCACTCAGCATAATGTCCTCCAGGCTCATCCACATTGTGAGATGATTGATGTATCCTTCACTGTTCTTTAATGCAGCATAGTATTCCACTGTGTGATTGTACCATAATTTGGTTATCCATTCATGTGTTGATGGGCATTTAGGTTGCTCACATCTCTTTGCTATAGTGAATTTGCTGCGATGAACCTGGGTGTGCATATGTTTGCTTGTGTCCTTCCTTTCATCTCTTTAGGATGTATTCCTAGAAATGAAATTGCTGGGTCAAGTGGTATTTCTATTTTCAGTTTTTTATGGAAACACCATAACATTTGCCACAATGGTTTTACCATTTTACAATCCCACCAGCAGTGCATAAGAGTTGCAATCTCTCCACAACCTTGCCAACATTTATAATTTTCTGTCCTGTTGAACTTCAGCCTTTGGTGTTACCTCTCCTTGTTCACCTTGTTAAAAACACTGCAGTTCATTCTGGGTGATGAATTTTTAGTTTACAATTCCCTTCTTAATCTCTCCTTCCACTTCTTAGGCTCTGGGCAGACTTCAATCTTAGATGTTAATTTAAGGAATTCAGAAGATACAACTCCAACAAACAGAGGGAAGGTTGATTCTGTGACCAGCTTCAGCCTTTCTGGAGGCAATGGTATATCTAAATGGTATATCCAACATGACTAAGCTGGTCGTCCATCCAGGTGTACTGTACCACATGCTCATTTGTCCCCTTGCAACCAGCCAAAGACTGTCATATGTATGAGAGGATCAATGACAAAGTCACCCTGCTCCCAAAAATTCCACCACAATAGAACACTTGCTGTCTCAGTATTTCTTTTTTATTTTTTCACTCTACAAAATTTGCTCATCTTTATAATACTGAATCCACAGTGAAACAAATGTGATGGCAGATATGTTCTCTATGCAAGTCACAAATAAATACCCTTTGTTAATTTTGTCTCAGATTGAATTTTCTATTTGATATCTCATTTATAAGGGGCATAATTTTCTCAAAAGTATGTCTTGGGTTTGGAAGTTTCCCAAGATGACACCTTAACTGCTCAGAGTCTCCTGAAAAAAAAAAATTTGAGAAGACTAAAGTGAGTTTCAATCTGACACTCAATTAATTAATGCCTTGATCTAGTTGACAGAGAGAGAGCTTCACAGGATGGTACTTGAAATCTGTTTTTCCCCGAATCCAAGTTCTAACATCCTCTACTTAAATTACTTGCTACTTGCCCCTTGATCTGCCGACATACACAAGATTAATTCAGCTCCATCTAGATTCCAAAAGGCTCTTCCTAACTAGAGGGTAGACACATATTAACTTGGATGAAGGGAAAGGCAATATACAGTAAGTAGGAGGTCAGCACAAAATGATCAAGACACAGAAAGACACTGGGTAGAGCACAAGAGTTAAAGGCAACAAGGTAACTAATATTACACATACAATCCTGCAATAACAGCAATAACAATAATCTGTGAGTGGATATATAGATAGACATACAAGCAGAATAGGGGTGGGAAAGCAAATGGGTATATGCCCATGAATTTATGTAGGTTGACAGAGGATAGTTGTAAAGGGAGAGGGGTGACCCCCAGCTAGTCTAAGGCAGCACTCTCAATAAGGGCCAAGAGACCGAAGAAATGACCCAGAGCCATGCTGTGAGACATGGATTTATTGGGATTTACTTATAGGAGGCACAAGGATGGTAGGGTGGATGGACAGGTGAGAGAGAAAAAAAAAAAATGCACTGCCTTAAAACTGTAGGCAATTTTTATACTGAAGTACACAAAAGGAGCACCCTGCCAGGCTCACATGACCTTTGACTCTCACTCGTGCACAGCTGCATGCCAGGAAGTAGAGATTTGGGTCCAGCTGTCCATGTAACTCAGGGCTGTTTTAAGGCCTAGCTTACAACCCAGTATGTCTGCAAAAACAATGATCAGAATGAAGCAGCCTGATAAATCCTGAAAGTGGAGTTATTGGGACCTTTGCCATCTATAGATATGCACAGTTTACCCTACAATATTCTACATATGTATTTATATGTGCTGCAAATATATCCATGAATATAGCAGAGCATACAGGTGGTAAAATTATCAGTACTTCTTAATCATTATCAAACACTTTGAGAGAGTTAGTTGCTGGACCTGAAGGTTCAGGACCTTAGTCTCAGGGAATACTAAGGTTAATTGACAAAACATAGTGCTCAAAGACAATGTTCTACATCCTATTTTGGGGAGTAGCGACTGGAGTCTTAAAAATTTGTAAGCTGCCATCCAAGGTGCAACTACTGGTCTTTCTCTGTCTGGAGCAAACAAGAGTCAAGATAATCAAAGACACATAGAAACAATTATTCCAAAAGACTAATGAACTCCAGCCTCCATGACCCTGAGAAAAGAGAACCGACGGTGCACAGCTGCCACTGCTGACCACTCTGAAAGGGATCAGAATAGGCAGTCCTGGAAAGATTGGGAGAAAAATTGGGAACAAAACTCAAAATCATAAAAATGACCAGGCTTACTAGTCTGATAAAGCCTGGTGGAACCCCAAAGACCTTCAAGCTGGGAACTGAACTCAATGGCCATGGCTCAACTTTCAGCCAAGCAACAGACAGGCCTATAGGATGAACAATAATACCAGGCAGATATGCACTCATTAGAACAATCAACCATACAAAATGAAAAGGGCAGCAATTACCCACAGATAAATCTAAGAATGAAGGAAGGCATAGGAAAGAAGGACAAAGGGAAATGGTGAACTCAGGAAGAAAGTGGGAAAAGTGCAGTCACATTGTGAGTATTGCAATGAATATCACAAAACAAAATGTGTATGTATTATTAAATGGAAAACTAATTTGCTCTGTAAACTTTCACCCAAATCACAATTTTTTTAAAAAAAAAAGGGGGGGGGGCAGTTCTATTCTGTCTCATGAGATCTCCATGAGTAGGAATCAGCTCCATAGCCCACAACAATTGCAATCTGGAATAATTACCTTGCCTTTATTGTTTCTCATAATGTATCATTGTGGTAACTAAGGTTGTATATAAACTTGGCGGGGCCATGGGTTTGAGTAGCTGGGCAGCTGGATGAAGTTATTCCCCATGATGACACTGTAATCATCTCCATGGTGGAATCTGCTGTGAGTAGCTATGTAGTTGCCTGCAGGGTGTGATCTGCATTCAGTATATAAGGAGAAGCTTTGAGGAAGGTCTCCAGTTTTTTGGCACATCTAGATCCTGCATTTGACCAAGTCTTCATCTCCAGTTCCTGGACTTGAACCACTGGCCTGCTGTATTGCCTACTGATCTTGGGATTGCACCATTTTACCTGCCAACTTTGGGTTCATCAGCCTCAGCAGCCAGCAGCTATATGAGTTAGGAGACGCCTCTAGATCCAGGGGGCCTGGAATAAGAGGCAGAACTGAAGCCAAAGGTTGAGGGGCCTTCACTCAGGCACTAGAGCTGGTACTCTGAATTTGGACTTTTGGCCTCCTAAACGGTAAAAGAATAAATTCCTATTTGTTAAGCCATCCATTTGTGGTATTTCTGTTATAGCAGCAGGAGAGAACTAAGACAATTCGTTATCTATTTCTACATAATAAATTCCTTCAAATTTTCTAAAAAAAAATAGAAGTAGTCTCATCTTTCATTTCCGTCTTCTTCTATCTTTCAATGGAAAAATGATGAAAAGTTGTGGGAATAAATCATGTATGCACTTGGATTTGTCATAGAAGAACAACAAAAGTAGGCATTTATGGTACTTGGACATGTCCCCATAATGAAAAAAATATCACAGAAAATCACTCAAGAGGGTTTCTGTGAGTATCTTGGGACTGAAGGTCACTTTTGGAGCAGGTCAACAGAGATCACTCACTATGAGAAAGTGAATAAATTCAGTGGATGAATTTGCTAGTTAGATAGAGTATTATCTTCTTCCAAAAGAAAAAGTATTCTTTTTAAGGCAGCTACATAGAAGGAGTCATATATTTTTATTCCTTTCTAAGTCCTTCTAGGAAAAAACAGCTGCAAACATTCATTAATAATTGGAATGTGGAATGTATGAAGTATTAATCTAGGAAAATTGCAAGTTGTCAAAAATGAAATGGAAATGCATAAAGATCAATATCCTAGGCATTAGTGAGCTGAAATAGACTAGGAATGGCCATTCTGAATTGCATAATCATATGGTCTACTATGCTGGGAATGACAAATTGAAGAGGAATGGCATCACATTCATTGTCAAAAAGAACATTTCAAGATCTATCTTGAGGTACAATGCTGTCAGTAATAGAATAATATCCATATGCCTACAAAGAAGACCAGTTAATGCTACTATTATTCAAATTTACACACCAACCACTAAAGCCAAAGATGAAGAAATTGAGGATTTTTAACAAGTTCTGCAGTATGAAATTGACTAAATATGCAATCAATATTTATTGGTAATTACTGGTTATTGGAACGCAAAAGTTGGAATAAAAGAAGCATCAGTAGTTAAAAAAGGTGGCCTTGGTGATAGAAATGACACTGGAGACCACATGATAGAATTTTGCAAGACCAATGACTTGTTCATTGCAAATACTTTTTTAAGCAACATAAACTGTGGCTGTACACATGGACCTCACCAGATGGAATACACAGCAAGCTCATTATCATCAGGGCAGGAGCTGACTGTGGAACAGACCATCGATTGCTCATATGCAAGTTCACGTTGAAGCTGAAAAAATTAAAACTAGTCCAGGAGAGTCAAAATATGACCTTATTACATCCCACCTGAATTTAAAGACCATCTGAAGAACAGATTTGATGCATTGAACACTAATGCCTGAAGACTAGATGAGTTGTGGGATGACATCAATAACATCATACATAAATAAAGCAAAAGGTCATTAAAAAGACAGTAAAGTCAGGGAAGACCAGAATGAATATTACATAAAACAGGAGGCTGATATTCAAACAAAACAAAGGGATACTTCATGGTTTAAAATCAGGAAGGGTGTGTATTATAAAGATTGTATCCTTTCACTATACTTATTCAATCTGTATGCTAAGCAAATAATCTGAGAAGCTGAACTACGTGAAAAAGAAAATGGCATCAGGAATGGAAGAAGAATTATTAACAGCCTGCCATATGAAGATAACACAACCTTGCTTGCAGAAAGTGAAGCACTTACTGATGAAGGTCAAAGACTATACTCTACAGTATAAACTACACCTCAACATAAAGAAAATAAAATCTTCACAACTAGACCTATAAGCAGCATCATGATAAATGGAGAAAAGATTCAAATTATCAGGGATTTTATTTTACTTGGATCCACAATCAACACCCATGGAAGCAGCAGTTAAGAAGTCAGACATTGTATTGCACTGGACAAATCTATAGCAAAAAACCTCTTTAAAGTGTTAAGAAGCAAAGATGTCACTTTTAAGCCTAAAGTGTGTCTAATCCAAGACAGGATATTTTCAATCACCTCATATGCACCCCAAGAGGCAGGAAGCAGTGGAAAAGCTGGGGACGAGACAGAGCCACAGGACCCAAGTAAGAGGAGGGCAGAGAGGTTTCAAACAGCTGAGGGAGACAAACTTGTCTGTCAGTTTGTCCTACTGTGGTGGCTTGCATGTTGCTGTGAGGCTTGAGGCTATGCCACCAGTGTTTCAAACGCCAGCAGGGTTGCACATGTTGCACAGGTTTCAACGCAGCTTAGAGCCTGAGACAGACTAGGAAGAAGGAAGAGACCACCCACTTGTCAAAGAATTGGCCAGGGAAAAACTTTATGAATAGCAGAGAAACACTGATACATTACTAGGCAAATTTATGAATAGCCTGGAATCATTGCCTGATACAGTGCAAGGAGACGAGCCCCTTCGGTCAGAAGGCACTCAAAATACGATGGGGAAAAGCTGCCTCACTAGAGTAGAACCAACCTTAATGATATGGATAAAGTAAAGCTTTCAGGACCTCGATTTGCTGACATGGCATGACTCAAATTGAAGAGAAACAGCTGCAAACATCCATTAATAATCGGAACATGGAATATACAAAGTATGGATCTAAGAAAATTAGAGGTTGTCAAAAATGAAAGGAAATGCATAGAGATTGATATCCTAGGCATTAGTGAGCTGAAATGGACCAGTTTTGGCCATTTTGAATTGTTGTTGTTGTTATGTGCCGTCGAGTCAAACCCGACTCATAGCGACCCCTCCTTGGGTTTCCAAGGCAGTATCACTACGGAAGTAGGATTGCCCAACCTTCCTTCCGAGGAGTGGCTGGTGGGTTTGAACCGCCAGCCGTCTGGTTAGCAGGCAAGTGTCTTAGCCACTATGCTACCAGAGCTTCCATTAGATAACCATATTATCAACTATGCTGGGAATGACAATTTGAAGCAGAATGGCATGGCATTCATCATCACAAAGGATGTTTCAATAGCTGTCCTGAAGTACAATGCTATCAGTGATAGGATAATATCCATACATCTACAAAGAAGTGCCTAAGGCATTTGACTGCTAACTAGAAGGCTAGCAGTTCAAACCCATCAGCCCCTCCTTGGAAGGAAGGTTGGACAATCTACTTCTGTAATGACACTACTTCGGAAACCCAAGGAGGGGCCACTATGAGTTGGATCCAACCCCATGACAGTTTTTACCAGGAAGACCAGTTAATGCTATTATTATTCAAATTTTTGCACCAACTACCAAAGCCAAAGATGAGGAAATTTAAGATTTTTATCAACTACTGCAGTCTGAAATTGACCGAACATGCAATCAAAATGTGTTAATTATCACTGGTGACTGGAATGCAAAAGTTGGCAACAAGAAGAATCACCAGTAGTTGTAAAATTTGGCCTTGCTTGGTGACAAAAACAACACTGGAGATCATATGATAGAATTTTGCAAGACTAATGACTTATTCATTGCAAATACTTCTTTTCAACAACACAAACAGCAGCTAGACAAGTGGATTTCACCAGATGGAGTACACAGGAATCAGATTGACTACATCTGTGGCAAGAGGAGATAGAAAAGCTCAATATCCTCAGCCAAAACGAGGCCAGGAGCTGATTGTGGAACAGACCATCAACTTCTCACATGCAAGTTCACCTTGAAGTTGAAGACAATTAAAACAAGTCCACAAGAGACAAAATATGACCTTGAATATATCCCTTCTGAATTTAGAGACCATCAAAAGAACAGATTTGATTCATTGAACACCAGTGACTGAAAACCAGAACAATTATGGGATGACATCAAGAACATCAACCATGAAAAAGCAAGAGGTCATTAAAAAGATGAGAAAGGAAAAGGCCAAAATGAATATCAAAAGACACTCTCAAACTTGCCCTAGAGGCAAGAGTAGCTAAACCAAATGGAAGAAATGACAAGATAAAAGAGCTTGACAGAAGATTTCAAAGAGTAGCTCAAGCAGACAAAGCTAATTACTATAAAGAAACGTGAAAAGACCTGGAGTTAGAAAAACAAAAGGGAAGAACATGCTTGGCATTACTCAAGCTGAAAGAACTGAGGAAAAAATTTAAGCTTCGAGTTGCAATATTGAAACATTCTATGGGCAAAATACTGAATGATGCAGGAAACATCAGAAGAAGATGGAAGGAATACACAGAGTCACTGTACCAAAAAGAACTGGTCAGTCTTCATCCATTTTAGGAGGTGGCATATGATCTAGAAACAATGGTATTGAAGGAAGAAATTGAAGCCGCACAGAAGGAATTTGCAAAGAACGAGGCTCCAGGAATTGGTGGGATACCCATCAAGATGTTTCAACAAATGGATGCCCCGCTGAAGACACTCACTTGGCTATGCTAAGAGATTTGGAAGACAGCTACCTGGCCAACTGACTGGAAGAGATCCATATTTGTACCCATTCCAAAGAAAAGTGATATAACTGAATGTGGAAATTATCAAACAATATCATTAATATCACACGCAAGTAAAATCTTACTGAAGATAATTCAAAACTGGTTGCAGCAGTATATTGACAGAGAACTTCCAGAAATGCGAGCTGGATTCAGAAGAGAACATGGAATGAGGGATATCACTGGTGATGTCAGATGGATCTTGGCTCAAAGCAAAGAATACCAGAAAGATATTTAGTTGTGTTTTATTGACTATGCAAAATCATTTGATTGTGTGGATCATAATAAATCCTGGGTAACATCAAGAAGAATGGTAACTCTAGAACAATTAATTGCACTCATGAGGAACCTGTACATAGACTAGGAGGCTGTCACTTGAACAGAAAAAGGGAACACTACGTGGTTTAAAATCAAGAAGGGAGTGTGTCAGGGTTGTATCCTTTCACCATACTCATTCAATCTGTATGCTGAGCACATAATCCGAGAAGCTGGATAATATGAAGAAGAAAGTGGCATCAGGATTGGAGGTAGAATCATTAACAATCTGTGGTATGCTGATGACACAACTTTGCTTGCTGGTGAGGATGACTTGAAGTACTTACTGATGAAGATTGAAGAATATAGTCTGCAGTATGGATTACATCTCAATATAAAGAAAACAAAAATCCTCACAACTGGATCTATAAGCAGCATCACAATAAATGGAGAAAAAAAATTGAAGTTGTCAAGACTTCACACTGCTTGGTTCTACAATCGACCAATGGAAGCAGCAGTCAGGACATCAAATGATGTATAGCACTGGACAAATCAGCTGCAAAGGACATCTTTCAAACGCTGAAGAACAAAGATGTCTCCTTGAGGACTAAGGTGCACCTGACATAAGCCATGATATTTTCAATCACCTCATATGCATGTGAGAGCTGGACAATGTATAAGAAAGACCAAAGAAAAGTTGATGCTTTTGAGTTGTGGTGCCAGTGCTTGCAAAGAATGATGAAAGTACCACAGACTGCTAAAAGAACTAACAGATCTGTCCTGGAGGAAGTGCAGCCAAAATGCTCCTTAGAAGCGAGAATGGCCAGACTTTGTCTCACCTACTTTTGGTCATGTTGTCAGAAGGGACCATTCCCTGCAGAAGGATGTCATGCTTGGTAAGGTGGGGTGTCGATGAAATAGGGAAAGGCCCTCGAAGAGATGGATTAACACAGTGGCTGCAGCAATGGGCTCAGTATAGCAAGGATCATGAAGCTGGCACGGGACCAGGCAGTTTTTCGTTCTGCAGTGCATAGGGTCGCTATGAGTCGGAGACAACTCGACGGCAGCTAACAGCTACAACAACATATGCATGTAACAGCTGGACAATGAATATAGAAGACCAAAGAAAAGTCAATGTCTTTGAATTGTGGTATTCGTGAAAAATACTGAAAATATCATGGACTGCCAAAGGAATGAACAAAGCTGTACTAGAAGTGCAGCTGGAATGCCTCTTAGAATCCAGAAAGACCAGACTTCGTCTCACCTACTTTGGGCATGTTGTCAAAAGGGACTATTCCCTGGAAGGATATCAAAGTTGGTAGAGGGTCAGGGTACAAGGGGAAAACCCTCCATTAGATGTATTGACACAGTGGCTTCAATTATGGGCTCAAGCATAAGGACTGTTAGGATGATGAAGGACTGGGCAGTGTTTTTTTGTATAATACATAGGATAATCATGAGTGGGAGCCAACTCTCTGGCACCTAACAACATAACAACAAATTATTTCCTGAAGATTTATGTTGCACCAATATTTTTTTAACTGGCCTCCTTGCTCTGCCCACACATTTCTCCCTCACTTTATTGGGGGCTACCTTAACGCTGCAAGGCATCCTGAAGGTACAGTGGCTGAACTCTTACTGCTGTCGACGAGTAAGAACACATACTCCATTAAAATAAAATCAAAGACATTTATTGAAGGTTCAAAACAGTTGGAACTGAGGACACATCTAATTTCACAAGGTGAAATCATATACTTCAAAATCATGCAATAGCAGAGGCATTTTTAAGAAGTAAAACTGAGGCCTAAAAGTCCTTCTGTGGATTGGGATTCTGTTGTGCTGCCTACAACTGTCCGTGAGCGAACAATCTGCCATTCGGCCTGGAGATCTTGGATTTGTCATTTGTTGGAGTCAATAGCCAGCACACTGCCTGCCAACCTTGAACTCCTCAGCCCCTGCAGCTGCAAGAGTCAGAAAAAGTCTCCAGCTTGACATTTGATCCAAGAACTTTGGACTTACCAGCTTCTATAAGTGTATGAGCCATTTTCCTAAGATAAATTTCTCCATATATATATATGTTTTACTGGTTTTGTTTCTCTAGAGAACCCATTCTAACACATTTGGTACTGGGAGTGCTTCTAAAGAGACAAAATCATAAGGATGGGCTTCCTAAATTGGTTCTCCAATTTGATTAATCTTAAAGACACAAGTTACCCAGCCTCTGTTAGTAAAGAGGGCCCTGCTAATCCTTGGTGTGAGGTGGCAACATTAATATGCAAAATTAATATGCAAAATAGCACCACCAATTGATCAAGTACTTGTGAGAAGTGAGGCTCTGGGTGATTGCATATTTGATACTTTTTTGCCATTGTGTCAGCATGAGGAGTATAAGGAAGCTGGTTGGTTGGTCCTACTTATACTAGTAAGTCATCTGCAGGGATCCAGGTAAGGGTAGTTTGAGAGGTTTCCAACAGCTAAGGGAGACAAACCTGTCTGTCGGTTTGTCCTACTGTGGTGATGTGTTGCTGTGAGTCTTGAGGCTGTGCCACTGGTGTTTCAAACCCAGTGAGGTACACATGGTACACAGTTATCAGCCCAGCTTGCAGACTGAGACAGACTAGGAAGAAGGAGGAGGACATCCACTTCTCAAAGAATTGGCCAGGGAAAAACCTTATGAATAGCAGAGAAACATTGTCTGAAACATTACTGCGCAACTTTATGAATAGTCCAGAAACACTGTCCAATACAGAGGAGGAAGATATGTCACTTAGCTTAGAAAGCTCTCAGAGTAGGACTGGGCAAGAGCTGCATTATCAGAGTAAAATCAGCCTTACTCATATGGATAAGGTAAAGCTTTTGAGACCTCCATTTGCTGACATGGCACCACTCAAATTGAGGAGAAACAGCGGCAAACATCCATTAATAATCGGAACATGGAAGTTATGAAGTATGAATCTAGAAAAATTGGAAGTTGTCAAGAATG
>NW_006922064.1:1162929-1176462 GCF_000298275.1 Orycteropus afer afer
ATATCATCTAGAATATATCCCTCCTGAATTTAGAGATCATCTAAAGAATAGATTTGATGCATTGAACACCAATGACCGAAAACCAGAAGAATTGTGGGATGACATCAAGAGCATCATCCATGAAGAAAGCAAGAGATCACTAAAAAGACAACAAAAGAGAAGACCAAAATGGATGACAGAAGACTCCTCACAACTGGACCAATAAGCTGCATAATGATTGATGGAGAAAAGATTAAGTTTGTCAAGGAATTCACGTTGCTTGGTTCTACAATCGACACCAATGGAAGCAGCAGTCAGGACATTAGATGTCGTGTAACACTGGGCAGGTCAGCTGTGAAGGAACTCTTTCAAGTGCTGAGGAGCAAGGATGTCTCCTTGAAGACTAAGGTGTGCCTGACACAGGCTGTGATATTCCCAGTCACCTCATATGCATGTAAGAGCTGGACAATGAATAAGGAAGACCAAAGAAGAGTTGATGCTTTTGAGTTGTGGTGCTGGAGAAGAATGCTGAAAGTACCATGGACTGCTAAAAGAATTAACATCAAGATCTTCTGGGTACTTACACTCTTGCATTCTGATCACTCCTTAGTCAAATAACCTTTCTTCCTCTCTTTCCAAAGCCTGTGAAATGACAGCCATCGTTAACTCATTTGGACCTTTAAATTGAATTCCATACCATCTGGCTTTACCAAACTCTGGCTTTACTGAATCTTGACTACTCTCTGATGACAGTATGGTAGTTTCCTTGTACCTTTCTCAAATGAAAACTGCTCATCTTTCCATACCTCACATACATTACAATTGGAAGATGAAAATGGTATTCTCCTTTCTCCCAAAACTACATACACACTTTTATCCCTCTTGCATTACTCCTTTGAGTCTCATGCTCTTTGGCTATACACTGTATCTTCATGCATGTTCTGCCCTCACCTTTCCTGCCACTATCATATACCAAACTCCAGGCTCATCAAAGACATCAGCATCCAGCTCACAATATTCCCTGCATGTCATTTCCTGGTATCCCAGATGGTTTTATCGTCCATGTGGAAAAATGTTAAGTCACTCACTTCTCATACTCTTGATTGTTTCATCACTTTCATCAGTTTAGCTACCACTCAACAGACCTTGGTTTCTCTGATATCACTAATTTATATATCTTACTCTCTGTCTACATTCTCCCATCTCTCCAGTTCACTTAATTATGACTCTTACTACATGGGTTCTTCAACTTTCTAGGCACCTCCAATACATAGAAACCTCTATTTTCCCCTTACCCTTCAGCTCCTTTATTTTATCATTTCCCTTTCACCCTCCTTAGGTACAATTTCAACTACTCTCATTCTAATATTCTAAATTCTCTTGCTTCATAGATCTCTAATTTCATTCTCAGATAAATCTCCACCCTGGATGGATCCAACTATCCTTTTTCTTTGTGTCTCCACCCTAAATGCTAACTGTTGCTAAAGGCAAATCTAATAAAAATGTGTATTGGCCCTGACTTGTAGCTCCTAACCTCAACTGTACCTGTAATACCGACCAGTAACATTACTATGCTTCTCTTGTCTTCATAAGAAATATTTCAAATATTCTCCGTTTTCATCAGACACTCAATCCTTCCATATGTACCCCTCTTCTCTCTCAACAGGGACTCCTACATCCATGGAAAAATAGATAAATCCTTCCATACTACATGACACACCACTTACAAAAGAAAATGTATCTTAATTTCTATCTAAGGCCAATCTCTCCATCTGGATGTGACCCAAAAACCTCTTTCCAAACCCCATGTGGTGGGTATGTTGTGTGTCAACTTGGCTGGGCCTGGTTGAGTGGCTGGGCAGCTGGTGGGAGTTACTCCCCATGATGAGACTGGCAATCAACTCCACAGTGGAATCTACCACAAGCAGCTGAGTGGGATGTGGGATGCCTTTGGGATGTGGTCTGCTTCCTGTATATAAGGAGAAACCTTGGGAATGGTCTCTAGTTTATGCTATGCTTGGACCCTGCATGCAGCCGGGTCATTATTTAGCAGCCTGCCATGCTCTGCCGACCTTGGGACTTACAATGGACTTGAGTTAATGGCCTGCCACGTGATTTGGTAACATCAGGATCGTGCCTTTTTACTTGTCAACCTTGGGGCTTCTCAGCCTCAGCAGCCACCAGCTATCTGAGTGAAGAAATGTGTCTAGCTCTAGTGGGCCAGGAGCAGGAGGTGGAGCTGGACCTCAAGGTTGAGGGGCTTTCACCCAGCCCCTGGAGCCTGGCACTTTGAACTTGGACTTAAAGGCTCCAAATTGTAAGAGAATAAACTGTTTGTTAAGGCCATCCCATTTGTGGTATATTTCCTGTCAGAGCGAAACTAGGTAACCAGAACACCCCATCAACGTATAGATACTGTTCAATCTCTCTCCTCTCCCTCAATTAACTTCCTTGGGAGACCAACTTACTATCTCATTTCCTCATGTCTTACTCATCTTCAATCCATTCCAATCTTGATTCTGCACAAAACACTCCACAAAATTGTCTGGGTCAGTTCAGCATTGACTTCACAATGCTGAATTTAAAGACTTCTCTGTTGTTTATTGGTTAAATATTCTGCACATTTTACCTTCTAGGAAACTCTCTTCTCCTCTGAGTTCTTTCTTCCGTTAGTGTCTATGATACCACAGTATTCTCATTTTCTTCCACCTCTCTGAAAATGCCTTTATTTCCTTTGCTAGCTTCTTTTACTCTATATGATGCTTACATTTTGGAACACCTCAAGACTCTTCTTTTCTCCCTGATGGAGCGCAGCCAATAGTATGACTTCCATTATCTATTGAGTCATTCATTAGTTAATTTAGTGAGCACTCACTAAGGAACAGGTACTATACAAAGGCCAGAATTAAGTGGCAGGGCCATATTAAGTTGACAATTGCAAAGGGAATAATTCATGTACAATGCTGTACAACACAGCGGTACTATTCAGTAGTTAGTGAGGCAAATATTGTTGGCTTTAATGGTTTTCAGAAGAAATACAAATAATGCAAATAATTTCAAAAGTAATTACTCAATTGAAATTGGGAACAGCACTTCAAAGGAAAAGTTAGTGTGGTTAGTGAAACCATCCTAAGAAAGTAGCATTAAAGTTGGGCTTTGAAGCTGAATACATGGAGAAGTTAGTGCTGGAATAAAGTTTCCAGAAGAGAGAACATATGTATAAAGTGATGAGGAGGAAGGACCTTCATATATTGGAAGACCTGTGAGGTAAGTGTAGCTGCAATGGGTAAGTGGGAGAGGGGAGATCATGTAGAACCTCAAAGACCCCTTCAAGAAATTTATTCTTTTTATCTAGAGAGGATTTTTGTGTGTGTGGTAAATATATATGTAGCAAAACATTTGCACTTTCAACATTCTTCACACTTACAATTCAGCAATATTAATTACATTTATTGTGTTACTCAACCATCACTATTATTTATTTACAATTTTTCCATCACACTTAACAGAAACTTATTGTTTCCTAAGCAATGACTCCCTCTTTTCCCTTCCCTCCCACCTGCCTTGGTAACCACTAATAAACTTTGGCATCTATGTACCTATTTATCCTAGATATTTCATATAAGTAGAATCATACAATACGTTTTCCTCTGTGACTGACTTATTTCACTCAGCATAATACTTTCAAGGTTCATCCATTTCTAAGCACATATCAGGAAGCCATTTCTAAGGAAGTAGATTGCCCAACCTTCTTTCCAAAGAGTGGATGGTGGGTTTGAACTGCCAGCCTTCTGGTTAGCAATCAAATGCCTTAGGCACTATGCTATCAGAGATCCCTTTCTCTTTATGGCTGAGTGATATTTCATTTGTATGTATGTTTTACATTTTATTATCCAATCATCTATTGATGAACATTTAAGCTGTCTCCATCTTTTGACTGTTTTTAACAGTGCTACAATGAATATTGGTGTACAAGTATCTGTTCGTATTCCTGCTTTCCATTATTTTGTGTTTATACCTAGGAGTGGAATTGCTGGATCATATGGCAATTCTATGTTAAACCTTTTGAAGAACTGTCAAACTATTTCCTACAGTGGTTGTATCATTTTACTATTCTACCAGCAATAGATGAGGGTTCAAATATCTCCACATTCTTGCCAACACCTGTTATTTTCTGGTTTTTTAATCATAGCCATCTTAGTGACTATGAGGTGATACCTCTTTGTGGTTTTCCTAGGATAAAATTTAACCAAGGAAGCAAAAACTATAAAACATTACTGAAAGATATTAAAGAAGACGTAAATAGATGGAATGAAATTCCATGTTCCTGCATCAGAAAACTTAATATTGTTAATATGTCAATACTGTTGGCACAGTGGTTAAAGCATTTGGCTGCTAACCAAAAGGTCAGCAGTCTAAACACACTAGCCACTCCATGGGAGAAATATGAGACAGTCTGCTTCCATAAAAATTGGACACCCCCCAGACCAGTCCTACTCTATCCTATAGGGTGGCTATGATTCAGAATCCATTAAATGGCAGTGGATTAATGGATTTTGTTTATCTAAAGAAATCTGTAGATTTAACACAATATCCATCAAAATCCCAACAGCCTTTTTTGCAGAAAAGAAAGTTCCAATTCTCAAATTTATGTGGAACCAGAGGGGGCCCCAAATAACCAGAGCAATCTCAAAAAAGAAGAACAAAGTAGGAGGACTTGTATAATGATAGACTTGCAAACCGATGGAATAGAACTGATAGTCCAGAAATAAAGCTCTGCATCTATGGTCAATTGATTTTCAATAAAGGTGTAGAATACATTTAATAGAGAAAGAATGGTCTGTTTGCAAACAGTACTGGAACAACTGGAACAACTGGATTTCTACAAACAAAATTAACCTTGACCCATACTTCACAACATATATGAAAACGAACTCAAAATGTATCAAAGACTTAAATGTAAGAATTAAAGACCATAAAACTCTTAACAGAAAAAATAAGGATAATGCTTCCAGATCTAGTTTTTATAACAGTTTGTTAACTATTACACTAAAAAGCATGAACAACAAAGGGAAAAGTAGTTAAATGGGACCTCACCAAATTCAAGAAATTTTGTTTATCAAAGAATTTAACAAAGTGAAGAGACAACCTATAAATTGGGAGAAAATTTGGAGCAACCATATATATGAAAAGGGTTTAATAGCAAAAAACACAAAGAATTTCTGTAATTTAACAACAAAGACAAACAACCTAATTTGAAAATACATATATAGGCAAAGGACTTTGACAGACATTTCACCCAAACCAAAAACTGAAACCAAACTCACTGCCATCAAGTCAATTCCGACTCATAGCGACTCCCTTGTAAATCTTTACAGAAGTAGATTGCCCAATCTTTCTTCTGTGGAGTGGCTGGTGGGTTTGAACCATCAACCTTCTGGTTAGCAGTTAAATGCTTCAGGCACTATGCTACCAGAGCCCTTTATTTCACGAAAAAGGATAGTGAAATAGCCAGGAAGGACATAAAATGATACTCAATGCCCTTAATATGGATAACAAAATCTATGATCTAGCAATCTACCACCCAACTCTCAACCCATAGCACTCTCCTTATTGTTCTCACAACAACAGTTACACTGGGCTTCTACAGACTCCTCAGAATGCTTTCTCATTTCTAGCCCTTTAAACACACTGGTGCTGCCTCTTTCTGAACAGCTATCAGGCCCTTCTCCACCCCATGCCACCTTGCTAATTTCTAGTCTCAATCAAATATTTCAGTGATAGCTAGAATCTGTTGAGTCCTTACTACAAGCCAAGCATTTTTATCTTATTTAATCCATACAACACTACTGGAACTAGGTACATTGCTTCCTCCATTTTAGAAATGAGGTATAGGAAACTTGTTAAAGTTTAAGCCAATCATCATACAGTTACTAAGAGATAGAGGATTTGAATCACAAAAGCCATAACTAAATACCTTGAGGGATTGAGTTACTGGTCTTGAGGGCTCCAGGGACATCTAGGTAAATTGACACAATATAGTCCACAAAGACAATGCTCTACATCCTCCTTTGGTGAGTAGTGACTGGGGTCTTAAAATCTTGCAAATGGCCATCTAGGGTGCAACTGTTAGTCACTCCCTGTCCAGAGCAGGGAGAAGTAAGAAAGTAAAAGACTCAAGGAAACAATTAGTCCAAAGGACTGATGGACCATGGAAGCCACAGCATCAAACTAGCAGGAAACAAGAAGAGCTAAATGGTACCTCACTAAACTGCCAGGATCATAATACAAGGATCATAATACAAGGTACTGGATAGAGTGGTAGAAAAATATACAACATTCAAAATAATTAAAAAGACAAAACTTACTGATCTAATACAGACTGATAGAACTCCCAACACTATGGCCCTTAGACATCTTTCAAACCTGGAGCTGAACCGCCCCCACCCCCCCCACCCCCCCACCCTCCCCACCACCCTACCACCCCCGGTGTGGTAATTGGGCTGTCAACTTGGTTGGGCCTGTTTTTTGAGTGGCTGGCCAGCTGGATGTAGTTATTCCCCATGATGAAAATGGTGATCAACTGCATGGTAGATTCAGAGCATCTGAGTAACTGCTTTAGGGATGTGATCTACTTCCAATATATAAGAAAAGCTTTGAGAAAGGTCTCAAACTTTTTGGCACATGTGGACCCTGCATTTGGCAGAGTCTTCATCTCGGTGGCCTGCCATGTTGTCTGCCAATCTTGAAACTGTTTCTGGACTTGAACTAGTGGCCTGTGGTGTTGCTTGAAATTTTGGGGACTATGCCATTTCACTTGTCAACTTTGGGTTTGTCAGCCTCAGCAGCCAGCAGCTGCCTGAGTTAAGAGACACCTCCAGCTCCAGTGGGCTGGGAGAAAGAGGCACAGTTGAAGACCAAGGTCAAAGGGCCTTCACCCAGCCCCTAGAGCTGGCACTTTGAACTCAGACTTTTAGCTTCCAAATCAGTAAGAGAATAAATCCCTGTTTGTTAAAGTCATCAACTTGTAGCATGTTTCAGTGAGAGCAGCACTAGATAACCAAAGTACACAGTGTAGAAGCAAAGTACAGCCCCTTCACTATTTCCACAAGAAGTTCTCTCCCACCCAGAATTCAAGGATCTCAGTAATTACATGTTTGGTGGATAGATCACATCAGAGTTACACTCTTTCACCTTTTTCCTGATTCTACACCTCATTCATTCCTTTCCTCTTTGTGACACTCTCTGACCCAAAATATTTGACTGTAAGAGAATAAATCCCTGTTTGTTAAAGTCACTCACTTGTAGTGTTTTCTATTAGAGAAGTATTTATTGTTGTGTTGTTAGGTGCCATCAAGTTGGCTCTGACTCCTAGCAATCCTATGTACACAGAACGAAACACTGCCTGGTCCTATGCCATACTTCAAATCCTTGCTATACTTGAGCCCATCATAGCAGCCACTGGATCAATCCATCTCACTGAGCGTGACCCTCCAATTTACCAAGCATGATATCCTTCTCCAGGGATTGGTCCCTTCTGACAACATGACAAAAGAAGCTGAGATAAAGTATGGCCATTCTCACTTCCAAGGACCATTCTGACTGCACTTCTTCCAGGACAGATTTGTTCATTTTTCTGGAAGCCCATGGTACTTTCAGTATTCTTCATCAACACCATAACTCAAAAGCATCAACTCTTCTTTGGTCTTCCTCATTCATTGTCCAGCTTTCACATGCATGTGAGGTGATTGAAAACATTATAGCTTGGGTTAGGCACACCTTAGTGTTCAAAGAGACATCTTTGCTCTTCAGCACTTTAAAGAGGTCTTTTGCAGCCAATTTGCCCAGTGCAATATATCATCTGGTTTCTTGACTGCTGCTTCCATTGGTGTTGACTGTGGAACCAAGTGATATGAAATCTTTGACAACTGCAACCTTTTCTCCATTTATGGTGATGCTGCTTATTGGTCCTCTTTGTGTTGAGGTCTAATCCGTACTGCAGACTGTAGTCTTTAATCTTCATGAGTAAGTGCTTCAAGTCATCCTCACTTTCAGCAAGCAAAGTTGTGTCTTCTATGTATCACAGGTTGTTATGAGTCTTCCTCCAATCCTGATGCCACATTCTTCTTTATATAGTCCAGCTTTTCAGATTATTTGTTCAGCATACAGATTGAATAAGTACGGTGAAAGGATACAACCTTGATGCACTCCCTTCATGTTGTTGAAAAAGGTATTTGCAATGAATATGTCACTGGTCTTGCAAAATTCTATCATGTGATCTCCAGTGGCATTTCTATCACCAAGGCCATATTTTCCAACTAACAGGGATATTTTGTTTCTAACTTTTGCATCCCAATCACCAGTAATAATCAATACATCTTGATTGCATGTTTAGTCAATTTCAGACTGCAGACATTGGTAAAAATCTTCAATTTTCTCATCTCTGGCTTTGGTGTTTGGTGCATAAATTTGAATAATAGTTGTATTAGCTGGTCTTCCTTGCAGGCATATGGATATTATCTTATCACTGACCACATTGTACTTCAGGATAGATCTTGAAACATTCCTTATGATGATGAATGCCAGGCCATTCCTCTTCAATTTTTCATTCCCTGTGTTTACCATTTCCCTTTGTTCTTCTTTCCTATTTCTTCCTACCTTCTGAGTTTTATCCATGGGTAAATGCTGCCCTTTTGATCTCATATGTAAGATAGTTCTAATGAGTGCATACCTCCTTAGTATTACTGCTCACTTATGGGCCTGTCTATTGTTTGGCTGAAAGTTGAGCCATGGGAGTTAAATTCCCAGTTTGAAGAGTGTCTAAGGGCCATAGTCTTGGGGGTTCCACCAAGACTTTACCAGACCTGTAAGTATGGTGATTTTTATGATTTTGAGTTTTGTTCCACATTTTTTTCCCCACTCTATCCAGGACCTTCTGTTGTGATCCCTTTCAGAGTGATCAGTAATGGTAACTGGGCACAATCTAGTTCTTCTGACTCAGGAAAATGGAGGCTGGAGTTCACATGGTCCATTTGTCCTTGGATTAATTATTTCCTGTGTCTTTGATTTTCTTCATTCTTCTTGGACTGCAACTTCTTAAGACACCTTGAGGCAAGTGAGCTATTCCTGAATTCCTGACCCACAAAAACTATGAGATAAATGTTTGTCGTAAGCTGCTAAATATTGGGGATAATTTGTTACACAGCAATAGATAATAACATATTTTCTCACCTCATACCTCAATATGCACATGTGTTTTCCATCTATTCACCCAAAACTATTCTCACTAGCATAGCCCCCTAACAAACCAAAATCAAACCCACTGCCATTGAGTCAATTTCAACTCATAGCGACCCTCATCAGGTTTCTGAGGTGGTAAATCTTTATGGAACTAGATTGCCCAGTCTTCCTTCCATGGAGTGGCTGGGGGTTTGAACCACCAACCTTCTGGTTTTCCCATTCCGGTTATAGTTCTAATACAACCACAATTTACAAATTCAGGTCCATTCCAATTTTACTTCATCAGCCATGACATATCTAGGAAGAACTGGTTCAAAGTCCTGCCTTTCACCTACCAACTCAAGAGCAGGCCAAATAGAAAATTGAGCATAGTTTATTAAGGGTTGAGAGCCAGAGTTACATATTTTATTACCTTAAATCTCTTTAGTTTGGATTCCTTGACTTATGTAACCACTGATTGGAAATTAGTTCTGCATTTTTAAAAATCCCCATGTGTAGTAAATATTATAAGAATCGTGGATCTTTGCATGAATGTGATGCCAAAAATTATCTGCTAGTGATTTTCTTGGCTGAGAATGGGCCATACTCCATGCATCAAACAGGCTCCTACCACCAAAGGGCAGAAGTTCAAGTTTGTGTTGAGTACGTGACAAACACACTAGTTGGAGGAGGAAAAAAGAAGACTAAAGTCTCCAGTAACATCAATATTTCTAATTAAACCTCATAAAATTAACCTTGATATAACTTTTTTTTTTTTAAAGAAGGCTTGGTAGCACAACAGTTAGGCACTCAGTTGTTAATCAAAAAGTTGACAGTTCTAACCCATTCAGTAGCTCCATGGGAGGAATACCTGGATATCTACTACCATGAAGATTATAGCCAAGAAAACTCTATGGGACAGTTCTGTTCTGTTACATGGGAACACTTTATGCATTGAAATTGACTTGATGGCACTTAACAACATAATAACAAGAGGCCTTTTATAAATGTATTTAGAGCTTCTTGAGCTAATTTCTAGAGACGTTCACGGGCAACTATTTTTGGAACAGACAATCTCAAAAAGATCCTTCACTGTATATGTGAATTAACTAAGGATATCATTTGTCTTAAAGTTGCCAGAAACATTTGGAAGCTGAGTCCTTAAGGTTTGCTAAAAGCATGTTGCACTCATGATAGCAGTTCACATTTATTGTTTTTATAATATGCAGGCCACTGTGCTAATCAGTTGAATACAGATCATCTCATTTAATTCTGCAACAATCATGTGAGAAAAATGAGCACAGAAAGGTTAAGTCACTTGTCCAAAGACACCCAGCTAGTAAATGATCAAGCAGGATTTAACCCCAAACTATCTGAATCCAAAGGAGCTCTGGCGACACAATGTCTATGGCATTTGACTGACAACCAGAAGGGCGGAGGTTCAAACCCACCAGCCACTCTGCAGAAGGAAGATGGGACAATCTGCTTCCATAAAAATTTACCACCTTGGAAACCCAATGGGGGTCACTATGAGTCAGAATCAACTTGATGTCAGTGAGCTTGGTTTTGGTTTGGTTATCTGAATCCAGAGCTATATTGCCTCTGGGGTTTCTAGCAGCTAAACAAATGATAATCCCTTCTGTTACTTAACTGGTGGCATAAATTTTACCTCATCCTTTTGTTGGCAGAATCTAGAGAAGGACAGAAGTATCTCTTTAGCCAATCTGTTTATATCTACAAGAGTCATTTGGCAGTGTGTCAATACTCAACCAGGAAGAACTCAATAAAGATTTAGCAAATAAATTACTGCAGTTCTGAATTTGTTTTAAATAAATGGCTCTTTTAAACCCATTTAAGAAGAAAAAAAAAGAGGTGGTCTCAAAATCTCTCAGCAAGTACTCACATTTTACTGATTTGGGAAGGAGAAAAAGAAATCACAGAAGAAGTTGAAGGTGAAGAGAAGGATCATTCTGTGAGAAAAGAGGATAAGGTGCTAGAACCAAAGAGATGGATCTCTTTAAATACAAACTTTCAATCTAAGTCTTCCATAATGAAAGGTCAAAAAAATCCAAGGTGAAGGTCATCAAAATGTGAAAAGACTCTCACAGTGATTCTCCAAAATCTGTATCAGCACTTTACCCTCACCCTGAACTGCTTGATTCTGGGAGAAAGTGCAGTATGAATTCATTTGAGACTTCTTGGTGACTTCCCAGAAGCCGTAGTGGTTCAGTGGTTTAAGCCCCCAGCCACTAACCAAAAAGTGGGAGATCTACTCACCAGCCATCAGAGGGAGAAAGATGTGGCAGTGGCTTCCAAAAAGATTACAGAAACCCTATGAGGCAATTCTACTCTGTACTATAGAGTTGTTATGAGCCAGAATCGACTTAGTGGCAGTGGGTTAGGTTTGGTACCTTCCCAGGATACTGCCCACAGTTTTATTTTTATTTATTTATTTATTTATTTTTAATCTTAAGAGCTTGTTTTACATTCGATGTTACATGTACATTTCGTTTCATTCCCCATTTACCATTTCCAACCCTAACGCAGTCTCCTCCCCTCCCTACACTGTAACCCTCTCCCTGTGCCCCTCATATTTATGGACTCCTGTTTGTCCTGCATTTCCTCAATTTGAATGTTGGTCCTCTGGTGTCCCATGGTCTATTGCTCTAAGGGATGTATTACCAAAGAATATGTGGTGCGTCAGAATTAATAGATCTATCCTGGAGGAAGTGCAGCCGAGATGCTCCTTGGAAGTGAGAATGGCCAGACTTCATCTCACCTACTTTGGTCATTTTGTCAGAGAGGACCATTTCCTGGAGAAGGATGTCATGCTTGGTAAGGTGGAGGGTCAACGAAAGAGGAGTAGGGCCTTTCAGGAGATGGATTGACATGGTGGCTGCAACAATGGGCTCAAGTATAGCAAGGATCATGGAGCTGGCACAGGATCAGGCAGTGTTTCATTCTGCTGCGCATGGGGTCGCTATGAGTAGGAAACGACTAGACGGCACCTAACAACAACAACAACAACAACATGTGGTGTGTCATCCTGGGTTGAGTGATCTGCATGTACATCTTGTTAACTATTGGGCTTAGAGCCCACCCCTAGGGGTGCATTTTATTCCAGGCGTTGAATGTATTCCAGGGCCATAGTATTGGGAGTCTCACAAGATTTCATCTGACCAGTAATTCTTGTCATTATTGAGTTTTTGGATTTTTCCACATTTTCCCTCCCACTCTATCCAGGATCTCCAGATTTTATCCTTTCCTGAGTGGTTGTCATTGGTAACTGGGCACCATCTAGTTCTTCTGGTCTCAAGGACCATCATGTGCTATGGCTGATTGCTTCTAAATGCCCTTGGATTTTGTTGTTGTTGTTGTTAGTTTTGCATTCTTCTTCACTTCCAATGCTAGGAGACCATTTGCTGCATCTTAGATGGCCAGTTAAAAGCTTTTAAGGCCCCAGTCGCTACTCACCAATGTAGGATGCAGAACAAGGCTTTTATGTATTTTGTTGTGCCAATTGAGTCTAGTGTGCCCCAGTACTATGGTCCTGAGATGATATGTCTATTGGATCTCTCTCCCATAGTGTCTGGTTGTCTGTGAGAGATTACTGTGTGTCTGTTTTCCACTGTTTCTGTAAGGAATGCAGGTGTTTTGTATCACTGGTGTCTGTGCAAGATTAGCCTCAGCTGAGTCTATCCTTGGTCTGGAGTACACTTCTGTCCACTGACCCCCGTGTGATCAGCTCAGGTGTTTATGTCTTATCTGTAGCGTGGTGTTTGGTGTTAATGACCAATATCCTTCATGAACATAGATGCAAAAATCTTTAACAAAATCCTAGCCAACAGAATCCAACAATATATCAAAAAATTAATATACCCGGACCAAGTGGGATTCATACCAGGTTTACAAGGGTGGTTCAACACAGAAAATCAATCGATGTAATCTACCACATAAACAAACAAACAAAAAAAAACATATAATTATATCAATTGATGCAGAAAATGCATTTGATAAAATCCATTATCCATTCCCGTTCAGAACTCTCAGCAAAATAGGGATAGAAGGGAAATTCCTCAACATAATAAAGGGTATAAATGCAAAGCCAACAGCCAACATCATTATTAATGGAGAAAGACTCAAGGTATTCCCCTTATGAACGGGAACCAGACAAGGATGCCCTCTATCACCACTTCTATTAAACATTGTATTGAAAGTCCTGGCCAAGGTGATAAGGCAAGAAAAATAAGTAAAAGGCATACAAATTGGCAAAGAGGAGCTAAAACTATCTCTATTTGCAGATGATATGATCCTGTACATAGAAAACCCAAGGGA
>NW_006922064.1:1177427-1177985 GCF_000298275.1 Orycteropus afer afer
AGATTGGGAGAAAATATTTGCCTATGACATATCTAATAAAGGATTTATCTCCAAAATCTATAGAAAACTTCAACACCTCAACACCAAAAAGACAACCCAATTCACAAATGGGCCAAAGACTTGAACAGACACTTACTTCACCAAAGAAGATATACAAGCAGCCAACAAACACATGAGAAATTGCTCATTAGAGAAATGCAAATCAAAACAACAATGAGATACCATCTCAACCCAGCAATAATAGCAAAGTTCAACAGGTCAGAAAATAACAAATGCTGGCCAGGTTGCAGAAAGATTGGAACTCTTGTGCACTGCTGGTGGGATTGTAAAATGGTACAATCATTATGGCAATCAGTATGGCGTTTCCTTAAAAAACTGAAAATAGAAGTACCATTTGACCCAGCAATTCCATTACTAGGAATATATCCTAAAGAGGTGCGAAATAGTGCACAAACAGACATATGTATACCTATGTTCATTGCCTCGGAAGGAAGGTTGGGCAATCCTACTTCCGTAGTGATACTGCCTCGGAAACCCAAGGAGGGGTCGCTATGAGTC
>NW_006922064.1:1178509-1182199 GCF_000298275.1 Orycteropus afer afer
TAGTGGTACCGCCTCAGAAACCCAAGGAGGGGTTGCTATGAGTCGGATGGACTCCACGGCAGTGAGTGAGTGAGTGAGTGAGTGTGTGTGTGTGTATGTGTGTTACCAGAGAGAGGCAGGTAACCACGCCTGCACAAGAGCGCATTCAGCAGCCTGTGCAGTTTAAGAAGACTGCTGCAATGCACGAAAGTGGCCACTAGATGGTACCCAAAGATCAGGATCACGAGGGACTTTCAGTACTTCCACCGCTCCCTAGGCAAAATTGTTCGTTAATGAGTAGCTGGTACCTGGTCCAACCTGGACTCTTTCTTTCGGCGAGGTCAAGGGTCGTACTTGCTTTAAATTGTTTCAGATTGTGGCGTCGCAGCCGGCGCTCACAACACAAGCCCGGCTCGGGAAGGGCAGTGACCTGGGAGGGGGAAGGGGCAGGCACGGCTGGCGGCCATAGGCTGAAGCGCTGGGCGGGTGAGGGCGTGGCGAGGCCCGCGGCGAGGCGGACCGGTCTCGCTGCGGAGGCTTTTCCTCGTGGAGCGCGGGCTTGAACAAGAGTGGACCCTAAAGCCTGCGCGAGTGCCTTGCTGTTAGTTCGCCTGTCCCGGCAAAAACCCAGAGACCGAGCACCGTTTCTGACTGGCTGTCCCAGAGGGTTTGCCCAGCTCTGGGCCCTGAACCAGACGCAGCAGTGGGCAACTAGCAGGGATCTCCAAAGTTAGGAGCTCAGAGGCAGGGACTGACTGGGCTCTTTGGCTTGTTTTACTCACTCAACAGTTGAAGAAGGAATTCAGTGCTTGGATATCGGAGACATGAATTACGCACGGTTTCTAACGGCCAGGAGCGCAGCCCGAGAGCCGTCTGCCATTCGACTCCTGAGTGAGTAGTGGGATGACGCCACTTTCTGGGCAGGAGTATCCTCGCCCGGTCTCCAAGAATGGTGCCTACAGTTAGTTATCTCTTGGTTGCGTTCATTCATATGAAGGCTCACTGTGGGCCATGCTCTTGAGTGCAGAAATGAATGAGGCACAGCCCTAGTTCTCAAAGAATTCCAATTTGAGCGGAAGACAAGCAAACAAGCGTTTACAAGCTACAAGTGCAGGAGGAGCAATAATACAGACGCCCAGGCTGTTGTGAGACATGTCTTTAAATGGGAGGGGGCCGTGCTGTTGAGAATGGCTGTTCTTGATAAGATGACTCGGGGTTAGTCAAAGTGCTCATAAGTATGCCTAGTAAGGAGTACATACTAAATGGGGGAGGTAAAAAGATGAGGGATGAAACTTGAGAAAAAGGTTGGATGGAGTCAAATCGAGGAGGTCCTGCTATTATTGTGACCTTTTGATTATCTTCCCGATCTCTCTGCCTTTCTGTTTTCCATCTCTATTCCGTACTACCTCTATCAGTAAAGTAGGCCCAGAAAAAATTATTCTAAATGTTTATTTTAGACCAGCATTCTATCATTATACAGGCATACCTCATTTTGTTGCGATTTGCTTCATTGCGCTTTGCAGCTAATGCTTTAAAAAAAAAATGGTTTGTGGCAAATCTGAGAACAAGTCTTTTGGGGCCATTATTCCAAGAGCATGTGCTCACTTCTTTGTGTCACATTTTGGCAATTCTCATAATACTTCAAACTTTTTCATAATGCTATTGCGTATCTGGGAACTCTGGCGGTGCAGTGCCTAAGGCATTTGACTGCTAACCAGAAGGCTGGCGATTCAAACTCACCAGCCACTCCTGGGAAGAAAGATTCTGCAAACTACTTCCGGAGAGATACCGCCTCGGAAACCCAAGGAGGGGTAACTATGAGTCTGAAATGACTCGATGGCCGTAAGTTTGGTTTTTGTTGTTGTTGTTGTTTGGGTTTATTGCATATCTAATAGATTACCCCTACTGCCATGGAGTAGATTTTCAACCATAGCTACCCTATAGGACACAGGAGAACTGCCTTATAGGGTTTCCAAGGTTATAAATCTTTACAGAAGCAGATTGTCTCATCTTTCTTTCATGGAGCAGCTGGAAGGTTCCAGCCTACAACCTTTTGGTTTGCAGCCGAGTATTTTAACTACTGTGCCACCAGAGCTCCTTTAACAGACTTCAGTAGAGTATAACCATAACTTTTGTATGCACTGGCAAACCAAAAAATTAGTATGACTCACTTTATTGCAATAATTTGCTTTACTGTGGTGGTCTTGAATTGAACTTACAGTATTTCCAACGTTGCCTGTACGTTGTTAAACTTAATAGTTTCATTGACCATATACACACTGAACTATTTCTATTTATGACTATCATCAATGAAAGTGTTTCTTCTTCTCTTCTGTGTTTATTGTAGCTGAAATAGTGTCCAGTGCAGCAAAATCGCTCATCTCCTTGGCTCCTGGAGCACCAAATCCAAACACTTTCCCTTTTAAGACTGCTACTATTACCATAGACAATGGAAAGACCATCCATTTTGGAGAAGAGATGATGAAGAGAGCTCTTCAGTATTCTCAAAGTGCTGGGTAGTTATCAATAGATAATAACATTTTGTTGGATTGTTTTGATGAGCTAGGGCCACTGATAGAGTGACTTGTGTGTTTTAACTGAGTATTCAACAGTTAAGAAAGTTTGAGAAAGAGCTTTTAAAGAATTGTTGTTGTTTGCCATCGAGTCGGCCCCGACTCATAGTGACCCCTCCTTGGGTTTCTGAGGCAGTATAGGGATATTGAATGCAATGCTCTCTAACACACTCTTCAGTGAATGTTTTTCTATAAGAAAATGCCATTTGAGCTGAGTCTTTAAAAATGAGTAGCTGGGTGAAGAAACAAGTTGGAAGAAAGGAGGATAATGATCCAGGAAGTGGTAGCAGCAATTTAAACAATTTAAAGGCAATTATAATTTCTTATAATTATTTACCCTTTCTAAACAGATAGTTATGTGAATACATTGCCATCATAGGTTAAAATGTCACTCTTCCAATGATAAAAGATATTTTATTTTACTTTGTTCTGTGATTTTAAAATATATTAAAATACTTTGTGTGTGTGTGTGTGTGTGCATATTACTTATATGTGAATTATACATAAAGCTTTTCTCTGAAAGACACAAAAAACACTTTGAGCCTGAACTTCTTAGCTAAGCTATGAAAATCTATCTATGAAGAGCAAAGAATTGATTACGCAATGAATGGTTTAGTGTGAAAGAAAGAGTTCAGGCTTTGGAATAAGAAAGATCTAGATTCAGATCCCAGCTCGTTCCATCACTGGTTGAATGACTTTATGTGAATTTCTTGATCTCTCTGGGCCTGTTGCTTCATCTTTTAAATAGGAATATTAATATTGACAAAGTGTTTGAAGGTTAAATTGGATATATACAGAGCTGGTATAAAACAACCATTTATTTCCTATCTACTACTACTATAATTTTCACAATAACATTAAAATACATTTTATGTTTTAGAATTCCAGAACTGTTGACCTGGCTAAGACAGTTACAGGTGTACTTGCATAATCCCCCCACTCTCCATTATCCACCCAGTCAAGGACAAATGGATATATGTGTCACATCTGGCAGCCAAGAAGGTCTTTGTAAGGTAAGACTGAAAGGAAAAGTACCCCCAGGTAAAATCAAATATGATCATAAACAATCATCTCTCACTTAACCACAAGAGGGTCATATTCTATGGGTTACCAGTAGTCTTTCTTATCTCCACCTCGA
>NW_006922064.1:1182784-1184191 GCF_000298275.1 Orycteropus afer afer
TTATGGAAGGAGATCACCAGGCCTTTCTTCCAGGGTGCTGCTGGGGGAGAGGGCGGGTCAAACTGCCGACCTGTAGACCAGTAGTAGAATGCAAACCAGTGGCACCACCCAGTGGTGCCAAAAAGCTTAGTGAAGCACTGCTTAATTTCATCTGGCCCAAAGATTCAGGTTATATCCGATTCTCTCCTGTAGTTATGAAAATTCATTATGATTTTTAAAATTTTTGAGGGCGTATCCTAATACTCCTGAGATGAAAATATTATTCCTTTGCATGTCTGCTTATTTATTCTTTGCCCATCACTTATATCTTGGTTTCCTTTTGGCTGAGCTTCTCTGGATCTCTGTACATGTCTGGGCCTCTGACTCTGTGGGTTAGTTCTCTCTTTCTCAGTTATTCTATCAAACTTCCCTCCTGGGTCTTCTCTTCCATTCTTTCCCTGTCTCTCTTCCTCGGTGGGACACAATGTAATCCTGAAATTTATTTCATTTTTGTACTTAATAAATGGTGGGTATTTTTATTATTATTATTATTATTACCTGTTCTTCATTTAAAAAGAAAAAGTGAAATATTTTATAATTGTGCTAATGTCTTAACTTAGAGGTAGTCCATAGTAAGACCTATAGGCATAGCCTACATTTCTTCAGGAAGGAGATTTAAATACATTCTAGCCTTTGAACTTGGTTGAACATCTAGAGATCCTCGTACATGATGGAAGTGGTTTGGACCAAAATATGTACAGAGTACTATTTTCCTAGGGCTGCTATAACAAAATACCACAAACTAGGTAGCTTAAAACAACAGAAACCTACTTCTCACAGTTCTGTAAGCTAAAAGTCTGAATGTAGGGTGTTGGGATGGCCATGCTCTCTCTGACTCATATAGGGGACAATTTTTTGCTTGTCTCTTCTAGATTCTGGTGGTCCCAGGTATTCCTTGGCTTGTGGCAGCATAACCCTACTCTCTGTCTTGATCTTCTCATAGCAACCTTCCTTCTGTGTCTGTCTCTGTGTCTCTTCTCTTTAATAAGCACCCCAGTCATAATGGATTAGGATTTTCCCTACTCAGTATGACCCCTTGTTAACTAATACATTTGTTGACACTATTTCCAAATAAGATTATATATACACAGTTACCAGGAGTTAGGACTTGACCATATCTTTTTTTCAGAGGATACAGTTTAACCCATAACAGTCTGCCGCCTGATGTACCTGCCAGGCTAAACTAACTGCAGAATATTAAGTAACTCAGCAAATTGTCCTGCTTTTTACAATAATTTAGTATTGGCAGTTTAGGTGTTGAAGACTATCTGCCAACAACAGTGATTTTGTTTTGTCATAGTTAATGTTTAGCCTTTCTTTCTGACAGATAATAATAGCTGGCATTGGCTAAACATTTGCTTTGTGGCA
>NW_006922064.1:1185496-1186880 GCF_000298275.1 Orycteropus afer afer
AATGTGCAGCAGCTTTGTGGTTAGTTAATTTCTCAGATATTCCAGACTGGTGTCTTAAAATCTGAGAACAAAATTCTTGGTCTCTTGTCCCTTTCATAATTCTTCTACTGGTACTTTTATTATCTGCTGACAATAATAGAAACGCTGTTTTGAGCTCCTAGGTGAGCTGACTTCAGGAATCCCAAAGACGTAACATCTATTTAGTAGTTCCCCTCCCTAAAGAGACCATACCTTAGCTCCATCTGTTTGTTTTTCTTTTATTTTTCATGAATAATAGTCCTTACATTAAGTTTTCACATCTTGATTAAAATGTGACTGTTGTTTACCTGAAACCGAGGTAACTTCTTTTTTTTTCCTTTTTTCATATAAATGTGAAAGCTGTAATCGATTAGTTTTAATGAAACATTTTTTATAGAATAATATGTTGTAGCAATAAAATTCTTTATAATTTTTCTCCCTCTTTTTGTATTTAACTCAAAAAAAACAAAACAAAACTCGCTGCCATCGATTTGATTCTGACTCATAGCAACCCCCATTGGTTTTTTGAGGCTGTAAATCTTTACAAAAGAAATGCTTGAAATGCTGATCTTCTGATTAAAAGCCAAATGCCTTAACTAAGAAAAATAAAAGAACTGGTTACTGCTTTAGTTTTCACATGAAGAGAAACACTTGTGATCCCATTGATACTTAAAAAGTTCATTTCAATGAAATTATTTTATTAAGAAAGTATACTATGTCCTTTTTCTTCCATAAAGATGCTCAAGACTTTCTTCTTTTTCTGTCACAACTTCAGTCATATCAAAGAAGGAGCATTGCATAGATGGTCAAATTCATCAATAATTTGCTTATTTATAGACAGATGCTATGAATCGGAATTAACCCAATGACAGTGGGTTGGTTTTTTGGTTTTATTACAGAGACCTTAATGGGATTCTGTGTCTAATATTTCTTCAACTTTATTCTCCAGGAGAGATGTTATTTTATGTTCCTATGTTTCTGTCAACATCTGTTAAACATAGCATCAGATGATAAACAGCCTCCCTTTTCATTTAGAATATTTGACATTCACATGTTTCCTAATTGACAAGGATAATGTATGTAGTTAGGTTTTCATTTGCTCTATTGATATTGCACATGCCACCCAAGTAATTTCTTTGATCCCAGGATGACCTATAAAGCCTGAATCAGTTAGAAATTTTTCAGAAAATGACAGTTGGTCCTAGGATGCTAAAAGCTCATATAGAAAAGGTCAAATGAATATCTCAGGCCAGAGTTTTAAATGGTTTGTTTTTCAGAAGTAGATTGCCAGATCTTCTGGGGCACCTTGGAGTAGATGCAACCACCCACCTTTCAGTTAGCAATAAGCACATTAATCATTTGTACC
>NW_006922064.1:1187287-1189159 GCF_000298275.1 Orycteropus afer afer
GGACCTCTGCCCTATAATCCTGTTGTTGTTGTTGTTATGTGCCCTCGAGTCAGACCCAACTCATAGCGACCCCTCCTTGGGTTACCAAGGTGGTATCACTACGGAAGTAGATTGCCCGACCTTCCTTCTGAGGAGTGGCTGGTGGGTTTGAACTGCCAGCCTTCTGGTTAGCAGTCAAGTGCCTTAGGCACTATGCTCAAACTAAAAATGGGGGTTCTGAGGATGGAAACAATACCATCTGAGCTAACCTCTGCTTCTTTTCTTAGGTGTTTGAAATGTTCATTAATCCCGGAGATAATATCATCCTAGATGAACCTGTATATCCAGGAACACTTCAAGCTGTGAGTACTCATTTCTACAAAAGTCTCTCTTTATTAAAATAAAAAGAAATGATTGCACATTTAGAATTATCTCTGTCCACCAAAAAAAAAAAAAATGGCATCTGTCATCAGTAAACAGGAGAACTCTAAATTATATATGTAAAATATATTGTGATAATTAAGGTTGTGTGTCAACTTGGGCAGACACAACTTAAACTGAGTGATTTAAGCAGCTGTGGTGTGGTCGCTCTCATGGTGAGATCTGATATAAGGTAATCACCTCCATGGTAGGATATGCTTTGAGTACCCAATCAGTTGAGAGGGAGTTGCCTCAGGCATGTGGCTTCTAATATATATATATGGACGTCCTGGAAAAATTCTGAAACTTTGTTGGATTTGGATCCTGCTGTACTGCCTACTGTTCTTGGGTTCATCAGCTCCTGCAGCTGCATGTGTCAGGAAAAGCCTCCACCTTGACTTTTGACCCTTGAACTTGGGACATGGCAGCCTCTACAACTGTGTGAGCCATTTCCCTGAGAGAAATCTCTGTCTTTCTCTGTCTCTCTCTGTCTGTCTGTCTGTCTCTCTCTCTCTCTCTCTCTCTATATATATATATATGTATTTTTAAACTGGTTTCTCTTCTCTAGAGAACCTAGTCTAAGACATATATATTAAATATATCCTCTGCTTTATGAATGCATTTTTTTTTTATTGTTGTTGTTATACTCACAGTTCATTACAGAAAGATTACAAAGTAAAATCAGCAAAGAGGAAAGGTCCAAAGTCTGGAGGAAACCAGGTACAAGCCCCAGATATCCCCTCCCAAGAGAGTGTCATGGTATGCACTTAATTCCCCCAGCATTAGAAGCCAAGTTTATAGATGCTAAAGTTACGTTGTGCAAAATCATGGCCAGTTTTCTTAATATTTTATTTGAAATGTGACTTAAATTTACAGAATCTTAGTTTTTCATTATCATCTTTTATTACCATTTGGGGGCTCTGGTGGCATAGTGCCTAAGGCATTTGACTGCTAACCAGAAGGCTGGCTTTTCAAACCCACCAGCCACTCCTCGGAAGGAAGATTGGGCATAGAGATACTGCCCATAGAGATATTCCATAGAGATGTTCCATAGAGATACTGCCTCGGAAACCCAAAGAGGGGTCACTATGAGTAAGGATCAACTGAACAGCAATGAGTTAATTTTTTTTTTTTGTTTCATTAGTGTAACTGTATTCTATATCAATTTAATATAACTATGAGCTAATATGGTATAATTATGATAATCCACTCCAGCGTTAAACTAATGTGACTGTAATATCCCGAGTGAGAAGCTGATCATCTGGCTCTGCAGTGCACTGCTCAGACCATACTGCTAAAAGATTAGTTCATCTGGGGCACCATACTTTAGGATAGATGTGTATTTAAACCAGGAGTCCCTGTGTGGTGCAAACAGTTAACGTGCTCATCTGCTATCCAAAGGGTTGGCAGTTTGAGTCTACTCAGAGGCACCTCAGAAGAAAGACCTGGTGATCTACTTCAGAAAAATCAGCC
>NW_006922064.1:1189979-1198064 GCF_000298275.1 Orycteropus afer afer
TCGGAAACCCAAGGAGGGGTCACTATGAGTCGGGGCCGACTCGACGGCACACAACAACAATAACAACAGACTCTATGGCAGGAGAACAGTAAGATTAGAATATACAACCTCCACCCTCTGGACCTTAAAGGTGAGTACAGGTTCATATATGTTTAAGGGTATAAATGGTAACATTCTCAGTTAGTAGAAGAAAAATCAGTGGCACTTAATTTTCTAATCATGACTGAATGTTGGAGTTTCTTATTCTTTGTGCTCAACAGCTGCATCCAATGGGCTGTAACATTATTAATGTTTCCAGTGATGAATATGGCATTATTCCAGACTCCCTCAAAGAAGTACTTTCTAAATGGAAGCCAGAAGATTCACAGAACCCGAAGAAAAACACCCCAAAATTTCTTTACACTATCCCAAGTGGCAAAAACCCTACTGGAACCTCACTAACAACTGACCGAAAAAAGGAAATCTATGAGGTATTTTGTAAGAATGTGTTAGGTGACTGTGGTCCTGTTTCCTTTTGCCTTTTTAGAAGAATACTATTCAAGTTCCCTTTCTGTTCAACCTCTTGCTTTTAAGGAAGATAAGTTTTAATAAAAACAAATCATCTATGCCAAGGATCCCAATATATTGAGACACAATAGATGATTATATTCTTTTTTAACTACTTACGAGATTTTCCTCTTTTCCCTTAATTGATGCTTTTATATAAAAGAAATACCATTCTTGGCCTCATAAATCACTTTATGAGGTTATTTAATGTTTAGCCACAACTTTGATTTTTATTATTGTTTATGTGTTTTCAACCTGTCTCTTCTTCCTAGTGCTTGACACTTTAGATTACAAAGAAGATCTTTCAGATAAGAGGAATGCTCCTTTTATGAAATCTCTTTTAGGTACCCAACTATGATGCCCAGTTTCTCACTATTAATACTAAGAAAACTGTATCAAACCCATGTTAAGTTAATACAGAAATCTTTTAAATCTAAAATAAAAGTCATATTCCTTATGTGAAGTCTCTTTATGTACCTGACTATGCTCCCTAGCCCTTCACTACAAATAGTTTTTTAAAATGAGTACCAATCACATGTAAGCTATATGAAATCTAATTGCATGTGGTGGGATCATAAGATTTCAAACAATTCTTTTCACTCATTACATGTATGTGTGTGTGTGGTTATGTACATGTATATGTGTATGTGTGTATATATATATACACACACACATACATGTATTTAAAATATTGTCTTACACTTATTTTACACACTCCAGGGATCTGTCCTAAGTTTTCTATTTATACCCTCCCCATGGACAGCCTCATCTACTTCCATGGTGAAAACTTCCAATCTCTATAGTGATGGTTCCACGTTGCCTAATCTTTACCTTGCCCCTGAATTCCATATTTCCTTATCCAACTTCCTAGTTGATATCCCCAAAAGATAAACAATAAAATCCCAAACTTAACATGGCCAAAATAAAACTCTTGATTTTCCCTAATCCCACCCCATTCATCCAATGTGCACCCATTCTCCATTGCACATTCTTCATCTCCATAAATAGTGCAAAGTGAATAGTTGCCCTTTATTCCTATCTTTCCCTTCTCTCTTCTCCCTCTCACCTCATTCAGTCCATTCTGTGGACTCTGCCACAAATTTATATGTTACTGTCTCTCATCCACAGCCTTCTCTCACTGGACCACTACACTGGCTTCCTCACTGTTCCCAACTCCTACCTTCCACTCCATCTCTCACAATTCACTCTTCACACATGTGCTGAAATTTCTCTGCTGAAATGTAAATGTAAAGCCAGTCTCCTCATTTTCTTGTTTACAGTCCTGCAGTAGCTTCCCTTTGCAGTTACACCAAGATCCAAATTCCTTCATCTGCCTTGCAAAGATCAGTGATTTGGCCTTCTATTCTCTAATGTCACCTCTTATTATCCTTGTTGTAGCCATGCCTACAAGCTCCAGCCATGCTGACCTTCCTTCTATTCCTTAAACATGCCAAAAAAAATTTTCTCACCCTAGGGCCTTTGCTCTTACTCTTTTCTTCAGTCTGGAGCTCTGTTCCCTGGTAATAGCACAACTGGCTCCTTCTTACACTCTGAGCTCCAGAGTTAGCTCATCAGAAAGGGCTTCAGAATTCATTCTGAATTAGTTGGTGTCACTCTGTCTTGCACATCATGCCGTTTTAATTTTCTGCTTAGTCCCCAAAACCCACCATCTGTTTTCTTCTATGTGTTACCCATTGGCTTACATATATCCTATCTCCTATTATAGGAGACACTGATTATAAATTCCATGAGAACATGAGCCTTTAGTGTCCCATTCATCTCTCTATACTCACTTGTCTAGCAAAATGTTGTTATTAGTTACCTCTGGTGGCATAGTGCCTAAGGTATTTGACTGCTAACCAAAAGGCTGGTGATTCAAACCCACTAACCACTCCTGTGAAGGAAGACTGGCCATTCTACTTCCACAGAGATACTGCCTCGGAAACCCAAGGAGGGCTTGCTATGAGTCAAATCGACTCGATGGCAGTGAATTTGGTTTTATTTATGTATGTATTTATTTGGTTTCACATAACAAAATAAAACACTGTCATATTCATGATCATTGGTATGTTTGAATACATTCATGCAGCTACTGTATCAACCCATTTCACCATCTTACTGAGGGTTTCCTTCTTTTTCATTGGCCTTCTATCCAATTTAATAAATACTTTTTGAATGAATGTGTTTAAAAAATTATGATTACAAATGATTCTAATTTTAGATCATTCTTGAAAAATAAATATATTACTGTAATCTTTTTAGCTGGCAAGAAAATATAACTTCATCATAATAGAAGATGATCCATATTATTTCCTCCAGTTCAAGAAGGTAAGTGATGATGTGAACTAATTTCACTTTTAAAAGATAAATGATTGCACTATATTTGATTTTACCTTGCTCACTGAGTCAGAACTAATCCATTCTTAAATTGAGTTTAATTATTACTAATTTGCTGCTGTTAATGTTAGCTGCTGTCAAGTCAGCCCCCAGTTCATGGTGACGCCATAGGTTAGAGTAGAACAGCACCATAGCATTTTCTTACCTGTAATCTTTATGGAAGCAATTTGCCAGGCCTTTCTTCCATGGAGCCACTGAGTAGGTTTGAACTACCAACCTTTGGGTTAGCAGTCAAGCACAAACCACTTGCACCACCCAGGCTTCTTCTGTTAAATTGCTACTGCTTCAGTTTTTAGTCTTTTGATTTTATCAAGGAATTAATGCTTTTCATTTTTGGTATTACTGGTCTTTCCAGAAATTACTTAATTTCAAAATAGTAACTGGCTTTCTGTGTCATGCATTTCAGGGCTAACAGTCTTCTTGAACACCAAATTCTAGTTCATAGTTTCTTAAACATCATAGCAGGGATATCATATGGGTTTCATCTTGGTGGTCACCTTTAGTCTCTTGGTAGTGGCTGACTGAATTGATGTCTGGAGTTGGATTTGGAACTGTCTTCAAGCTGAAGGAGAAAGAAGGCTGCACTTGATGAGCGATGTCCACCAGGGAAATAAAAGAAAGACAGCCTTCCCCAAGTCTGCCATCCTTGTCAGTTACCTCCTGGAATTTATCTGCAGAATAATGGGTTTTCAGATTGTAAAGAGTATGGGGGCAGTATCTTCTGACCTCCTCCACCCTCACAAGGGGGAAGCAGAGTCATCATCAACAGACCAAGGCTTTTTCCTATGAGTCCAGACATACCACCGCCACCTTTTTACCAATTCTCACTCCAACCGTCCCTCCCACGGCACTCACTACTTCTCTACTGGGTTCAGTAATTTGTTGCAATGGCCACACAGTAATCACAGACAATACTTATGATTATGAGATTTATTAGGGAAGTAACAGGCTACAACTCAGGTTCAGGAATACCCTTAAGTTACAATTCTTCAATCAGGCCAGTCTCCCCTCTGCTATGCCTTCAGGCATGCTTCCTGCCCCTTGTTCTCTCAGCCTGGACTATGTCCTGCTTGGTAAGTGTTACAAAGCTCTTTTATCTTTGCTGATAGGTACACCCACGTGCTCCCCACTCTGCCGGCAAGCCTCCTACCAAAGGCACTCAGCATTCTTGTCCGTGGGCCAGCAAGCCTGCCACTCTCTCTCATACCCCTTGGTTCCACTGCCTCTCAGCCAACAGTCTCTGCCAGGTGTCTCTGCCAAGGAGTTCCAGCATAGTGATCTCAGGTCCAAGGATGTTCTCCACTCCACTCTATCTCCAGCTATTCTCTCTTGATGCCAGTGAGATCCCCTCTTCTGCCTCTAGGAGGGCTCATTTTAAGCTCAGCAGCATAGCAAAACTAACTAATCCTCACATTAAAGTTCCACATCCTTTATTTGCATGGGCCCACACACTAATCTGATGAGAGTCAAAAAACCATGGCTACAAAAGCCATACCAAGTAATTCACTGCACCACACAGATTCTTTCCTACATTTCATGATTGTTGTTGTTGGATGCCATCAAGTCATCTCCAACTCACAGCAACCCTATGCACAGCAGATGAAACACCACTCAGTCCCATGCCAGCTCCACGATCCCTGCTATATTTGATCCCATCGCAGCAGCCACTATGTCAATCCATCTCGTTGAGGGCCTTCCCTTCCTTCGTTGACCCTCCATCTTACTAAGCATGACATCCTTCTCCAGGGAATGGTCCCTTCTGACAACATGACCAAAGTAGGTGAGATGACATATGGCCATTCTCACTTCCAAGGAGCAGTCCAGCTGCACTTCCTCCAGGACAGATTAGTTAGTTCTTTTAGCAGTCCATGGTACTTTCAGCATTCTTCTCCAGTACCACATCTCAAAAGCATCAATTCTTCTTCAGTCTTCTTTATTCATTGTCCAGCTCTCACATGCATATGAGGTGATTATCATGGCTTGTGTCAGGCCCACCTTGGTCCTCAAGGAGACATCTTAAGCACTTGAAAGAGGTCCTTTGCAGCCAACTTGCCCAGTGCTATTTGTAGTCTGATGTCCTGACTGCTGCTTTGATTGGCATCGATTTTAGAACCAAGCAATGTGGAGTCTTTGACAACATCAATCTTTTATCCATTCATTGTGATACTGCGTACAGGTCCAGTTGTAAGGATTTTTGTTTTCTTTATATTGAAATGTAATCCATACTGCAGACTGTATTCTTCAATCTTCATCAGTAAATGCTTCAAGCCATCCTCACTTTCAGTAAGCAAAGTTGTATCATCTGCGTATCTCAGGTTGTTAATGATTCTTCCTCCAATCCTGCTGCCACATTCTTCATATAGTCCAGCTTCTCAGATTATTTGTTCAGCATATAGATTGAATAAGTATGGTGAAAGGATACAACCCTGATGCACTCCCTTCTTGATTTTAAACCATGCAGTGTCCCCTTGTTATGTTCGAACAACAGCCTCCTTGTCAACGTACGGGTTCCTCGTGAGTACAATTAAGTGTTATGAAATTCCCATTCTTCTCAATGTTATCCACAGTTTGTTATGATCCACACAATCAAATGCTTTTGCATAGTCATTAAAACACAAGTAAATACTTTTCTGGTGTTCTTTGCTTTGAGCCAAGATCTATCTGACATCAGCAATGATATACCTCATTCCACATCCTCTTCTGGATCCTCTGGAAGTTCTCTGTCAATATACTGCTGCAATAGTTTTTGAATTATGTTCAGTAAGATTTTACTTGCATGAGATATTAATATCATTCAATAATTTCCACATTGTGTGGGATCACCTTTCTTTGGAATGGGTACAAATAAGGATTTCTTCCAGTCAGTTGGCCAGGTAACTGTTTTCCAGATCTCTTGGCATAGCCGAGAGAGTGCCTCCAGTGGGGCATCCATTTGTTGAAACATCTCAATGGGTATTCCATCAATTCCTGGAGCCTTGTTCTTCACCAATTCCTTCAGTGCAGCTTTGACTTCTTCTTTCAGTACTATTGGTTTTTGATCATATGCCACTTCCTGAAATGGATGAACATCAACCAGTTCTTTTTGGTACAGTGACTCTGTGTATTCCTGCCAAATTCTTTCGATGCTTCCTGCATCATTCAATATTTTGCCCGTAGAATCTTTCAGTATTGCAACTTGAGGCTTAAATTTTTTACTCAGTTCTTTCAGCTAGAAAAATGCCAACCGTGTTCTTCCCTTTTGGTCTTGGCATGTTTCATTATAGTAATTGGCTTTGTCTGCTTGACCTGCTCTTTGAAATCTTCTGTTCAGCTCTTTTATCTTGTCATTTCTCCCATTTGCTTTAGCTACTCTCCACTTAAGGGTAAGTTTCAGAGTCTCTTCTGTCATCCATTTTGGTCTTTTCTTCTTTTCTCATCTTTTTAATGACCTCTTGCTTTCTTTGTGGATGATGTTCTTGATGTCATCCCACAATTCTTCTGGTTTTCGGTCATTGGTGTTCAGTGCATCAAATCTGTTCTTTAGATGGTCTCTAAATTCAGGAGGGATATATTCGAGGTCATATTTTGGCTCTCATGGACTTGTTTTAATTGTCTTCAACTTCAAGTTGAATTTGTATATGAGCAGTTGATGGTCTGTTCCACAATCAGCTCCTGGCCTGGTTTTGGCTGAAGAAATTGAGCTTTTCCATCGCCTCTTGCCACAGTTATAGTCAATCTGATTCCTGTGTATTCCATCTGGTGAAATCCACCTGTATAGCCACCATTTGTGTTGTTGAAAAAAGGTATTTACAATGAATAAGTCATGATTACTGTTTCTTAATAGATACTAACCAGACTCCTAATGCCTGATTCCTCAAAAAACCAACACCGTGAGTTCATCATCTTTATTTGCTCTCAGTATTACAGAGACTATATACTTGGATTTTGTCCTCCCTTTAAATTTACTGAAAAGAATCAAGAACTCTTGATTTCTCCAAAGAATTTGCCTGAGTATCACTTCTGCCTACTTACCCTCCCAGCCTCATCACATCTATTACTTTCTTGTTTGCCTCTACTTTGAAAGTAGATATTGGAGTCAGTGTTGCATACTAACTAGATTTCTCATCTTCATTTCCCATCTTCATTTTATCTTTTTTACCTTTCTAGTTGGTTCATCCTTCTTGATTTCTCTAAGGAGCTCTTGTGGCATAATACCTAAGGCACTTAACTGCTAACCAGAAGGTTGGAGGTTCAAACCCACCAGCCACTCCACAGGAGGAAGATGGGACAATCTACTTCTATAAAGATTTACTGCCTCAGAAACCCAGTGAGTGTTACTATGAGTCAGAATCAGCTCAATGGCAGTGAGTTGGTTTGGCTTTTTTGAGTTAGTTCTGACGATCAGCACTCTGTCCCTATAAACTATTGTGAATTCTGCTGCCCTTCTTCATCTTGATCTTGCCCAAATTAGTTTTGATCGTCTCTGTATCTGTTAATCCTGGGTTCTAACCCTTGGGGCAAGAACAGACTATTTCCCTGAATTCATAATAATGGCATTTTGAGCAAATGAGAAAGCCCTGGTGTCTGTGTGTCTGTGTGTATTTGGCAGAAGCAGCCATGAAGACAGGCAGATGCTAATAAAAGTGCATGCATCTCTGTTTCATATTTCCTTTAAAAGGTTGAGATAAAGGTAATGGAAGAGATGATTGTGCTACTGTTATTCTAATCCATGTCCCCTACCCTATCTATGCAAAGTATTTATACAGTTATTATCAGAGTACTCAATCCAACAGTAATTTTTTTCTTTTTCATTTCAAGTCCTGGGCACCAACATTTCTTTCCATGGATGTTGATGGTCGTGTAATCAGAGCTGACTCTTTTTCCAAAGTCCTTTCCTCCGGGTAGGGCCTTGTGTACCTAACTTAAAGCTCTCTAAAAGTGATGAAGAATGTATACCTCAGTATCTTTTAGTCTACACAATTTTTTTCATTTAAGATATTTGTATTCTATTTTCCTTAAAACACCATAAACATAAGATTTTCCTCCCTCTATTCATCTCCAGGAGGCAAAGGTACTCACTTACCATTAATCTAAAAAAGTGGTGGGGCTGGGTTGATATGAAAGAGCAGTTGGGAACATTAGGTCAGAGTTGCATTATATTTT
>NW_006922064.1:1199094-1202310 GCF_000298275.1 Orycteropus afer afer
TCAATTCGATTCAGTTTATAACAACCCTACCTTAGGTGTCTGAGGCCGTATCTCTACAGAAGTAGATTGCCCAGTCGGCCTTCCGAGGAATAGCTGGTGGGTTTGAACTGCCAGCCTTCTAGTTAGCAGTCAAATGCCTTAGGCACTACGCTACCAGAGGTCAAAGAGAATTGAATTAGCCTGATGTTATTTTGAGGCATAGAACAAATTCCCTGATGGTAAGGGAATCTTTTTATTGTGTGTGCCTAGCATCTGGCCTAGAAACTTCATAAAAACTTTGTTGAAATGAACAAAATGGTATTGTGCTTATTGCAGTAATATAACTTTAGCTACATTGTCTTGGAATCTGCAGTGAGAGCTAGGATTGCAAATTTGTTCAGTGACTAATAGTTTACTTTCCTTACAGAGGGGTTAACCTTTTGTAAAGACACTAATTAGAATATATTTTAATTAAAATACAGGAAAATTAATTTTTGAGAATATATAAATTTCCTGACAAGCTTTGAGAAATTATTGGCCCCATCCCTAATGCAATTTTGAGAATCAGATCTTAAGGATAGAATTGCTACAAAAAAATTCAAAATGCATAGAAAATTTTGTATAGAGTATTTGTTTGATGTCATGCATTCCATCAAGTGCAGATGTCCATAAATCTCCCTGTGTTTTACCAGGTTGAGGACTATTTCATATTTTCTGTATCTCTTATCAATAAAACTTCTCTCTACTTATTATATTTAGAACTGCAAAATCTGAAATGTATTTGGAGATAGCTTTTCATATCTATTATAGATTTTATATATTTAGAGTGTCAGCATAGTGTAATAATTAATAACATGATCTGACTTGAATCAGGGTCTGACACTTGCTATGTATCCATGGAAAAGTTAAGTCAACCTTTGTGCCTCAGTTTCCTCATATATAAACTAGAAATAATAACTTGCTTAATAAGGTTATTATAAAGATTAAATTAGTTAAAATATATTAATAATTTAGACTAGTGCCTGACATATAATAAGTATATACTTATATACATAATTATTATTTTTATTGTTATTGCCATTGTTAGCAATTAACACTTACTATTAATCACTGAGTTCATATAGTGGGTTCAGCATATTATATGTTCTTATGGAGGATTACATGTAACCATGAGTGATTTGCTTTTACATTTAGCAAAAAATGCATTTTAGGAATGAACTATGACATATTATTGTTTCATCTCTTTTAGCTTTTGGTATCACAGCTTCTACACCTGTGGGGAAGAGAGGACTTCCTGGCTCACGTAGATAGGTAATGAATCATTTGTTAAAATGCTTATGAACAGCATAGGAGCCAGTGAACACAGTGCCCAACACAGAGAGTATTCATTTACTGCTCTTCCTTCCTAGTATCCCAAGATGGACAATAGGAACAGTCTGTTAGAACCAAAAAACCTTTACACTTTATTAGCTTTTCGCCTAGTACGTCTTCTCAAGAACGTCAAAGTTGGGGTGGAAGATGTGTGGTTTGAAAGATGTGCAGTCCCCGCCTGCACTGAGATATCTGAAATTCTCACCAGATTAGAATTTATTTATTTAGGTAGTTTCAAGGATATGCACATTGATATATATTTTATTTAATAATCAGTTAACTGTGAGGGACACATGACACAAGAATTGGCTCAAGTATAGATAGTGAGGACACAGTTGGCCTAAATCCTCCGTGTAATTGGTGCAAGCTAGTAAACATGGTCCTTCCTAGGTCATTTTGAAATAAGGAAAAACAGAGTATTCTCATGCTCACAGCAGTGATTCATCATTTCAACAGCATTTTCTTTGATCCTGAGAGTTCTCCTACTCTGAAAATGACAATGATCATCTTGGAGATGTGAAACAAAAACATGGATCCTGCTATTTCTGTTAGAACTGTGTTTTAAGTTACACATTTTACTTAGAAATGGACTTTGTTTTATTTGTTTTCATTTTTTTTAAGCCATTTCACAATAAAGGAAAAAAAGAGCAATTATAAAAAATTTACCACTAGCCAAGGCAAATAAATATGCTTTTATCAAGCTTTCAACATTTTAACCAATACAGAAAACAGAGTCTTATAAATTGGACCCCAGACCTGCAGTTAATATACTAAAGGCATCCTTTTCATTGTTTTCCTCTTCTAGAGTTACTGATTTCTATAAGAACCAGAGGGATATGTTATTGGCAGCTGCAGACAAATGGTTAAGTGGTGAGTGGAACACACATACTATCCCTCTCATAAGCATATGAGAGGTGGTAAACACTGCATCATATTGTAAATAGTCCCAATGAAAAAGAAACAAGAGTTCAGGAATGTTCTTGCCAAGAAAATGTTATCCAACAAATGATCTCAGAAATAACAGACTTCAAACCCTGGCACAGGTCTGAAAACCTCTGTTTTACTCAACTCCTGCAAAGAATTTGTGGTTAAAAATAAATTAATTAGTCTAAAAATCAACCAGCAATAACTTAATTAAAGAGAAATAATGTCTATACAAGGAGCTCTGGTGGTGCAGTGATTAAGGCATTCGGCTGCTAAGCAAAAGGTCAGTGGTTCAAACCCCCCAGAGAAAGATTAGCAGTCTGCAATCAAAAAGATTTATAGCATTGGAAACCCTGTGGGGCATTTCTGCTCTGTCCTATATAGTCACTATTAGTCAGAATCAACTCAATAGCAGTGAGTTTGGGTTTTAGGATTATTTCAAAATTTTGCCTCGAATAGAAGAATTTTCAAACAAGCAGTATACTCCTTTACAAACTGGACTATATAAAGACAAAATAGGACAATTGAAGGTAAACTTTCCCTCTAAGCATTCACCTCATTTATTTTTCTGATATTATCTATTGCTAATTTGATTGCAGAATGGATTAGATTTAATTTTCTGTTACAGAAGAAACTCAAATGAATTACATAGCTTTAATGATATAAAAAGCACTTTTGGTATGAATAATGTTGTGTTAATAATAGTAAACCAAAAATATCAACTCCTTATTAGTATCATCTTTTTTACCACTTTGAGTAATGTTGAAGAGAAAGTTTTAATCAACAGCAAGTTTTCTTTTTAAAAATGATAGTAATTGGGGGAGTTCCAGCAAGATTGCAGACTAGGCAGAAGGACTGCACAGACCCTCTTCAACAAAGAAAAGGGAAACCAATTAACACAGACACAGAAGATAATCTTGGACCCCTGAGCCTTGAAGGGAA
>NW_006922064.1:1208100-1208603 GCF_000298275.1 Orycteropus afer afer
AAAAAAAAATGATAGTAATTAAAATTGAAATAATTATTCTTCCTTCTTGATTTATCTAAGTAGCTCTTGTGGCACAGTACTTAAGGCACTTACTGCTAACCAGATGGTTGGTGGTTCAAACCACTCCATGGAAGGAAGCAAGACAATCTATTTCCATAAAGATTTACTGCCTTGGAAACCCAATGGGGGTCACTATGAGTCAGAATCGACTCAATTACATTGGGTTCTTGATTTCTCTATTACTTAATGAAATATAAAGACTACAAATACATCTAGAATCTTAATTTTAAGGACATCTTTTCATGATTAATTCTGATAAAAATTCTAATCCACTGGACTTCTTAACTATTACATAAATGATAAGACTTACTGAAACACTGGAAGGACTTTCTTCTGTAACAGAAAATTAAATTTAAATAGTTGAAGAATCCTCTTCTAAAATATGAACAGCCATATTTGTCTTAGGTGTAGTTTTTAAGTAAAAAAAAACTCCCTGCCATCGA
>NW_006922064.1:1209078-1213141 GCF_000298275.1 Orycteropus afer afer
GTATAGCAGGGATTGTGGGGCTGGCGCGGGATCGGGCAGTGTTTCGTTCTGCTGTGCATGGGGTCGCTATGAGTTGGAAACAACTCGACGGCACTTAACAACAACAACAACAAGTCTTTATGGAAGTAGACTGCCCCATCTTCTGCAAAGTGGCTGGTGGGTTCAAACCACAAATCTTTTGGTTAGCAGCCAAATGTTTAAACACTACACCATCAGAGCTCTTTGTTGTAAGTGAGGGAAGGAAATATAGGTACCAGTTTTCTTGACTAAAACTGTAAAGACACACACTCCCTTTCACCCTCTAACTCACTCACTCTTTTGAAATAAAAAGCAGAATATCAATTTTCAGCAATTTAAAATGATATTTTTTAAAATGCTATCATTGAAGAAACTTTTTCAGAGATATTAGTTTACAATTACTGTACTTATGTCATTAGGAGATATATTTGATATCATCTAAAATGGCTTTGGAATATAATTATTCTCTTCTTTTGTCTGTAGATTTGGCAGAATGGTATGTTCCTACTGGTGGAATGTTTTTATGGATCAAGGTTAAGGGTATTTCTGATACAAAACAATTGATTGAAGAAAAAGCCATGAAGAATCAGGTAATTCTTGATTTGAATGAAAATGGAGATGTTTCTCATTGCCTACCACCCCAACTCATAATTTTTAACACCACATATGTTATCTCGTTATGAAAATCATAACATATATTTGGGATGCATAAGTAATTATTTATCTGCTATACATTTCATGGGAATACAGTCTCTATATCATTTTGACTACTGAGTAGCTTAGTGGTTAAAATCAGTCTCTGGCATGACACTTCCTGGATTTGAGTCCCAATTCCACCCCTGCCTGGATGTGTAGTTTTAGGTAAATGACTTAACTTCCCTGTGCCTTATCTCTGCAATGGAGGTAATAAGAATCCTTCTCTCATGAGTTTGCTGTGATAATTAAATGAGTTGACACATGTAAGTCACTGAGACCTCATACATAGTAAATGCTTGAAAAGCTGAAATACTTAAAATAGATTATTTTCCTCAATATGAAGGTAAAGAATCCTAATGGTAGCAAATTTGGAAAATGCATAAAAGTATAAAGAAAAATGTTTAAATGACCCATAACTTCACCATCCAGATTTTGTGATCATTTATGGTAAATTTTCTTAAAGAGCTTGTATATAGTCTTCTAATAGTTTTGCTGTGTAATTATTTTACATGGTTAAAATTGCATAAAGAAGTTTGTATCCTGCTTTTTTTATTTAAAATTAACTCACAAAAATTTCTTCTAGGATTTTTATTTCTCCTTTTATATTTAGATCATAAATATACTTAGAATTCACTTGGCAACATTAAGCTGAAAAACCTAAATGTTCTTCCATGTTGCTATCCAGTTTACCAATGAATTTATCCCTTCTCCATTAATTAATTCCTTTATCATGTTTTCAGACTTTTTGCTACACTAAGATCTATTCTTAGGATCATTTTTTTCTTTAAGCAATAAGTTAAAAAAAACAAATTGGGTTAACAATGGTGCTGTACCATAGTGCATAAGAGACAAGGTATGTAGAGGTCAGACCTAGAGACAGACTGCCTGGACATGAATACTGGCTCTGCTACCTTGGTCAGGTAGATCCTCTAACCATCTTACTTAAGGGCAAGACTTACACTTTATTAACTGTTCTAATCCTAGTAACAAGGACCTATGGTGGCACAGTAGGTAAGGCATTTGGCTGCTAACCAGAAGGCCAGCAGCTCAAACCTACCAGCTGCTCTGAGGGAGGAAGATGAGGCATTCTACTTCAGTAAAGATTTACAGCCTTGGAAACTCAATGGAAGTTGCTATGACTCAGAATCGACTCCATGGCAATGGGTTTGATTTTGGTTTGTGGTAGTGATGGCTAGTGACAGCACATACTCATTGCCACTGAATCAATTCCAACTCATGGAGACCCTAGAGGATAGAGTAGAACCTCCCTATAGAATTTGCAAGGCTATAATCTTTATGTAAGAGCTCTGGTTATGGAAGCAGACTGCCATACCTTTCTTCCCCAGAAAGGCTGGTGAGTTCAGATCACCAGCTTTTCAATTAGCAGCTGACCACATAACCACTACACCACCAGGGATCCTTAGTAACAGCACATTAAAAATAAATAAATAAACTCACTGCCATCGAGTCAATTTGGACTCCTAATGACCACTCCTTAGGTTTCCAAGGAGGTATCTCTAGAGAAGAAGATTGCCCAGCCTTCTTTTCCAGGAGTGGCTGGTGGGTTAGAACTGCCAGGCTTTTGGTTAGCAGTCACATGGCTTAGGCACATACCAAAAAATAAAAAATAAACCAAACTCACTGCCATGAAGTCAGGTCCAACTCTTAGCAACACCTCCTTGAGTTTCTGAGGAGCTGTCACTCACTACCAAAGTAGATTGCCCAACCTTCTTTCCAAGGAGTGGCTGGTGGGTTTGAACACCAGCCTTCTGGTTAGCAGCCAAATGCCTTAGGCACTATGCCACCAGAGCTCCCATAGTAGATACTTAACAAATATTTAACTGACTTATTTCAAAAACATACATTGTAATGTAAGCACTTTGATACTTTCTTTGATTTTCTATCTATGTTATTTGATAAATGGCTATTTGTATGCATCTTTGAACTAAATGGTATGGATATAAGCTTAATATCTTATTATAATTTTTTCAATCCTCTTCATTTATTCCGCAATCATACTGCCTACACCTTTGTTTTTTCTAAATAACCTCCAACCTGAAAATCACTACCTTAACCTGCATTTTGTCCATTTTACAAAGAGACGATTACCATTTCCTCCTTGCTTCTAATGTATCCCCAAACTTTTCCTCTATAATAGGGAAAATGATTGTTTTCATTTTATTGTTAATCAGGACAAAGAAACTTAATTTCTGATTCAAAATTGTATCCCTAGAATGTCCCAAATCATTTCATTCCCAACTGATCCTGTTTTAGCAGACAGAGAACTGTCCCATGGGGTTTCCAATGCTGTAAATCTTTACAGAAGAAGACTGCTTCATCTTTCTCTCACAGAGCCGCTTGTTGTTGTGTTATGTGCCGTCAAGTTGGCCCTGACTCATAGCGACCCCTCCTTGGGTTTCTGAGGAGGTATCACTACGGAAGTAGATTGCCAACTTGCCTTCTGAGGAGTGGCTGGTGGGTTTAAACCACCAGCCTTCTGGTTAGCAGTCAAGTGCCTTAGGCAGTATGCTACCAGAGCTCCTGGCGGATTCAAACTCCTAATCTTTCAGTTAGCATCCAAATGTTTGAACCACTGCACCACCAAGGCTCCTCTTTTAACAGTCAGTGCTCAAATTTATACCATGTAACAGCAAGCAGTTGCTAGTACTTAATGCTTTTAGAGATCATGATATTATACTAGTAGTTAACACGAACTGCTTTAAAAGATAAAGTCCCAAATCCCAAAGGTGTAACACAATAAAAGTTTATTTCTGGTTCATATAAAATTCAAAGATGTGATCTGTTCCAAGTAGTGATTTGTCTTATTGCCCTTCAGTTTTCAAAACATGGATCCCAAAGTCTCTGCAAAATGGAAAAAGCATGGTATGTCACCCTGGGGAAGACTTATGGGCCAGGACTAGAAATAGCATACATGACTTCTGCTCACATCTACTACAGTGGTATCCCTGAAACCATACCTAACTAGAAGGAGACTGAGGAAAAGAGGATATTTGCATGACCAGGAAGAAAAGACGGGAAGCTGGCAATCAGGGAGCTGTCTCTGCTACAGCCTGCATCAGGAATAACAGCTGTTTCCTCCACTTCTTTTTGAACCACTCCCCTACAGTACTTACTTAACATTTTTATTCCTTCCCATTATTTGCATAACTTTTTACCTTCTTTCAATTCCTTGAATGCACCAATTTTCTTCCCATCGGAGGGCTTTTACATGTTGCATCTTCTCCCTAAAATGCTCTTCTCCCTCTTCCAGCCAAGCCTATACCTACTTATCCTTCAGGTCTTGGCATGAAAGTCACTTCCAAATTTGATAACTAAACATTATCTCATT
>NW_006922064.1:1213371-1217897 GCF_000298275.1 Orycteropus afer afer
TATGATGTGCAGCATTTTTATAGAAATTGATTTTCCTCTTGTGGTTTCTTCAGCTGCTTTTAAACTTAAAAAGTCCTTCCCCACTCTGAGATCAGGTATGCATATGTTTTCTGTTAGTGGTAAATCACGTATTTTCCATAAACTCTCTTAGGTGTTAATGGTACCTGGATATGCTTTCTTCATTGATCACTCAGCTCCTACTCCTTACTTTAGAGCATCCTTCTCTATGGCTTCTTCAGAGCAGATGGATTTGGTAAGTACAAGATTTCCTTCAAGTCACATCTGATATCAATTCTATTTTTTGGTACATATATTCATTTTGTGAGTTCCAAAAAAAAACAAACAGATAAAACCTCTGTTATCTATTCACTCTGACTCATAGACACTCTGTAGGACAGAGTAGAACTGCCCCTTAGGATTTCCAAGTCTTTAAATCTTTACAGAAGCAGCTCATCTTACCTCATCTTTCTTCCGCACAGCAGCTGGTCGATTCCAACTGCTGACCTTTTGATTAGTAGTCAAATGCTTTAACCACTGTGCCAACAAAGCTCGTTTTGTGAGTTCCAATGTTATTTAATGTCTTCTTGGGTTTATAAAAACCAAATAAAAGTCATGAGCTACCATGAAAAGATACATTTTACTTTGTTGCTAGGCTTCTACAAATGTGAGAATAAGTTGGAGTTAAATTTTGTTGTCTTCATAAATAATTTCTCAGACATTACAGTGTTGGAGATTACCAACATGTTATGGAGAGAACCTCCTTTTCCTTCCTTCATGGAATTAACATGGACCAAAAGTACAAATTCGTGGTAGTCATCAGTCTCTTTCTCTGAAGAAAATAGTATCAGCTAGGGTAAAATAGAATACTGTTCTTAAGTTAATCACAAAGTCAGGAGTCCCTGGGTGGTACAAACAGTTAATATGCTTGGCTGCTAATCAAAAAGTTGGAGGTTTGAGTCCCCCCAGAGGCACCTCAGAAGAAATTTCCAAAAAGAGAGTCATTGAAACTCTGTGGATCACAGTTCTACTTGTAGTCAGAGTCAACTTGACTGGAAGTACAAATCACAAAGTCTAGCTTTAACCATATTAATAAGAATCAAATAAACAAGATCCTAAGAACTGTGTCTAGGAATCTTAGGAGAAGAGCCATACATTTAACAGGGCCGTTAACTTGAGAAGAGTTCATTTATCCTTGGAGATGGTCATATCTGTTGGTTCTTTTTTTTTTAATTGCTTTCATATGTCATTAAGAATACTTTTCATTAGCTCTCTGCTTTTATATGTCAAAGGAGTTGAACTGAAACTATATAAAGTGCATATGCAGATGAAAGATTCAATAAAATACTAAGATTCCATAAAGTTCTATATGGGTCTATAAAAATAATTTGTTTGTGGAGGAAAGAAAAAAAACAATTATCTTGAGGGCCAAAAAACAACAGCAACCACAATAAAAACCCTGAAAATATGACATTCTTATTTTTCCATACGTAAGTAGATACTGATCGCACCCCACAAAGACACAGAACTAACATTAAACTTGACTTTTCACATTTGACTACTAACCAGAAGTCTGGCGGTTCAAACTCACCAGCTACTCCTCAGAAGGAAGATTGTGCAATCTACTTCTGTAGTGCTAACACCTTGGAAACCCACAGAGGGGTTGCTATGAGTTGGATCAGACTCCACAACCCTGAGTTTGGTTTTTGGTTTATGGCAACCTAAGAAAGATACACTGTTTGAATTTCAGATATGGCAGACTTCTCATAAGTAACATCCTAATTTCATTAATTCTTTTCTCTTTTCTATTGTAGGCTTTTCAGAGATTAGCCCAAGTTATAAAAGAATCTTTATGAAGAAATCAAACTGATCATTACTACTTGTGGATTTTTCAGATAAAATATTTCTATGTTTTGGCCAAAAGAAATGATGAATCTTACAGATTAGATTTGATCAAATATGTCATACATGTAGTTTATGTAATTTTTTTAAAGGATTTTTAAAAATTTTTCAGATTGACAAACTATATTTATAATCCACTTGTGCTTTCTGATAAGTTTTCAACTTGCAAAAATTATTTGTATCTTGGCTTTTACTGTAAGGAATTCTGTAGGTGCTTTATAGTTCCCCAAAAATTTTCTTGGAATCCAACATTTTGCAATGAATTATTCTGAAATTTTAAAGACATAATTAAGTTAAAAATAGCACATGATGTGTTATTTTTCTATTTGTAAGAAAATTTAATGAGAGCTTGTGGTAGAATTGTTAGAATTTGACCATTATAAATGACTTTTCAGTAAAGGTACAACAGATAATATGTTAAAATAAAATTCTGAAATTAAACATACCTCAAGGAATCAGACCAATTTATTTTCTAAGCAAGGAAGGGAGATCATAGACTTAGAAAAATTTATTACATTGTCTTTCTATAATACTATACAATTTACAGAAACACAGTCTTATTGGTTACATAATTTAAATTTACTGCAACCCTGAAAGACAATTAAGATATACTTTGCTTTTTTTTTTTTGTAATTGTGATTTGGGTGAAGTTTACAGAACAAATTTGTTTTCCACTCAAAAATTCATATACATTTTGTTTTGTGACATTTATTGCAATCCCCACAATGTAATAGCACTCTTCCCACTTCCTCCCTATGTTTACCATTTCCTTTAGTCCTTCTTTCTTATACGTTCCTGCCTTCTGGGTTTTATCCCTAGGTTAATGCTGCCTTTTTGATCTTACATGGTTGATTGTTCTAATAAGTGCATACTTTCTTGGTATTATTATTCAGCTTATAGGCTTGTCTGTTGTTTGGCCAAAAGTTGAGTCAAGGTGAGGGGGGAGGGTGTTCAGTTCCTGGCTTGAAGCATGTCTAAGGGCCATAGTCTTAGGCATTCCACCAGTCTTCATCAGACCAGTAAGCCTGGTTGTTTCTATGATTTTTAGTTTTGTTCCACATTTTTTTCACACTCTGTCTGGGACCTCCTACTATAATCTCTTTCAAAGCTATCAGCATGGGGTAGCTGGGCACCATTCAGTTCTCCTGCTGTCAGGGTTGTGGAGGCTGGGGTTCATGTGGTCCATTAGTCCTTTGGATTGTTTCCTTGCATCACTGATTTTCTTTACTCTTCTTTGCTCAGGATGAGGAGCAAAGAGTTATACCTTAAATGGCTGCTCACAAGCTTTTAATACTTTTAATACCAGTCACTACTCATCAGTGTTGGATGGAGAACATTGTCTTTGTGGACTATGTTATGCTAGATGATCTTAGAGTCACCTGAGACTATGATCCTGAGCCCCTATGCCCACTGACTCATTCCAAACAACCAAACCCATTGCCATAGAGTTGATTCCAACTCATAGCAACCCTTTAAGACAGAGTAGAACTGCCCCAAAAGGGTTTCCAAGGGTGTAAATCTTTACAGAAGCAGCAGACTGCTTCATCTTTCTCCCATGGAGCAGCTAGTGGGTTTGAACCACCGATCTTTTGCTTAGCAGCCAAATGCTTTAACACTAGGCCACCAGAGCACCCTAGCAACTCATTACTCAAAAAACTCACTGCCATCGAGTCGATTTTGACTCATAGTGACCCCCTTTGGGTTTCTGTGGCAATAAATCTTTATGGAAATAGATTGCCCAGTCTTCCTTGCATGGAGCAGCTGGTGGGTTTGAACCGCCAACCTTCTGGTTAGCAGTCAAATGCTTTAGGCACTATGCCACCAGAGCTTTTTTTAGCAACTCATTAGGCTATGCTTTTTTAATGAGTTTCTTTCCTACCTTTAAAACTTTATTTTTCCATCTGATTATTAAAGTTATTGTGATAGTTAAAGTTGTGCATCAACAACTTGGCTGGGCCGTGGTTTTGCCTGACTGGGCAGCTGGATGTAGGTATTTCGTATGATGAGATTGTAATCACCTCCATGGTAGAATCTGCTGTGAGCAGCTAAGTAGTTGCCTTCAGGGAGTGGTCTGCTTCCACTATATAAGGAGAAGCTTTGTAAAAGGTCTTTACCTTTTGGCACATCTGGACCCTGTGTTTGGACAAGTCTTGGCCTGCCATGTGGCCTGCTGATCTTCAGATTGTTCTTGGATTTGAACAAGTTGTCAGCCATGTTGCCTGCCAACCTTGGGATTTGTCATTTTACTTGTCAATCCTGGGTTCATCAGCCTCAGCAGCCAGCCGCTGCCTGCCTCAGAAAAAGCTTCCAGCTCCAGGAGTCCTGGAACAGGAGGCAGAGCTGAAGCCCAAGGTCAAGGGATGTTCACACAGACCCTAGAGCTGCACTTTGGACTTGGCCTTTTAGCCTCCTGAACTGTAAGAAAATAAATTCTTGTTTGCTAAAGCTATTCAAAACATGTGGTATTTCTGTTACAGAAGCACTAGAAAAGCAAGGGAGTTGTATATTATTTAAAAATATTCAGATAGTATAAAGAATAAAGTAAAGTAAAACCATTCACTCTCGTAATGCACAGTAATAAGTGCTATCAGCATATTATTATCCATCCTTTGAGATATTTTTCTGTC
>NW_006922064.1:1219192-1219732 GCF_000298275.1 Orycteropus afer afer
CCAGGAAAATGAGAGGGCAGGAGAGGTTGGGGACTTGTGGAGCAGCAGGATATCTAGGTAAAAAGGGGCAGGAGGCAAGGCTAGGCCCTAAGCCCCCTAGAGCCAAGCTAAGGGAGACAGACTTGTCTGTCAGTTTGTCATCCTGTGGGGCTTGAAGATTGCTGTGAGGCTTGAAGCTGTGCCACTTGTTTCAGACACCAGCAGAGTTGCAGATGGTGCACAGGTTTCAACACAGCTTACAGACTAAGCCAGACTAGGAAGAAGGAGGAGGCCATCCCCTTCTCAAAAATTGGCCAGAGAAAACCTTATGAATAGCAGAGAAACACTGTTTGATACATTACTGGGCAACTTTATGAATAGGTCGGAAACATTGTCTGACACAGTGCAGGAAGACAAGCCCTTTGGGTCAGAAGGAACTCAAAATAGGACTGGGAAAGAGCTGCCTCATCAGAGTAAAACTAAGCTTAATGATAAGGATAAAGTAAGTCTTTCAGGACCTCCATGTGCTGACATGACATGACTCACATTGAGGAGAAACAG
>NW_006922064.1:1240882-1244210 GCF_000298275.1 Orycteropus afer afer
GTTAATGTCTGAAATGATGGAGTGGCATGGTAGTTTGGACATTTGAGACATCTTTGACCTCTGCCTCATGGGGGCCAGCCTCGTGCTGGTCTTTCTAAGAGAAATTGTTCAAGCAGGCTCATAACACTTTGGTTGACAATATGCAACATATGCCATAAGTGTACACACATGTTACACCTCTTTTTTAAAAAAAAAAAAAACCTTTCATATTATTTATCCATTTTGAAGATTATCAGGAGCTCTGGTGGCATAGTGCCTAAGGCATTTGACTACAAGCCAGAAGGCTGGCAGTTCAAACCCACCAGCCACTTCTTGAAAGGAAGATTGGCAATCTACTTCCACAGAGATACCACCTCAGAAACCCAAGGAGGGATCACTATGAGTCAGAAACAATTTGACAGCAGTGAGTTGGGGTTAGGTTTTTGGTTTTGAAGATTGTCGTAGGCTCAGGTCTTTTGTCACACATTTCAATTTTTCCTATTGATTTTGTGTTATCTTTAATGTTCCTCTTTAAAGCACAACTTGGCCACTGAGAGACTCAGGTTGTCCTTCTAAGTTTATCGGCTCAAGTTGTCCTTCTAAGTCTATTCCAGACACCTCTGAAAGCATCCTGACATTCCGGCAACCACAAATATCCCCTCCTTCCCAGAATAAAATCAGTGCTCACCAAGAATCCTTGGTTCGTGGTAATGGACAAGAAATCAGTGTGTGTATTTCTAGCCCAAAATCAAAATCTGGTCCTAGGAGTACACACTAGACCATTTAGTATCCCATCTTGATGCTGCTTTCAAGCAGGGTGACCCAAGACTATTTGGAACGCTTTGAGAATGAGCAGATGTCATCTAAAATCATATTTATGCTGACTTTCCCAATTTAAGGCTAATTTTACTGAGTCTTCTAACTTTGACAGGAATATTGATCAAATCTGTTTCCTTCCTTGTTGGAGCTACGAGCTTCTCTATTCTCCATTACATACAAGTTCTATAACATGGATGTACTCAGTAGGTATCAATAGTGTTCTCCAGCACACCACTCTCCTCCCCTTCTAGTTACATAGATGACTGTACTTCTCTGCCCCTTGTTTTTACATAAAGCCATAAAACTCATTTTGTCCAATGATACATATTCAGAAGTGGGTTGTGTCACTTCCTGGCTGAGGTAACAAAAACCCAACGTGTAGTTCTCCAGTATCCCACTTTCTTTTCTGTCAGTCAAGGACCCTGCCTTTTCCAGAACTGCAGCTTCAAGATGGTGCCAGAGTGGCCATAAATCTGCAGTGAGAGCATATCATGAGTGAAAAATAAATTTGTTATGGTGAGTATTAGAAGTATTGAGGTTAATGACATAGCCCATCATAACTAATTCAAGATATTATACCATGAATTATATGTTTAGTTCACCATATTACCTTTAAAAATCTCAAGTTCTTTTCTAGGTTAAACAAACTCTTTATCAATCAAGGTCATGAGAGAAAAAAGACGGCATACTCAAATTGGAAAATTTGAGGAGAATTTAATAAAGAATAATTACTAAGGTATGACAGAACCTTGGTGATGTAGTGGGTTAAACACTCAGCTGCTAAATGAAAGGTCAGTGGTTCAAACCTACCAGCAGCTCTGCAGTGGAAAGATGTGGCAGTCTACTTCCATAAAGATTACAACCTTGTATAAATGATCAGGTATGTCTAGGCAGGGAGGAGTGTGCCCATGACTGTGTATAGGGTTGGCAGATGATGTTTCTACAAGCATATTTGTATGTGCTATAAGAATGTCTGGGTGTGTAGTAGAGCTGACAAGGGACAAGGCTGTGGTAACTTCTTAACCACAGCCAGCTACCCTGAGGGAGCAAGTAGTTGGACCTGTGCACTTGGGACCATGGTCACAGGGGACATCAAGCTCAGATGGCATAACACACTACACAAAAACAGAAGGAACACTGTTAGATAGGTAGAGAAGAAAAAGAAAAAGAAAAAAACATTGTTCTACGTCCTACTTTGGTGAGTAGCAACTGGGGTCTTAAAAGCTTACAAGTGGTAATCCAGTTGCAACGATGGGTCTCTCCTTATCTAGAGCAAAAAAGAATGAACAAAAGCAAAGATGCATGGAAATGATTAGTCCAAGAGACTAGCTGACCATATGACCTGTATGACCATGAGACCAGAAGAACTAGATGGTGCCTGGTTACCACAGTCAACTACTTGGAGGGAGATCAGTGGAGGAGATCCTGGATAGAATGGGAGAACAATGTGGAACAAAACTCAGAGTTGTAAACAAAAACAGGTTTGCTGGCCTGATAGAACCTCATGAGACCCCTGAGACTATGGCCCCTCACTGCCCTTCAGGTCTGGAATTGAACTCACTCCTCCTATGGCTTCCAGCCAAATGATAAACAGGCATATGAGGTGAACATTTACATCAAGTAGATACATTCCTTGGAGTGATCAATCATGGGAGAATAGATGGGCCAGGGGGCAGGAGTACATGAGGAGGGAAGGACACCAGGAAGAGGTAAATATTATGGGGAGGAAGTGGGAAGAGAGCTGTTGCATTGTGAGGAATTGCAATCAAGGTAATGAAACAAGATGTGTATGAACTGCTGTATGGAAAAAGATTTTGCTCTGCAAACTTTCACCTAAATCACAATAAACATTAAAAAAAAAAAGATAACAGCCTTGGAAGCCCTGTGGGACAGTTCTACCCTGTCCTATAGGGTCGTTATGAGTTTGAACAATGGTTTTTTTTTGGGGGGGGGGGTTTACCAAGGTATGAGCAGAAAAGAGGTAAACCACATGGGATAGCCCAAATGTGGGAGTTAGTAAGAACAAAGATTAATTACCATCTCTAGGGCTGAACATGCAGTGGCTGCAATGATGGGCTCAGGTGTAGCAAGGATTTTAAGGCTAGTGCAGGATCGGGCAGTCTTTCATTCTGTTGTACATAGGGTCGTTATGAGTTGGAGCTGATTAGACAGCACCTAACAACAACTTCCTTCCTCCCCACCCCCCCATGTATTAAATTCAAGAATGATGGTAGTTCAGGTGTCCAAAGAATCCCAGGTCCCCAACTATTTCATTGCTTCTTTCCTGAGATGGTTCAGATGGGGTCCAGGAGCTAACATTTGCAAGCTGAGGCTGGCAGTCAGTTGCAATGTATGCAGATGTTCAAAAGAGCTACCGTGTGAATAAGGTTCCCATATTTCTGAAGTGTAGTGAGAAATGTTTGCATTTTCTCTTTACCTTCCTTAAATGGAAAATTACCAAGTGCTCCATTAGGTCTAATTTAATTGCTTTCTCAATGACAGTAATAAATACATTATTGCAGTCTCTGGC
>NW_006922064.1:1246615-1251447 GCF_000298275.1 Orycteropus afer afer
AAAAGTAAACTGGAAAAGCTTTAAATGTTCAAAGGACAGATGTGTGTATTATCTCCCAGCCTCCAGATAATTTCTTCTGGGCTAATAGTGATGCTTTGAGTTATAAGTCCTTGTGATTCCAAAGTCTGTGTGTGAATGAAGAATGTACAAGACAGAAAAAAATAAGAATAAGAAAAGGATTTGTCAATATACATGAGGGAAAATGTCATGTTGTCATATCTTGGTGCCTCTTCTAACTACAGATGATAGACATGTATAGAAGAATCTTTTAAGGCTTATGAAAAGCAACAATAAATCTATGTGTTCCTCATGCACTATGTAATTTAATCCTCAAGGCAACTGAATGCAGAATGATTAGCCCAATTTTACAAAAGAGGAAACTGAGGTTCTGGGAGGTTACTACACTGGTAGGATAGAGCAGGCTTTCCCATTCAGGTCATCTGACCCTAGAATCATGACGCCAGACTGTCACCTCAGAAGTGAGCTGAGGAGGGCTTGTGTGACGGATGATCATAGGGTTGTGCTCAGAGCCATCCAAAAAAAAAAGCTCACTGCTGTTGAGTCAATTCAACTCATAGTGATCCCTCCTTGGATTTCCAAGGCAGTATCTCCACAGAAGTAGATTGCCCAATCTTCCTTCCAAGGAGTGGCTGGCAGGTTTGAACCACCAGTCTTCTGGTTAGCAGTCAAATACCTTAGGAACTATGCCACCAGAGCTCCCCAGAACCATATTGAGGAGTGGAACGAAGCAGCAAGCTTGAGTCCAGATGGGAGCAAAGAAGTGTTACCAACATATTTGTCAAATAGCCAGAAAAGTATGATTCTGCAATAGGTTTAGCAACACTCAGAGACTGCTCACATACAGATAGATTCTCAGCTCAGAGTTGCTCAAAAGAAGCCTGAATAGAACTTAAGCCAAAACCAGTTGCCATCATGTCAATTCTGACTCATTGTGGCCTCATGTGTACCAGGCCTTTCTTCTGAGGCACTTAGTGAACTCAAACAGCCAACCTTTTTGTTAGCATCCTAGAGCATTAAAAATTTGCATCATCCAGGGATATCCAATTGAACTTATCGTTAGGTGCTGACTCAAAATGACACAGCAGAAAAAAAGACTGTCTGGTCCTGGGCCATCCTCACATTCATTGCTACTTGTGAGCTCATTATTGTAGCCACTGTGTCAATTCATCTCACTGAGGGTTTCCCTCTGTTTTGCTAACTCTCTACTTACGTGTGATGTCTTTCTCGGCAATTGGTCCCTCCTGATAGCATGTCCAAAGTAAGTGAAATAAAGTCTTACTTACCATCCTCACTTCTAAGGAGCATTCTGGCTATACTTCCTCCAAGACTGATTTGTTCATTCTTCTGGCAGTCCACGGCATATTCAATATTTTGGCAACACCACAATTTGAATATATCAATTCTTCTCCAGTCTTCTTTTTTTTCATTGGCCAACTTTCACATGCCTATGATGCAATTGAAAATACCATAATTTGGGTCAGGTACACCTTAGTCATCAAAGTAATATCTTCACTTTAAAAAATTTTTAAAGTCTTTTGCAGCACATTTGCCCAATGCAACATGAGATTTGATTTCTTGGCTGCTGTGTTGATTGTTGATTCAAGTAGAATGAAATCTTTGACAAGTTCAATACCTTCACCACTTATCATGATACTGTTTATGGGCCTAGTTGTGAGAGTTTTCTAATCAAACTTGTTGCTGTTCTTCTTAGGTGCCCTCAAGTCAGTTATGACTCATAGCAACCCTATGTACAACAGAACGAAACACTGCCTGGCCATGCTATACTTGAGCCCATCATTGCTGTCACTATGCCAATCTGTCTCATTGAGGGCCTTCTCCTTTTTCACTGACCCTCCATTTTACCAAGCATGACAGTCTTCTCCAGGGAATGGTCTTTTCTGACAACATGATCAAAATAGATGAGACAAAGTCTGGCCATTCTTGCTTCCAAGGAGCATTCCGGCTGCACTTTTCCAGAACAGATTTGTTCATTCTTCTGGCATCCATGGTACTTTCAGTATTCTTCTCCAACACCAAACTCAAAAGCATCAACTCTTCTTCTGTCTTCCTTAGACATTGTCCAGCTTTCACATGTATATGAGACGACTGAAAACACTATGGCTTGGGTTAGGCACACCTTAGCCTTCAAAGTGACATTTTAGCTGCCTCTGTATTGAAATACGGCCATAGATTCATTAGTCATGGAGGGAAAAATGAATTTGAAAGGCTTATAGGAATGACAGTTTTGGGAAAGTTCAAGCTTTGGTAATTTGTGACAACCTAGGAAATCTCAAAAGTCTGTATGTATGATTCCTATGCTGCTGTGAATAACTCCCCAACTTGAGATGCAAAATGAAGTAGCAAATCTTGACCAACAGATGGCAGGCTTACCTCATGGTGATATCTTTAAAAGTTTACAGAAAGGATTATAGTAGATTTTCTATTCTGACTGATAATAAAGAAGTCCAAATATATCTAATGCTTAGCAGAAATTATGAGTACAATACTATTTAATCATAATATAGCCTGGATTTTCATGACTAATGTTGATGAAATCTGTTCATTCGATTAACTGCAAGAGTATAAGATAAATACGTACAGGTATTAAGTGAATTCATCATCAAGACATATTTCTGCACACTAGATATAAAGTTTAAGGAGCTCTGGTGGCATAGTGGGTAAGGCATTTGGCATTGGTTGCTAACTGGAAGTCAGTGGTTCAAAACCACCAGTTGCTCCAGGGAAGGAAGATGAGGCAATCTTCTTTCATAAAGATTTACAGCCTTGGAAATCCAACGGGGGACGCTAGGAGTCGGAATTGACTTGATGGCAGTGCGTTAGATATAAAGTTTACTGCCTATACTATCCTAAACGGCAGTGTGTGAGGAGGGAAAGGAGTCACATATTTAAATATTGGCTTTCTAGTTAAGATATGTATATGATATAATATACCATGCCTTCCTAGGTGAAATCTGGATAATTTTATATTACATACTTCTACAAGTCTGTAAAAATATTTAAGTTTTCATTCATTCTAGACAAATTTAAAATTCATTTTCAACTTATTTATGTTATTTGCCGTCGAGTTGGCCCCGACTCATAGCGACCCCTCCTTGGGTTTCCGAGGCAGTATCACTACGGAAATAGGATTGCCCAACCTTCCTTCCGAGGAGTGGCTGGTGGGATTGAACCACCAGCCTTCTGGTTAGCAGTCAAGTGCCTTAGGCACTATGCTACCAGAGCTCCTTTCAACTTACTAGAAAGATTAATGTATGATTGCAATTTTTACAAAATATAAGTGTATTTCACATCCTAAAATCATGTTAAATTTGTTTACTCTCAAAATATTACTGAGTCTATTACATGAAAATAACACATTTTTCTTTACTGATCTTATTTACATTAAGAAAAATCTCTGGCTTCACAAATGAATGTAATGAACTAATAAACACACCTCTGCCCCTAGCATTATGCTGAGCAGTAAGAAATAAAAAAGAGAGTTCCTGCCTTCAAAGAGTACAAAACCTTGTTATAGAGGCAAGACTGATAGAGTTTTATATCCTGGAAACTTCCTAAACTTCTAAATGCATAATTGCATGTACAATCCCAACAAAATGCTTATATTATCAAGATAGGAAATGGAAACTGGTTTGATTTTTACATAATGAATCATCAGCTAGGCACTTACATACTAATCCAATTACTCATTATCCAACCAACCCCCATACATTCACACATCCACTCTAAGATGCAGAAGCTTCAAACTTGTGTCTCAGAAAAGTGTCCTGTATAAGAGTCCCTTTTAATAACAGAATCAGAAAGTTTTAAATCTATAAAGGCAGTCTAGTAAATACATGGCATGATAAATAATAAAAGGTGTTATATATGTTTCAAATGTCAAGTAGTAAAAATCAAGAGGCAGAACAGACCGACTTACTAAGGGTTGGTGGTACAGGTTACAAGGGCAGACAGTGAGGTGAGATCCCTGAAGGCCATGAAAGTGAGCTGGAGTGATAGGGGAAATTTAGAGAGAGAAAAAGAGAGAGGCATGAGAAAACATAAGGGAGAGAGAATTATTATGGAATATTTGTGGGTCCCTTAATTTAATTTTTAAAATAACATGCTCTTGACTTTTCAATTATCTCATGTACAAAATAACAAAGTTGCACCCAAAGATCTAGTGCTAAACCTCCATAAATTGATTACCTTCATGCTAGTCACACCAACCAAACTTCATTATCTTTATCTCAGTATTTTGTAAGTATAAACATTGTCCACAGGGAATCCAACATAAGTATGCAGATACAGTCAGCTGCTTAGAATTGCAGAGCAGGGGAAAATTTTTTAAAAAAGCTGCTTCATACAGAAACTTTAAATTCAAAGGCTCCGGATAAATCCAGTTTTGCCAATTTGAAATTAAGTGTGGCTGATAGTGAAAAGCAGTGAAACAGCAAAAGAGGCAGGATGACATTTCACCAAGGAAATATAACCGTCCAACAAGCACAAGTTCAATTTCTTTAGCCAATAGAAAAATGCAAATAAAATCACAATGTGATATCACTTAACTTCCACCAAGATGGCTATATGAGTCCTTGGGTGGTACAAATGGTTAACACACTTGGCTGCCAACTAAAAGGTTAGAGGTTCTATTCCATCCAGAGGTGCCTTGAAAGAAAGACCTGCAATCTACTTACCACCCCCCACCAAAAAAAGTCATTGAAAACTGGAGCACATCATACTCTTATATATGCTGGGTCACCAAGAGTCAGAGTTGACTTGATGGCAACTGCCTTTTTTTTTTTTTTTTTTTT
>NW_006922064.1:1253873-1254495 GCF_000298275.1 Orycteropus afer afer
CCCTCCTTGGGTTTCTGAGGCAGTATCACTATGGAAGTAGATTGCCCAATCTTTCTTCTGAGGAGTGGCTGGTAGGTTTGAACTGCCAGTCTTCTGGTTAGTAGTCAAATGCCTTAGGTACTACATCAACAGAGAAAGGGGTGGGGGTTGGTGAGGCCAGATAGGGCTTCTCCCTAGGTTCTGCATTATGTGGAAGGCAACTTATACCCCTGCTCTATAAATCATCAGTTGATTTGGAACATTAGCCAGACTCTGTATATTCACACTGGCTTACTTGGTCACTTTTCTTGCTCTTGGTCAAACAGTGAATCAGTTGGCGTATGTAGTGCCTGTGTGGTGGAACTGGGCTTTTGCTCTGTCTGCCATTCTAGACACTGATCCATAATATTCCTGATCTTGATCCTCAGATGTCTGATTCTCCGTCTCTGGTAGCAGTACTGTATCATTTGTGAAAAAAAAAACTGTCCATATTGTTATGTTTATGTGGTGTGCTTACTTAATAAGTGGCATCCGAGGAGACTCGCCAAGATGGCAGAATAGGCAGAAAGTCTGTACAGACCCTCTTCAACAAAGAAAAGAGGAACCAATTAACACAGACACAGAAGATAATCCTGGACCCCTG
>NW_006922064.1:1271140-1278468 GCF_000298275.1 Orycteropus afer afer
AGGAGTGCATGGAGGAATGGACACAGGGAAGTGGTGGCTATCAGGAGGAAGTGGGAGGGGAGATATTGCATCGTGGTGGATTGTGGTCAATGTCATGAGACAAAGTATATGAGAACTGCTGTATGGAAAGTGTATTTGCTCTGTGGATTTTCACCCAAATTGCAATAAAAATTAAAAAAAAAAAATTTTTAAATAAGTGGCATCCTTATTTCTTATAAGGACTTTAGGTCACCTACAATAAAAACACCTGGTTAAAATATGCATTATAAACTGTGTAGTCTAAAATGAGAAATAATAAACTACATAGAAAAAGTATAAGTGACAGGATAGTTATACATTCCATGAAGTCTCCTTTCATAGAATTATAAGGTATACTCAGATGCCTAACAGAAATGTATGCCTGGTCTGCCCTATTAGAACAACATGTGCTTTCAAAGCCTGAAATAAGTTTTATTTGCCATTTTATTATATCTTTACACATAGTAGATAACCAAATGTATATTGATCAGTAAAAATAGATGAAAAAAGGTAAAAAAAACAAAAACAATTAAAAAAAGGTCTTATTATCTCCTGAACACATTTCCTCATACTTTGGAGCCTAAACTCCCAATACTCCTTATAGATGATATATGAATGAGGTCCGACTTGACGGCAAATAACAACAACAACAATTATAGATGCTATACTATATATATATTTAATTGAAAAAAATATTTTCTGTGTTTTTCATCTGTTTTTGTATAGTCTCTCAAGGTGGTAGAACTTCTAAAGATTAAACAAGATGGATGAAACTGTGACCAGAGCAAAATATATAACAGGAAACAAAAGAAAAAACAGGAGAAAGAAGTTAATTGAATGAGTGTATAAACAATATTGTATTTTTTCTAGGGAAATAAATATCCAACCATTTCAACTCCTTACAAGTCGCCCCCCCCCCAAGAAAAAAAAAAAGTTCAAGAAAAGGGAATCAATTAGGGAATGGGATAGTGGGGAAAGAATTGCAAACTTTAAGAAGGAAAAAAAAATCAGCCGGAGAATTTATTTCAATAAGCACAAATGATCATAGGCCTTTTCTGTAACATATTTTCTGAATTACCCTAAAGTGTTCCCCCACCCCCTAAAAATGGAACCATTTCTTCAAAAGACAGAAAATTACATGTTTGCATTTGAACCACAAATCCACATATACCACCTACAAATTATTCCATGGCAACACAGCATGCTGTACTCTGAAAGCTTCATTGAATTGCATCTTTGCAAAGAGGAACACTTCATAGACCCTCATCCTAGCAGCACATTGCACTAATGTGACACTACTGCCAGACTCTTTTTCAATTATTAATCAGTTTTCCTGCTGTAAGCTGATCCCAATATGCTGGAAGACATGAGTCAGGTAAAGACTAATGAAGGATGACACTGTTTCTAGACAAATGTTTTCTAGAAATCTATACAGGCATTATCCAGTCTTGCCCTCCTTTTGAAGTCCTCCCCATTATGAATTACTCATGTGAGCACAGTTGGCACACAACCCAGTAATCCTCAAACCAAAGGGTTTTGAGGCTGCATCTCAGTCTAAGATAATGCTTCACCTGCCACCACAAAAGTGACCATACAATTTTGTGTAGAGCTTTATAGTGTACATTCATACAGAATACATTCAGTACTTCCATACCCATGATTCAAGCACTCAAGGGAAGGACCATTATCCCCTTTTGTAAATGAAGAGCTACTCAAATTATAAGAGTACACAAGTGGGCATAAAGGAGTGTCCATGGGAGGCTGGCCAGAGGATGCTGGCAGGGTAAGCAGGGCCATGAACACCATAATCCTGAGAATTCAGAGTATGGAGGTTCAGCAGTTCTTCCACCAGACAAAGGTAGGCCTTTGTCTGGTGGAAGAACATTATATTCCACTCTGTTGTAATTTTTGGCTTCAACTCTGGTGAGCTTACAGGTAACAATGAAACTTTTCCTAGTCCTGTGTCATCTTCATGAACATTGGTATGTCTGAGTCCACTGTTGTGACTATTGTGTCAACCTGCCTCATTTAGGGTTTCCCTCGTTTTCACTCACCCTCTATTTTCCCAAACATGGTATCTTTTTCTAGCACTTATTCTAGATTAAATAAGAAGAGTATAAAAATTCATAGAGCCTACATAATCTGTGATCTTCACCATTCAGTTCTTAATCAAAAATACAGCAAGGATCAGTGTTCTGATGACTACACCCCCAAAAATTCTGAAGCTGAAGCTCTCTATAGTACTGTGAGGATTAAATCTAGGTAGACTGTCAGACAGACAGGGCCAGTGGCCAGAACAGGTAAGGCGGGTGGAAGACAGCCCCCAGTTGGCAGGGAGCAGTGTGAGACAGGGCTAGAAGGAACAGGTAGGGAGTAGACCAGGAAGTGAGTGGAGTGGTTGGAACAGCTAAGGGAGACAAACTTGTCTGTTGGTTTGTCATACTGTGGCGGCTTGCATGTGGCTGTGAGGCTGGAGGCTGTGCTAGCTGGGGTGCCCATGGTGGCCTGGTTTCTATGGAACTTCCAGACTGAGACAGACTTGGAAGAAGGAAGAGGCCATCCACTTCTCAAAGAATTGGCCAGTGAAAACCTTATGAATAGTAGTGAAAAACTGTCTGATATATTACTGGAAATTTTTATGAATATCCCTGAAACATTGTCCAATACAGTGCCAGAAGATGAGCCCCTCAGGTCAGAAGGCACTCAAAATATGACTGGGAAAGAGCTGCCCTCATCAGAATAAAGCCTACCTTAATGATGTGGATAAAGTAGAGCTTTCAGGGCCTCTGTTAGCTGAAGTGGCATGACTTGACATGAAAAGAAACAGCTGCAAACATCCATTGATAATCAGAACATGGAATGTATGAATTATGAATCTAGGAAAATTGGAAGTTGTTAAAAATGAAATGAAACACATAAAGATTGATATTCTAGGCATTAGTGAGCTGAAATGGCCATTTTGGACATTTTGAATCAGATAACTATATGATCTACTATGCCAGGAATGATAAATTGAAGAGGAATGGTGTGGTATTCATCATCACAAAGAATGTTTCAAGATCTACCCTGAAGTACAATTCTGTCCACGATAGAATAATATCTATAAGCCTACAACAAAAGCCAGTTAATACTACTATTATTCAAATTTAAGCGTCAACTATGAAGGCCACAGATGAGGAAATTGAAGATTTTTACCAACTTCTGCAATCTGAAATTGACCAAACACGCAATCAAGATTTGCTGATTATCACTGGTGACTGGAAGGCAAAAGTTGGAAGCAAAGAATCATCACCAGTAGTTAGAAAATTTGGCCTTGGAGATAGAAATAATGGTGGAGATCGCATGATATAATTTTGCAAGACCAACAACTTATTCATTGCAAATACCTTTTTAAACAATACAAACATCAGCTATACATGTGGGCTTCACCAGAGGGAGTACATAGGAATCAGATTGACTACATCTGTGGCAAGAGGAGATGGAGAAGCTCAATACCTTCAGCCAGAACAAGGCCAGGAGCTGACTGTGGAACAGACCATTAACTGCTCATTTGCAAGTTCAAGTTCAAGTTGAAGAAAATTAAAACACATCCACAAGAGCCAAAATATGACCTTGATTATATCCCTCCTGTATTTAGAGACAATTTAAAGAATACATTTGATGCATTGAATACCAATGACCGAAAACCAGAGGAATTGTGGGATGACATCAAGAACATCATCCATGCAGAAAGCAAACGATCATTAAAAGGACAGGAAAGGAAGAAAAGACCAAAATGGATGTCAGAAGAGGCTCTGAAACTTGCCCTTGAACAGAGAGTAGCTAAAGCAAATGAAAGAAATGACAAGATAAAAGAGATAAACAGAAGATTTCAAAGAGCAGCAGGAGACAAGGAGACACGACATGGTTTAAAATCAAGAAGACAAAGTCAATTATTATAATGAAATGTGCAAAGACATAGAATTGGAAAGCCAAAAGGGAAGAACACACTCAGCATTTCTCAAGCTGAAAGAACTGAAGAGGAAATTTAAGCCTTGAGTTGCAATACTGAAAGATTCTATAGGCAATATATTGAATGATGTAGGAAACATCAAAAGAAGATGGAAGGAATACACAGTCACTGTACCAAAAAGAATTGGTTGATGTTCATCCATTTCAGGAGGAGGCATATGATCAAGAACCAATGGTATTGAAGGAAGAAGTCAAAGCTGCACTGAGGAAAGTGGCAAAAAACAAGCCTCCAGGAATTGACAGGATACTCACTGAGATGTTTCAACAATCAGATGCCTCACTAGAGGCACTCACTCGCCTATGCCAAGATTTGGAAGACAGCTTCCTGGCCAACTGACTGGAAAAGATCCATATTTGTACCCATTCCAAAGAAAGGTGATCCCAAAGAATGTGGAAATTATTTAATATCATTAATATCACATGTAAGTAAAATCTTACTGAAGATAATTCATAAACAGTTACAGCAGTATTTTGACAGAGAACTTACAGAAATGCAAGCTGTATTCAGAAGAGGATGTGGAATAATGGATATCATTGCTGATGTCAGATGGATCTTGGCTCAAAGCAAAGAATACCAGAAAGATGTTTACTTGTGTTTTACTGACTATACAAAGACATTCAATTGTGTGGATCATAACAAATTTTGGGTAACATTGAGAAGAATGGGAATTCCAGAACACTTAATTGTGCTCATGAGGAACTTGTACATAGACCAGGAGGCTTTCATTTGAACAGAACAAGGAGACACGGCATGGTTTAAAATCAAGAAGGGAGTGTATCAGGGTTGTGTCCTTTCACCATACTTATTCAATCTGTAAGCTGAGCAAAGATTCCAAGAAGCTGGACTATATGAAGAAGAATGTGGCATCAAGATAGGAGGAAGACTCATTAACAACCTGTGTTATCCAGATGACACAACTTTGCTCACTGAAAGTGAGGATGACTTGAAACACTTACTGATGAAGATGGAAAACTACAGTCTGCAGTATGGATTACACCTCAATATAAATAAAAAAGACAAAAATCCTCACAAGACCAATAAGCAGCATCACAATAAATGAAGAAAAGATTGAAATTGTCAAAGACTTCATATTACTTGGTTCTACAATCAACACCAATGGAAGCAGCAGTCAAGACATCAGATGTCATACAGCACTGGGCAAATCAGCTGCAAAGGACCTCTTTCAAGTGCTGAAGAGCAAAGATGTTTTCTTGAAGACTAAATTGCTTTTGACACAAGCCATGGTATTCTCAATCACCTCATATGCATGTGAGAGCTGGACAATGAAAAAGGAAGACCAAAGAAGAGCCGATGCTTTTGAGTTGTGATGATGGTAAAGAATGCTGAAAGTACCGTGGACTGCTAAAAGAACAAACAAATCTGTCCTGGAAGAAGTGCAGTTGGAATGCTCCTTGGAAGTGAGAATGTCCAGACTTCATCTCACCTACTTTAATCATGTTGTAAGAAGCGACCATTCTCTAGAGAAGGATATCATGCTTGGCAAAGTGGAGGTACAATGAAAAAGAGAAAGGCCCTCAATGAGATGGATTGACACAGTGGCTGTAACAATGGACTCAAGTATAGCAAGGATCATGGGGCTGGCACAGGAATGGGCAGTGTTTCATTCTGCCATACAAGAGGTCACTATGAGTTGGAGACGACTCAATGGCACCTAACAACAACAACAACAGACCATCATAGCCATTGTTTTCTGGGGCCTAAACTTTAGTCATCATTCCTGGCATTTTAAGAGTCAAATATGTATAAACCTTGCACCAACTTTGATCATCTAGGTTCCTTATACAAATTATAAAACAGGGCCCTGGATGGCAGTTACATTAATAAGGTTACCAATGAAGGAAGAGCTGAGAAATATACATACTTGCATACACTGTAATAGATATAATGTACTCACTCTTTTGTCCAAAAGTATTACTAATAATGAAATTCGGGCATATAATGAACCTCAGACTGCCCACTAGATTTTATATATTTTTTTTCTGATAATGATGACAAGTTAGACTAACCCACTGTGCCTTGGTCAATCCCCCTTGTAACTAGGGGGAAACTTTTATAAAATGGTTGGACATAGTCTTCCTAAAACCCAGAACAAAGTGAGATTAAACTCCAAACAGAAATGATATTTTAGTTTTACTATCACACTGTGGAGCTATGGTGGCACAGTGCCTAAGGCATTTGACTGCTAACCAAAATGTCAGGAGCTCTCTGGTGGTGTAGTGGATGAGGCATTGGGCTGCTAACCAGAAGGTCAGTGAGTCTAACCCACCAGCTGCTCTATTGAAGGAAGATGGGGCAATCTACTCTCGTAAAGATTTACAGCCTCAGAAACCCAAGAGGGGTCATTATGAGTCAGAACTGACTCAATGGCAGTGAGCTTGAGCTTGATCACACTGTAGTATATTATGACCCAAGAGTAGTAACCAACCAAACAAACCTCCAGCAAACAGTCTCCTTGTTGAAGAAACACCTCTCTTCACGTGGCTAAGCAGGGAGCTACAGCAACTCTGAAATAATTTAATTCAATCAGAGAATCACCATGGATGACTTTTTAAAAAATTTTTTATTATGATTTGGGTGAAATTTTACAAAGCACATGCATTTTATATTCAACAGATCATACACATAGTTTTGTGAAACTGACTGCAATCTTCTCAGTGTAACACTTCTCCTCCCACTTTCTCCCTGTGGTTACCCTTTCCTTGTGTCCTTCTTGCCTCTGCATTCCTGCCTCCCTGCCTTTCTCCCTGTGCAAATGCTGTCCTTCTGATCTCCCATAGTTGATTATTCTAAGAAGTGCATCTCCCTGGTATAGTTGTTTGGCTCATAAGCCTTGTCTATTGTTAGATTGAGAGTTAAGCCACAGGAGTGAGTCCAAGTCCCTCAAAGGTGGACCAGGGCCATAGTCTTGCGGTTTCACCAGTCTCTATCCAGCTAGTAAACCTGGTCTTTTTTGTATTTTTCAATTTTTTTTTCATTTTTTTCCCCCACTCTATCCAGGATTTCCAATATTGATCCATGTCTGAGTGGCTGGCATCAGTAGTTGGGCACCATCTGATTCTTCTTGTCTCAAGGTCATATAGGCAGGTTTTCATGGACCATTAGTCTTTTGGATTATTTTCATGAGTCTTTTTCTGCATTCTTCATATGCTCTGGTCAAGGAGAGACCAATAGCTGCGTCTTAGATTCCTGTTCACAAGTTTTAAAGACCCCAGTCACTACTCACTGAAGGAAGATGTAGAACAATATTTTTGTGTATTATGTTGTCCAGTTGAGCTCA
>NW_006922064.1:1278668-1312193 GCF_000298275.1 Orycteropus afer afer
TACATTGTCCAACTTTCTTTCCAACGAGTGGATGGTGGGTTTGAACCACCAGCCTTCTGGTTAGCAGTCTACGCCTTAGGTACTATACCACCAGAACTCCTGCCATCACATAGGAACCCTTTAAATGTCTCTCTCTTGTCTTTATTCAACTGGACTTATGGTAGACATCATCAAGACAGATGAGTCTGACTGTCCAGACATCTGGATAGAGACTTTCCTTTTATGCACTCATTTGGAATTTTTTGTGTGCATAAGAACTAGTGTATAGATTGTATAACCAAATGAGTACATTAAATGTTATGGTCAATTTAACGGATTTTTTAGATCAATTTTTACTACATACTGACACAGTAACCTAACCTACATGAGAAACCACCTATCTGAATACCAACTTGCTTATAACTACATAATCATTCTAATTTTCAGGTGCACAACTATTCAAAATGAAGTCATTGCATTTCACTTATATATCTCCTTTCCTAATATAGACCAGTTTATTTGCAAACTGTGTAAACCATGAATGAGTTCATATTTTCATCAACAGATATTTAGCAAGAACCTACTATGTGTTGTTATGATGCTGACCATGTTTCGGTGGAGCTTCCAGACTAAGACTAGGAAGAAGGACCTGGTGAGCTATTTCCAAAACTCAGCCATTGAAAATCCTGTTGATCACAATGATCCAATCCACAATCAGTCATGGGGGTGGCGCAGGACAGAATTGGGCAGCATTATATTTCATTGTGTGTGATCCTGCTCTGAGTCAGGAGCCAACCTGATAACAGCCAAAACACCACTATGTGTGGGGTGATACCCTGTATGCCAAAACCCACTGCTGTCAAACTGATGATGACTCATTGTGATCCCTTTGGACAGAGTAGAACTGCTGCATAGGGTTTCCAAGGCTGTAAATCTTTACAGTAGCAGATTGCCTCATCTTTCTCCCATTCAGACTGCCAACCTTTTGGTCAAATGCAGTCAAATGCTTTAACCACGGAGCCACCAGAGCTTCTATTCTGGATGCAGAGGCTACAAAAACATGAGCCATAGCCTCTATCCTCAAAGGGTTTTAGCATTAGTTTGGGAAGACAGGCAATATATATTAAATGTGATTTTCATAATAAAATAATTTTACATGTAATACCAGATAAAAATAAAATCACTTATTTTGCTCTTTAGTAAAATTCTTCAGACTAATTGAAAATGTAAAATTCATTTCAATTTTACTGTCACTGATATGTATTCTGGCTGTAATCCTGTCACTGAAAAATCATTCATCATGCTTAATGTTTTTATTAGTCCTCCACCATAAATAAATCATGGGCTAAGAGTCACTTTACAAATTGTTTTATGATTTTAAAAGAAGATATCGTAGTTCTTTCATAAATGAACTGTCACTATAAATCATGCAATGTTCCTAGATACTTAGACAAATCTAGAATGTTTATTTTATGATAAATTAAAATGTATGTATTAGACTTGATTTTCCCACTTAGTCACAGTATTAGTTTCACTGGCCAAAATAGTGTGTCTAATATATTCTAAAACTCATTAATTGCATGGCTAATTTCTTGTGATGAGTTTAAAAGCAAATCACATTGAAATTCACATAGCACTGCCCAATTTACCACTGTGGACATGGTAGTGATCTATAGTCTTAATTTTCAAAATGATACAGGCTGATAGTTAATGTGACAATTGAAAAATAGTCTCACTCCAAAGACTATCAATATATATTTATTTATGTTAAAGATAAATTCATGTTATATTAAAGATAAAGTGGAATAAGGATGTCCTTGCTGGTGTCAGATGGATCTTAGCTGGAAGCAAAGAATAGCAAAAAAAATTGTTTACCTGTGTTTTATTGACTATGCAAAGGCATTCAACTATGTGAATCATAAAAAATTATGGATAATATTGGAAAGAATGGGAATTCCAGAACACACAATTGTGCCCATGAGGAACCTCTAACATAGACCAATAGGCTGTTATTCAGACAGAACAAGGGGATACTGAATGGTTTAAAATCAAGAAAGTTGTATGTCAGGGTTGTATCCTTTCATCATTCTTATTCAATATTTTTGCTGAGCAAATAATGCAAGAAACTGGACTATATAAAGAAGAACACAGCATCAGGATTAGAGGAAGACTCATTAGCAACCTGCAATATGTAGACAACACAACCTTGCTTGCTGGAAGTGAAGATGACTTGAAGCACTTATCGATGAAGATCAAAGATGACAGCCTTCAGTATGGATTACACCTCAACATAAAACAAAATCCTCACAACTAGACCATTAAGCAACATCAAAATAAATGGATCCACAATCCACTTTTTTTACTTGAATCCACAATCAACACCCAGGGAAGCAGCAGTCTAGAAATCAGATGTCATATTGCACCAAGCAAATGTGCTGAAAATGACTTTGAAGACTAACTCAAGCCATGGTATCTTCAATCGTCTCACATGCATGTGAAAACTTGATAATGAATAAGGAAGACAGAAGAAGAGTTGATACCTTTGAATTATGGTATTGGCAAAGAATACTGAAAATACCATGGACTCCCAGAAGAATGAACAAATCTGTCTTGGAAAAAGTGCAGCAAGAATCTTCCTTAGGGATGGACACTGGGAAAAGGTAACTATGGGGAGCGGAGCTGTTGCATTGTGGTAAACTGTGGTCAATGACATGAGACAAAGTATATGTGAACTGCTGTATGGAAAATGAATTTGCTCTGTAAGTCTTCACCCAAATCACAAAAAAAAAAAAAAAAAAAAATTCTCCTTAGAAGCAAGAATGTCCAAACTTATCTCACCTACTTTGGTCATATTGTCAGAAGGGATCAGCCCCTGGTAAAGTAGGGTCAGGGACAAAGGACAAGGTTGTAGTCACTTCTTGCACACAGCCAGCTACCCAGAGGAAGTGAGTAGTTGGACCAGTGGTTTAGGAACCATAGTCGCAAGTGACATCAAGCTCAATGGGCATAACATACTACACAAAACATTGTTCCACCTCTTACTTTGGTGAGTAGCAAATGGGATCCTAAAAGCTTACAAGCAGCCATCTAGATGCAACGATGGGTCTCTCTTCGTCCAGGACAAAGAAGAATGAAGAAAACCAAAGATTCATGGAAACAATTAGTCCAAGTGACTGGTACACTATGAGATCCTCAGCCTATATGACTATGAGACCAGAAGAATTAGATGGTGCCTGGCTACCACTGTCAGTCACTCGGAGGAGGATCTATGTAGGAGATCCTGAATAGAGATGGAGAACAATGTGGAACAAAACTCAAAATAATTTGGGGAAAAAAAAGGGGGACCAGTTTTGCTGGTCTGATAGAGCCTGATGGAACCACTGGGACTATGGCCCTTAGCTGCCTTTCAGGTCTGGAATCGAACCCACACCTGTGGCTTTCAGCCAAACAAGAGATAGGGATATGAGGTGAACATTTACACTAGGTAGATACACTCCTTGGAGAGAACAATCATGGGAGAATAGAAGGGCTGTGTGTGCACAGGGATATAGCTCAAGGGGCAGAAGTGCATGGAGGGAGGGACACAGAGAAGAAGTAACTATGAGGAGGAAGTGGGAGGGGAACTGTTGCATTGTGGTAAATTGTAGTCAATGTCATGAGATAAAGTATATGTAAACTGCTGTATGGCATGAGATAAAGTGTATGTGAACTGCTGTATGGAAAGTGAATTTGCTCTGTAAACTTTCACTCAAATCACAATAAACACACACACACACACACACACACAGTAGGGTCAGGGAAAAGGGGGAAAACCCTCAATGAGATAGATCTGTTTCATTCTGTTGTACACAGAGTCACTATGAGTCAGAGCTGACTCGACAGCACCTAACAACAACAACAGCAATTTTAAAGATAATCCATTGCCCTTTAGTCGGATCTGACTTATAGAGACCCCTCCTTCGGTTTCCGAGGCAGTATCACTACAGAAGTAGATTGCCCAACCTTCCTTCTGAGGAGTGGCTGGTGGGTTTGAACTGCCAGCCTTCTGGTTAGCAGTCAAATGCCTTAGGCATTACACCGCCAGAGCTCCCATTTTAAAGATAATGATTGCATTATAAAGCTGCACTAAGTTGACAAGAGTATAGAGTGAAGATATGCATGTTATTAGCTGCTGGTGAGTTGGCGCCCAACTAACTCAAGGGAACCACAAGCACAATGTAATGAAAACTGCCCAGTCCTACACCATCCCCAAGATCAGGGCAGATTGGACAGCTGTTATCCATAGGGTATTCCTTGGTAGATTTTTGGAAATAAATTGCCAAGCCTTTCCTCCTAGTCTGTCTTAGGCTGGAAGCTGTACTGAAACCTCTTCAGGATCAAAACAACATGCATTTATGGCTGCACGTGAGATGCACTGTCTAGGAATTAAATCTGGATCTCCCACATGAAAGGGGAGAATTCTACCACTTAATCACCAATGTACCCAAGATATACATATCCCTTCTTAAAATTCCTGTCTTTTACAGGCATATGGGCTGAACATTTACATCAGATAGTTATACTACTTGGAGTGATCAACTATGGGAGAACAAAAAGGCAGTGTTTGCACAGAGAGAAAGCTGGCGAGGGTGGGTGGCGAGGTGGGGGAGTGGGAGTGCAAGGGAGGGAAGGACAGAGGGAAGAAGTAACTACAGGGAGGAAGTGGGGAGAGAGCTGTTGCATTGTGGGGAATTACAGTCAATGTCATGAGACAAAATGTGTATGAACTACTGTATGGAAAATGAATTTGCTCCGTAAACTTTCACTGAAATCACAATAAAAATCTAAAAAAAAACAAGGGAAAAAATATTTCTGTCTTTTGCCACTCCATTGTCCCTACTCCCTCCAGGGCTCTCAATGTACTCACTGTTTTCACTCTACTTCCAGATAGGGCTGCAACTCCAAGAGGACTACTCGCTTTGGAAGGGGCTCTGTAGAAACTCCCAGGGGCTATACACAGGACCCCAGGTATCTCTAATGGGACCAGGTTAGGTGCCTGGGGTGACAGTACCTCAGTAGGAGAAACTAGTGGATCATCAACCCACGTTTCAGCAGGGAAAATAAGAGGACAAAAGTAGGGTCATTTCAGCTCCACCACTAGGTTTCCACTTCAGATGCCATACAAGGTGTCAGAAGGCTGAGGGGGGATTTGGGGGCAGAGGTAAATGGTCACTCGTCACTGTGTTCTTCTATCACTCTCAATCCTGATGACAGTGAACAGGGGCCAGGAAGCAACTTGAGAATGAAGCAGAACACAAAGCTCCTGACAAGGTAACTAACTCTTCAGTACTCAGAAGGCCCCCATCACCCAGTGCTATCAGCTTTAACCTCCTCAGCCCCAGGCATGGCCTGCAGAAAGGTACACTTAGACCATGGCTTTTCTCCTAGAAGAAGTAAGTATGTGGGTGAGGAAGAGGTTGAACAAGGGAAGTCTAAAATAGAGGTTTGATAAGTCAGTGCCTCTTTGAAGCTGGCAATACTGTTTTCTTAACAATTAAGTGCAGTTTTTAAGTGGATCTCATAAATACAAAAAAGGAACGTTTTAGTTTCCTAGTGCTACTGTAACAGAAATAAAACAAGTGGGTGGCTTTAAAGAGCAGATATTGATTTTCTCACTGTTCTGGAGGCTAAAAGTCCTCAGCCACATCAACTCCTTCCTTGTTCGTAGCCCTGGGCGTTCCTTGGTCTCTTAGCAATCCTTACCTGGTATCTGTTGTCCCGAGTGTGTCAGTATCTATGTTTAACCTACTTTTTCCATAACTCAGTAGTGATTACATTTAAATCCTACCCTATTAAAGGAGCTCTGGTGGCACAGTGGTTAAAGCATTCAGCTGCTAACCAAAAGGTCAGTGGTTTGAACCCACCAGCTGTTCCAGGGTTGTTCTACTCTGTCCTGTAGGGTCGCTGGATTGATGGCAATGGGTTTTTTGGTTTCTATTAGAGTGTGATGTAATTAACAATAAAGAAAACCCTATTTCCGAAAAGAATTACAACCCCAGATATACGGGTTAGGATTCCAACACACAGTTTGAGGGAGGACACAATTTAATCCATACCAGTTGCTATTGAGTCGGGTCCGATTTACAACAACCCCACGTGTGTCAGAAGAGAATTGTGTTCCATAGGGTTTTTAATGGCTGATTTTTTCAGAAGTAGATCAGCAGGCCTTTCTTTTCAGCAGGGGATAAAGTCGACGTGGGTCAAAAAGCCCATGAACTTTGAATTATATAACCTCTGTGTTCCTGACTTGCCCACCTGATCACATTTTTAATGCTTTAGATTAGAGAACAATGCTATTTTGCTTTTTAAAGAAAATCGATGCCTAAGCTAGTGTTTTATATTTATATTTATAAGAAATAAATCAATTCATCCACTTAGGCATAAGGTTTTAAAAACAGTCCTGGAAATCAGACCAATAGGAATACTGTTTGAGAGCCACGCTCTGGCTTGCATTTGAGAAGTCTTCCGGATTCTTTCAGAAATGATTTTGGTTCCTCACTTCCCCATTATTCTTCTCATGAATATTCTTATTATTCTTACCCCTAACTATACAAAAGCAAACTTTCATAAGATTCTCAAGAAAAATAAATATGAGCAAAAACAAGGGACAGAAACAGAAAACCAGATTAAGACCTTTAGACTCCAAAGCATCCAAGTACTGAAACAAGTGCATAGGTACTTTAAAATCCAAGCAATTCCAAGTTATAAAATGAGTGTAAGAAAAGGTGGGGGAGTATGATTTCCCTATCGATGATTATTTTGGTACTCGTTTATAATAGCTTCAGAACTGTTTTTAGTTCTTCTGCTTTCTGATGCCCCAAGCAATGGAAGTCCTATGCAAGGTGGATGATGGGTTGGTAAATGGCTAAGAGATGACAGGCAGTTCTGTTCAGAGAGAGCCTATTGCCTAGGATGTCTCTTGTGGACCATAAGTAACAGTGGACTTTTAATGTAATTAAATGTAATATTCATGTAGCAGTCAAAGATTCCTGAAGACTAGCTGGGCAGACCCCTTGTCAAGCTTAGTCCATATTCAGTAATTAGTATACTACAGACCAAAGTACACACACAGCATTTTAAATCACTACAATCAATCATGTCCAGACAGATCTGTGGAGTCCTTTTATACTCCACTCTGTTTTCTGTAATTGCTAGCCAATATCATTATGCTTATTAGCAATTCTTAGCTGCACCTCTGAGCCACCTCATCCTACATTGCCTACTTTTGTGGAGCCAACAAAAATTTCTATTCAGTTTAAGAAAGCTCTCCCCATTTATTTCATAAATATAATCACAACATTCCTCATGTTTAAGGAATGGTTCATTTTAGGAACTTTTAAAATTTTTATTAAAGCAATGAGGAAGATTTACTGAAATTAATAGCAGAAATATTGTCTTTTCATAATAGGGAGCCCATGAACCAGGACACTGAAAAAATAGCCAGTAAACTATTCCCTAGTAACCGTCTTTCTCAAAGCTTCTCTAGCATTTGTCCATACATTCATCCAGGATTTGTTAGCAGCTTTGTCTTTTTGCTGGTAAACCCATGCCAGAGAGAACAGATCATGTTGGTAACTGATCTGAAATACTTCATCAGAAAGAAAGGCAGAAACAACACCATACAGACTTGAGGCCATGTTTTGGTGTTTCAGATCAACCAAGTGGAATGACAGTATCTGTATTTTAAATTGCCTGCCCCCAAGATAATCCAGCATGTAACTCTTAACACCATTGTCCATCATGAAAGTCAACAAACATTTATTGCCACCTATTTGTGCCACTCCTCGGAAGGAAGTTTGGGCAAACCTACTTCCATAGTGATACTGCCTCGGAAACCCAAGGAGGGGTCGCTATGAGTCGGGTTTGACTCGACGGCACATAACAACAACAACAACAATTTGTGCCAAAAATATACTAGATCTGACAGAAAAGACTACTAAAGTGACTCTGCAGAGGAATGACTGCAATAACAGTATAACTACAACACCCTAAGTTAAAAAAAAAAAAAACTATTCACAAGCATACTCATCCATGATGGAGAACAAACCAAACACAACCAGTCCTGTAATTTTGGGTAGAAATTGTACTTATTATTCAGGAGGAGAATGGGGAAGTCCATACAGAAGGTTAACACATTTGGACTATGTATTTTGTGATAGGGAAGAAAAAGGTTTCCATTCCTTAGGAAACTGCAAGATAAAAGTGCAACATCATCAAAGTCAATTTTAATGTGGTCTCTTCAACCCCTTCCAACTCCATTGTAAATATCCAGGGCTTTGGCAACTCCCCACTCTGGAGCCTTTCAGGGGAGGGCCTAGCTTTGGGCAGTGGTTTCCTGCTCTATCCAAACCTGACCTAAAAAAAAAAAAAAAACAACCCCACTGCCACTGACTCGATTCTGACTCACAGAGACCCTACAGGACAGAGTAGAACTGCCCCATAAGGTTTCTATGTAAAATCTTAACAAAGGCTGACTGCATCATCTTTCACCCAGATTAGCTGGAAGGTTAGAACCTACCTATCTTTTGTTTAACAGCCAAATGGAAAGCCTAAGGTCATGCATTGTTATGATTAAATTGTGTCCCTTCCCCTGCCCACGCCCCCATTAAAAACAAACAAACAAACTGTGTGTTGGAATCCTAACCCCTGTACCAAGGAACTCTGATGGCACAGTGCCTAAGGCATTTAACTGCTAACCAGAGGGTTAGCAGTTCAAACCCTCCAGCCACTCGATGGAAGGAAGATGGGACAATCTACTTCCATAAAGATTTACCATCTTGGAAACCAAATGGGGGTTGCTATGAGTTGGAATCCACTCTATGGCTGAGGGTTTCTGTGGATATAATCCTGTTTGGAAATTGGATTTTCTTTTTTATGTTAATTAGATAAGACCTGAGTATGGTGAGTTCTTTATATATCACTTCTGAGTTATGTAAAAGCAGATTAGACACAGAGACACACACAGGGAAAGACAGATGCCCTGTGAGGATCACCAAGGAACCAAGGAAATCAAGGAGATCCTGATTTGGAGTTTAAACCTCCAGAATGGAAAGTACATACATTTATGTTCTTTAAAGTCACCATTTGTGGTATTTCTGTTACAGCAGCACTGGGATACTAAGATGCCATATAAAGCATGGCCACTTTGTCCTACCAGTGTCCTTGAAACTCTACCAAATAAAAGCCAGCTCTCTCCACTAACTGCCCGGCCAACATCTCCCTCTCCCCATTTCTGCCTCTGCAGGTCTAGTCAGGATGTCAGGCCCCCTAAAGGGCTTTGTGCTCCCCTTTTCTCTTTTACCCAGCTCAGCCTCCCCTCCCTATCTGGCCATACCTCAGACTTCTCAGCTGTTGTCTACGGAGAAGCCTCAGCGTCCACACCAAGACTTTTAATGTCATTCACTCAATAGATTAAAAGGTAAAATGTAGAATTTCTGTTCCTTCCTTTTTAAGGAAAACAGAAGTTTTGTCCCTCTTAAGGAAAGTGGGGGGATCTCTGGTAGCATAGTGGCTAAGGCACTTGGCTGCTAACCAGAAGGCTGGCGGTTCAAACCCAACAGCCACTCCTCGGAAGGAAGATGGGGCAATCTACTTCTGTAGTGATACTGCCTCAGAAACCGAAGGAGGGGTTGCTATGAATCGGGTCCGACTCGATGGCACATAACAACAACAACAACAAAAGTGGGGTTAACAACTACTCAAAAAAGAGAGGCATGGAAATCACCAGCACAGAAAGCTACAATTCAGTGTTCCAGATTACTTTGAAATTCTCACGGTGTAGAAACAAAGTCACAGTTATTCCTGCTGAGGTCACAGTGAAACCTCCAGAACCTCATAGGTGCTTGAGACTCCTCTGTTTTGAGCATCATTCTAAAATGGGAGGTGTGGCTGCCCTCTCAAGTCTTGGGACAAAGGGTTCTTTCTGAGAACCAGGATCCTAGAGAACATGTTGGTTTCTCTGGATGCTTGTTTTTTCACTTGTTAACCACTGGTTCGTTCATTGTTGTTGTTTGTTTGATTACTTGGGTCACCCAACTTTGATCTCCTCTATCCTATGGGAGGCAAGTGGATATTTGGCCTTCCCAAGGAAATTATGTTGAGGTATTATCCGTACTGAAGCCTATAGTCTTTGATTTTCATTAGTAAATGCTTCAAGTCATCTTCACTTTCAGCAAGCAAGGCTATATCATTTGCATATCTCAAGTTGTTAATGAGTCTTCCTCCAATTTTGATGCTGTGTTCTTCTTCATATAGTCCAGCTTCTCAGATTATTTGCTCAGCATACAGATTGAATAAGTATGGCAAAAGGATACAATCCTGACACATACCTTTCCTGATTTTAAACCATGCCATATCTCCTAGATCTGTTTGAACACCTACCTCTTGGTCTACGTACAGGATCTTTATGAGCACAATTAAGTGTTCTGGAATTCTTATTCTTTGAAATGTTATTCACAATTTTTTATGATCCACACAGTTGAATGCCTTTGGATAGTCAATAAAACACAGGTTTACATTTTTCTGGTATTCTTTGCTTTCAAGCAAGATCCATCTGACATCAGCAAAGATATCTCTCATTCTATACCCTCTTGTGAATCCAGCTTGAATTTCTGGAAGTTTCCTGTCAATTTAACCAAAAAAACAAACTCACTGCCTTTAAGTCGAATCTGACTCATAGCAACCCCCCCTTGGGTTTCCGAGGCAGTATCACTATCGAAGTAGATTGCTCAACCTTCCTTCTGAGGAGTGGCTGGTGGGTTTGAACTGCCAGCTTCTGGTTAGCAGTCAAATGCCTTAGGGACTATGCTCCCATTTCTTAATTATCTTCAGCAAAATTTTACTTCTCTGTTATATTAATGATATGGTTTGATAATTTCTGCATTCTATTGGATCACCTTTCTTTGGAATGGGCACAAATATAAATCTCTTCCAGTCAGTTGGCCAGGTAGCTGCCTTCCAAAGTTCCTGGCATAAACAAATGAGTGCCTCTAGCGCTACATCTATTTGTTGAAACATCTCAATGGGTATTCCATCAATATCTGAAGCTTATTTTTCTCCAATTCCTTCTATGCAGCTTGGACTTCTTCCTTCATTACCATTGGTTCTTATCATATGCTACCTCCTGAAATGGCTGTACATCAACCAGTTCTTTTTTGGTATCATGATTCTTTGTATTCCTTTCATCATCTTGTAATGTTTTCTGCATATTTCAATACTTTGCCTATAGAATCATTCAGTATTGCAACTTGAAGCTTGAATTTATTCTTCAGTTTTTCAACTTGAAAGATGCTGAGCATGTTCTTCCCTTTTGGTTTTCTAATTCCAGGTCTTTGCACATTCCATTACAATACATTACTAATACTTTATTTTGTCTACTCAAGCTGCCCTTTGGAATCTTTTGTTCAGCTCTTTTATTACATCATTTCTTTCATTCACTTTAGCTACTCTCGTTCAAGAGCAAGTTTTAGAGTCTCTTCTGACTTCATTTGGATCTTTTCTTCATTTCCTGTCTTTTTAATGACCTTTTGCTTTCTTCATTTATGATGTTCTTGATGTCATCCCACAACTCATCTGGTTCTTAGTCACTGGTGTTCAATGCATCAAATCTATTCTTCAGATGGTCTCTAAATTCAGATGGGATATAATCAAGGCTGTATCTGCCATATGCAGATGACACAACTTTGCCTGCTTAAAGTGGCCAAGACTTGAAGCATTTACTGATGAAGATCAAAGACTACCACATTTATTATGGATTACACCTCAACAGAAAGAAAATAAAAATCCTCACAACTGGACCAATAAGCAACATTATGATAAACTGGGAAAAGACTGAAGTTGTCAGGGATTCCATTTTACTTGGATCCATAATCAATGCCCATGAAAATAACAGTAAAGAAATCTGACAATGTATTACATTGTGCAAACATGCTGCAAAAGACCTCTTTAAAGCGTTAAAGAGCAAAGATGTCACTTTGAAGACTAGGATGCGCCCAAAGCCATAATCTTTTCAATAGCCTCATATGCAAGTGAAAGCTGAACAATGAATAAGAACACCATAGAACTGATGTATTTGAATTGTGGTGTTGGCAGGGAATATTAAAAATACCGCGGACTGCTAGAAGAACAAACAAATTTGTCTTGGAAAAGGTACAGCCAGAATGCTCCTTAGAAGCAAGAATGGCCAGACTTCATCTCACATACTTTGTTGTCATGTTGTCAGAAGGGACCAGTCCCTGGAGAAAGATATCGTGCTTGGTAAAGTAGACGGTCAGTGAAAATGGGGAAGGCCCTTAACCAGATGGATTGCCACAGTGGCTACAACAATGGACAGAAGCATAGCAAGGATGGTGAGGATGGCACAGGACCAGGCAGTGTTTCATTCTATTGTGCATAGCATGGTTATGAATCAGAAGCAACTCAACAGCACTTAACGAGAACAAGAAAGGAAATTATAAATTAGAAGAAAACTTCAAGCTATGTACTAGAGATAACTTTTCCAGAATCCAAGCAAAAGGCAGCTGAGAAGTCAAATTCTTTAGAAAGGGGTCCCTTCTAGGGCTCACCACATCTTCCCGGTCAGGTTCCCCAGGTTTCACATCTCTCTCATTAAGAGTTTCCTTCTTCTAATTTTCCTATGCAAATATCCACCCACCTTGCAGGAAATTCTTCCCAAACACACAAGGGATGATGTCCCAGATTCATCCCTTCTCCTCGAATAATTCATGCCTCTAAAAGTGAGTCACTGTCTGTAATGAAGCCCTGGGGTGGGCGTTGAATTGTGGGGTCCAACTCTAATGACCATTAGTCTCTCAGGTTAGCAAACAGTCCAGGAGAAAAGGGTTTCGGTGTGGTCTCTCAAGGGAGGTCTGGGAAGGGTGTGAACCTTCAAGTTGTGGCTTCTGCCTCATGAGAGTTTCAGGCAAGTAATTTAATCTGATTTTTCTAGGTAGATAACTGGTTAGACCACACACATGTACACCTGTGAAGGGTCAATATCAATGTTCAGTCTCAACCCAGAATGAGAATAGAAACATTTTCCTAATATTGACTCATACGTTTCAAGAGGTCTACCTCTCCTCAGCCAGCAAGTCACAAGATTGTACAGAGAAGTATTTGTTTCCTTTCTCCCTCCCCATCTCCCTTCCAAATTGTGTCCCTTCAGACTCCCAGGAACAAGGAAAAGACCTAATGTAGACTCATACCTCTTTGTTTCCTCTTCCAGGAAGGCTGTGAGGCCAACACTTCCATTGTCTCACTCACTCTGCTGAAGGAGGCAGAATTTAGGGAAAAGGTGGTGAAGAACAGTTTCTGGCTCACATAAGTAATGAAGTAAAATTTCTGTGTGGTTCAACAAGTGGAAAAACAAGCAGCTACTTTACTACATTGCTCTTGTATATTCTCAGAATTCTCCAAAATAAGCAGATGCTACATAATAAGCACAAACGTGGTTAACACTTTTAAAAACTGACTGATACCCTCTCCCACACACATACATCTGTCTGCCAAAGAACAAATGTAGGGGCTATATAAAGTTCTAGATCAACAGTTACTATTTTTCCTCTCATCCATATGACTTAGAACCAAAAAACCAAAACCAAACCCACTGTCACTGAGTCAATTCTGACTCACAGTGACCCCCATTGGGTTTCCAAGGCTGTAAATCTTTATGGAAGCAGATTGCCTCATCTTCCTCCTGTGAAGCAGTGGGTGGGTTTGAACTACTGACTTTCTGGTTAACAGCCAAATGCTTTACCCATTATACCACCAGAGCTCCTTGTGACTTAGAACAGTGCTTCCCACTGTATTGTATTGTACAGAATCACCTACAGAGTGTGTTAAAATTGCCTGACTCTTGGACCACAATATTCAGGAGATATAGGATGAGTTTCTTACCCTCTGGTGGTTCTAAAGCAGGTGGTCATTCCCCCTGATGCTCTCAGCAGACAACATGAGCTAGCAGAGTGGTAAAAATTATGATAATTCCTAAATGGTTAATCTGCTTTTCCAGGGTGTCATGCTTTTAACAATAGTACATAAAATCTACTCCAACAAAATCTATTCTAAGGAGTAAACATTTAATTAGAAGGTTATAAGTAAACTGTGGAAGGAAACACCATGATAGAGAGCAATGGAATTTGTAGACTAATTAGCAACACAATGCTGAGCATTGTATAGTTAGAGACTGATAAAACAAGTGTAGCAAACTGGCTCACATGACACTTCTTGACTTCTGAAGCTGACAGAAACTCATTGGATATTAGGAAGCCAAATCTGTAGATTTCTCTATATTATGCAAAGAAGCATAACCATGCAGCAGTTTGTGCATGATGTGACTTTGCTCTAGTATTTTTATTTGCAATCTATTTACAATTCTCATAAAGAATTAATAAGCTTTAAATATTATATGGATGTATATGTCTATCATTCCTTTATTAAGTAAACTTTTATTAAGGACTAGGAGGCAAAGATACAAAGAAAGCTGAGACATACCCCTGCTGTCAAATTGCTATGATGTAGTGCAAATGAAGGTAAATAAATCAACATTAGGTGTCAAAATGGGGACAAAGCACATGGATTTTTATTGCTGTTGTTACCATAAAGTTGGGCTCTGACTCATGATGACTGTTGTGGACTAAAGTGTGTCTCTAAAAATATGTGATGTAAATCCTAACCTTGTACCTGTTGCTATAAACCCATTTGGGAATGGGTTTTCTCTGTTATGTCAATGAGACAGTATCAGTGTAGAGTGTGTCTTAAATCAATCTCTTTTGAGATATAAAAGAGCAGATTAAGCAGGCAACCAAGCCAGCAAGCACAGATGGGGGAAGACAGATGTCACATCACATGAGATCTCCAAGGAACTAAGAAACAGAACCTACAAAGAAACAAAGACTTTCCCCCAGAACCAACAGAGAAAGTCTTCCCCTACAGCTGGTGCTGAATTTCATACTTCTAGTCTCCTAAATTGTGAGAAAATAAATTTCTGTTTGTTAAAGCCACCCACTTGTGGGTATTTCTGTTACAGCAGCACTAGATAACTAAGACAGTGGCTTGATTTATAAGAGAATGAAATATTGCTGAACCTCCACCATCTTCATGATCGTTGCTATGTTTGAGTCCATTGTTGCACCCATTGTATCAATCAATTTCATTGATGGTTTCCCTGGCCTTGGCTTGCCCTCCATTTTACCAAACATGATGTCCTTCTCCAGCAATTGGTACTTCCTGATGAGCATCCAAAGTAAGCTAGTCAAAGTCTTGGAATCCAAAGTCTCCACCACCCATCTGACAGTTTGGCTTGCATGTCGCTTTGATGCTGGAAGCCATGCCAGCAGTAATTAGATAGCAACAGGGTCACCTATGGTAGACAGGTTTCAGCAGAGCCTGCAGACTAGAAAGCAAGGTCTGGTGATCTACCTCCCAAAATTAACCAATGAAAATGCTATAGACCACACACTATCGTCCAAAGTAGGTATTAAAGAGTGCAGTATTAAAGAGCAAGTTATCTTGGGGAGGTTAGAGAAGACTTCGACTTCACAATTTTTGTGGCCTGAGCTAGGCCTTGAAGATTTAAGAGTTTATCAGGCAAGCAAGGAGAAACGAGAATTTACAGGTATGGGAGCATGTTGTTATGTGCCCTTAAGTCAGACCTGACTCATAGCAACCCCTCCTTGGGTTTCCAAGGCAGTATCACTATGGAAGTAGAAATGTGAATTCACATAGCAAGTAATTTGGATTGACTAAGATACAGAATACTAAGAGGACACTTCTTCAATTGGGAAGATAATGTTGTGCAATACAGATGGCAATGCTAGGGGACGGTCTGTATCCATGAAATGGAACACTTAAAGATCGATATCCTAGGTGTTAGTGAGTTGAAGTGGACTGGTTTTGGCCATTTTGAATCAGACAACCATATGATTTACTATGCTGGGAATGACAGACTGAAGAGCAGTGATATGGTATTCATCCACAAAGAATGTTTCAAGATCTATCCTGAAGTACAATGCTGTCAGTGATAGGATAATATCCATATGCCTATAAGGAAGACCAGTTAATACTACTATTGTTCAAATTTACGCACCAACCACCAAAGCCAAAGATGAGGAAATTGAAGATTTTTACCAACTTCTACAATCTTAAAACCAAAACTAAAATTTTCTTCTTAGGAGTGACCTTCCACTAAAGATGATGTCTTCATCCATGCTGAAGCTGAACTTGGGTAGGGAAAGTTTGAAATGGAGGGAACCCTTACTGACCTGCCAGCTCATCTTCCTCTTGCTCAGACAGAAAATAGACAACCATTCTATTCAACTGCCTGGGTTCAATGAAGAGCTCTCTCTAAATTCTTGAGTTATTAATTTCAAGTCTGTAAAGTCTTTCCCTGTAATCTTTCTCCATTTCTCCCTTCTCTGGAAAAGAGGATTAAGAACATGTTTCCTACATCTACCTCAAGCGTTTATAAGATACAGCATTAGAGCATTTTGCAGGTCTTGAGACAATTTAAAAGAGAAGGCACAGGTAGAGAGTCTAAGAGTGAATGCAGAATTATCCGAGAAAAGGGGGAAGTACAATACTGCAGAATTATTTGAGAATGAGGACTGAGAGTTAATCTTCTACTGAAAAAAAAAAAAAAAAGTTGAAAACTTAGTGTCCTAGTGCAATTGTAAAGAATGTTTCCTGAATACTTGAAAGAAAGCAAGTTTAGGTTTCTTTAAAGAAAGATGTACTCAGAGTTCCTAGAGCAAATTATCCTTAGGTATTTAGGTTATCCTATCCGTAGGAAACCCAAGGTGGGGTCGCTATAAGTTGGATCGACTTCACAGCAGTGAATTTGGTTTTTCAGTTTTTAAGTGCCATAAAACTAATTTTAAAATATGGTTCTAATATCAGTCTCTTAAGGAAAAATCGGGCTTTGATTCATTTGCAAACCAGATCCCTGTCCGGCAAAATGTCCCTCTGCATAGGTAACCTGTCCATGTGCGGCAGCTATTACGCACCCTAGAGCACTGCTTCCATCCCGCTCCTGACCTTCGATGTCATGATGAGTGAGTGAGCACAGCTACACCAACGCTGGCAACCTGAAGCAGCCGCGTGCAACAGCCTAGCACTGCCGGGAGCATGCTCAGTGGTGTCCTGATCCACTTCCACGGGTCCGAGCTTGGGGCAAAGGGTCGCGGGAGTTACTATGGTTAGTTTGCCAGAGACAGAAAAGAGAGGAACTGGGAGATGCTTAAAGCATCCTCTTCTTGACAGCAATTCCTGACCCGGCGGCAGAACAAGCCCAGTCCGACTGCTGGAGGCAGCCGAAACGTCAGTATGGAAAATCGACTTTTCCGGGTTTTCAGAGAAACCAGAGGGCCGGGGCGGGGCGCAGGGGGCGTGACCAGATCATAGGGCGTGGTCAGAAAAAGGGTCGGCCCCCTTCCGTGGGCGTGGCCAGAGGATTGGGCGTTGTCGGAGGGCGGGGCCGGGTGAATTGGCAGGTGCAGAGTGGCCTGGAGGTGAAGGAGGTGCTTGGGCCCCAGAAATTGAGAAGCTTTCCCAAGTCTAAAATGAGGCGGCTTTCACTGCAGAATTTGCAAACTTCTCCAGGTGCTTTTGTATAATTTTAGAATAATCTCTTGTACCATATTGTTCATAAGAGAAAACGTAGAAACTACAAATAATCTGAAAAGAACACTACCCCCGTTCCCCCGGAACCCCACTACTCAGAAGCAACCAGTGAATGTTCTGTGTTGTCCTCCAGTCTCTTCTAGTTGTGGGCTTTACTTTCAAGTGTCATTTAGATTTCACAACGGAATCACCAGGAAGGCCAGAAAAGCTTTTAAGGTGGTTTGACAGGCTGCCTGGAGACCGAAAAGGTTTGGGGTTGGAAGGTTAGTGAGTACTTTGTTCTGTATCCCAAGGTAGGACCCTTGGAAGTCTTTTCCTGGGTGCCCCTGTTGCGACGCCCAGAAAAGTTGCGGTAGAAGCCTTGGGAGCCCTGTTGTTGTTGTTGTTGGGAGCCCTACCTACTGACAATTATCAGCCACGCTGCGTCTGCAGGACAGCGTCTGCACTGCGCCTTCCGCCCCAACGCCCAGTAAATACCTGGGCGGCTATTGCCCTACGGATGCGTGACTGAATGGGGACTCCCCGAACCAGCCCCGCCCCGCCCCGCCCCTGCGGTCGATCCCAGCTCACCCACTGGTTGGGCGGCTGCCGCCCGCCCAGTCCGCCCCGCCTCGCCCGCGGCAGCCGCAAAAACCCGGCGGCAATTCCAGGTCGGTCTCCTGCGCCTCTGCGCCGCCTGCGGTCCGCACTGGGCATGCTCGGCACCGGCCGGCTCTGGCGCCAGTAGGTGGGAAGCTCCACGCTCCAGACCGCCCGCGGCGCAGCCCACACCGCTGCAAGCGCCAGCGGAGGCTGCTCACCCGCAGTAGGTGCTGTCGGACGCGGAGCCCGGCGCGGCAGTAGCTCTCGCCTGGCCATGGCGAGGGGCGCACGGCAACCACCAGAGTGGCGCGGCGGCGTCAGGTTAGCTGGGCTCCCGGCGAACCCGGGCGGCGGGGTGCAGACAGTGGGAGCCCCGCACGAAGCTAATAACCAAAGCTGCGGAGGGTGGAGGGACGTGAGCTCTGGCTGTGGAACTTTGGGGCGTTGGGCAGGCGGAGGATACTGCGCGCTGGGAGGCGCCCGAGGTCCCAGCAGCAGCTCCTGGGGGGTCGCTGGATGCTGCGAGATCGACGCTGGGCGGGATCCGGGAAGGTGGTGTGGGAAAGGCTGCGTCCCGGGCTCGGGGCGTAATCTTTGGAGGGCGGAGAGCGTGGTGCCCCCCGGGCGCTGCCGAGGAGCCAGGTCTCTGGCGCTCCCAACGTCCTCCCACCCCCACCTCTCCGAGCTGCGGCGGGGCCCTTTTCTGGGCTCGGGGTCGCTAGCATCCTGGTGCCTCAGTTTTCCCCTTGGAAGGGGAGGTGTCAGGGGGAGGGTGTACTATGCTGGATCCCGAAGGCCTTGGGTGCGGGTTCATCGGCGAGAGTCAGGAGAGTGCCGCGTCCCGATGCCGCAGGAGTGCGGGTAGCTGTGGGTGCCGCGCGCAGCCGCCTCCAACTCGGGCTCTCCTAGTTTGTCGCATTTGACTCTACAGCAAGTTGACATCTATTGCTTCGTGGCTTGGGATGGGGAAACGTGCTACATCTGCTTAAAAGACAAAGTAATTGCAGTGCCGATTTATTTTAAGTCGACCATTAACCTGCTTCCCCCTCCAAAAATAAAAATAAAAAAACCTGAGCTTGCAAGTTGGAAGATTTAAAAAGCAAGCTGGTGAAAAAAAGAAAAATAATGTTTGCAAGATCATCATCTGCACACAGGGTAGAAAATAACCTATTAAGGCGGAATTGCGATTGTTTTTAAGGATACTTGTAACAAAAGTTTGGTTACTGTAGCAATCTTTATTTTGTGTTATCTTAGTTTTATATTAAAAGCTTGGAAATCTAGCATTGCAGAAGCGTAATGCTTTTTGTAAAGTTTTCTCACTTGTTTCTAGATGAAACACATTTTTTTTTCAGTTGCCACTATGCTGAACATAGTAAAATTGCTCAGAATGAAATGCAAGATGGAAGAATATTGATTTTCAGAAGAGAATAAATTAGAACAATGGAGTTCTACTGACATTTTACTTAAACAGAAAATTAAGTTTCTAGATCCCACTGAGGTTTCCATTATAGGTTCTTCCTAAAACATTTAGCACCACTACCACTATCAGAATTATTGGATCTAATAGGGGCAAAGAAAACAATCCTTGTTGTAGTGGGAACTAGTTCTCTCTATTACTAACGCTGAAATCTTAGGCTTGTTTCCCTAAGTACTACGTAGTGGGTTCAGTTGTTTTATTTATTAAGCTTATTACAAAACTTCTTGCTTGTGTTCTTAATTGATCTCAATAAGTGCATTGGAGTGTGAGTAGCCTTTAATGTTTGCACTTTCTTGTTAGCCTGATTGCCCCATTTCCAGGTAGATGTGTGATTTCCCCAAGTGGCTTTATGTTTTGCTTATACCTAACCAAGATTTAATAACAGAAACAATTTGAAATAGCCAGACAACACCAACAACATGATTATTATTTCTACAAGTTAGACCTTATAATCTTCATTTGGGAGTTCTGGTGGCATAGTGCCTAAGGCCCTTGACTGCTAACCAGAAGGCTGGCGGTTCAAACCCACCAGCCACTCCTGGGAAGGAAGATGGGGCAATCTGCTTCCATAGTGATGCTGCTTCAGAAACCCAAGGAGGGGTTGCTGTGAGTCGGGTCCGACTCGACAGCACATAACAACAACAATAACAATCTTCATTTTGGCCAAATAATTTAGTTGGTTATCTATATTGCTCCTAGATGTATTTTTAATGTTTACAGAAAAATGTAAAAGTTTGAAAAATCAAGCACACATATTAAGATATTGTGCCCTTCTTCTCTAGGGGAGCTGATGGTGCTAAGTACATCAAGCTTAAAATCTGCTGTGTGCACAACTTATCCTATCTCTTGTGAAAATTACATTCCCAAGTGGAATTCCATCAAGTGTGTTGTCAGCTTTGAGTTCTTGATGTAGAAGCAGCAGCGAGGTCTCAGTTTCCCTTTTGTGAATGTAATGTTTAACATAGGCCAATAGGCCCCCCTCTGGATCTAAAAAACCTGACTAAATATTTTCTGAGTGTTAGGAAAAGACAACTGAATTTAACCAAAAGCATATTTAAACACTACTCTTAACTTCAAGAGCTCCACATTTAAGCTAAAACTAATAAAACCAACATGATTAGGTTGTAAAGGGATTTTATTACTGCTAATGGAAAAAAAAAATAGCAGTTGTAGACTTTGTATTCAAATTAGGAAACAGTAGTTTCTTCTCCTTTGTACTTTCTGTTGGGTTCTTGTAATTCAATTGCTAGGCACATAATTTTTAGTTTTATTTTTATGTCTTTAGATTTGTATACTGTATAATGTTGTAAGTGACGTTAGAAATTCATAGCAAACTATTGCCTTTAAAAATAGATCTTCCCCCATTCACATGATCCTAATTTATTTAACTCCTTTCTTGCCTTGCAGTGTAAATGTTTGAGACTGTTTAAACATGACTTAATTTGGACTTTTTAATTATTTACTTATTTATCTGAATGCAGGTACTCAGATAATGAAATAAGAAATAAATATTGTGGCAGAATTGCTTTTAACTTCCAACACAGTTCAGTCAAATTTGTTAGACGCATGCCACTTTTCCTGGGGGAATAAAAGGCTTGGGGTATAGTATGCCCTTTTCTAGACAGGCTCAGGAGGGCACATAAAACTTTGACGTTTTGTGATCCATGGTGAATGGTATTAAAATTAGAAATATACTTAGATGTAAACAGTTGATTTTAAGAGTGCTATAATACCTCTGTTTAATGGTTAGAGGATTAAGAGATTTGATTGATTATGTAATAATTACTAGCTAAGCACTCTCAGAAAGTTTATAACTTGGACTCCAAACAGAAGTCCTATGAATTTATTGGTCTTGCCTCAACCCTCTCCTTGAGACCTTATTAAAATATCATATTCATTTTTTCTTCCACAAACTTTTATGGTTAGGCCCCTGGGGCTACAAAAATGAGTGAGACATAGTAACTCACAATCTAGTCAGAGACATGCTGGGACAGAGAAACTGTAGTACAAGGTAAGTACTGCAGGAGTGGTATGCACAAGGGGCTGAGAAGACAAACAGGAAGGAGCCCCTCTGGCTGGAGGAGGAGAGGAAGGAGGCAGTGGTAGCTCCATGGAAGAGGTAGCATTTTCATGGGATTTTAGCGAATGCCTGAGGAATGGGTAGCAATCTTCTGGGCAGTGAAGTGAATGCTCCAGGTAAAAGGAACTGCATGATTGTGGTAGTCAGAATAATGGCACTCCCAAAGATGTCCACTTCCTAATCCTTGGAAATGGAATATGTTACTTTACATGGCAGAAGGGAATCTGTAGATGTGATTAAGTTAAGGATTTTGTGATGGGGAGATTATCCAGAATTAACTAGGTGGGCCCAATGTAAGCACAAGGACCATTATAAGAGGGAGACAGAGGTCAGTGTCAGATTGTGTGATGTGAAAAAGGTTTGTTGGCCATTGCTGGCTTTCAAGGTGGAAGGGGACCAAAGCCAAAGAACTCTGGCAGCCTGTAGAAGCTGGAAAAAAGGCAAGGAACCAGCTACTCCTCTAGAATCTCCGGAAGGAACACAGCCCTGCTGACACTCTTAGCTCGTTAGACCCGTGTTAGACTTTTATGAAACTGTAAATTTGTGTTTCACTAAGTTTATGGTACATTGTGACAGTGGTAATGTAAGTTAGTACAACCATTTGCACACAGAGGATTTGGTGGTGTTGGAATAATAGGCAAGGAAAGAAGGATAAGATGGACCTTTCATTTTCATGAACTAGATGTTATGCCAATTATGCCAGGGTGCCATGGTGGCGCAATGGTGAAGTACTCAGATGCTAACCAAAAGAGCAGCAGTTTGAACCCACCAGCTACTCCATGGAAACAAGAACTAGGAATCTGCTCTCGTAAAGATTACAGCCTTAAACCAAACCAAACTCGCTATTGAACTCACTGCTGTGGAGTCAGATGCAACTCGTAGCAACCCCTCCTTCAGTTTCTGAGGTGGTATCACTACAGAAGTAGATTGCCCAATCTTCCTTCCGAGGAGTGACTGGTAGGTTTGAACCACCAGCCTTCTGGTTAGCAGTTAAATGCCTTAGGCACTACGCCACCAGAGCTTCTAAGATTACAGCCTAGGAAAGGGATAAGTCTACTGTATCGTATGGCGTCCCCATGCTTTGAAACAACTTGATAGCACACAAGAATAACAAATGCTATGCCAGAGAGTTTGCATTTTATCCTATTGTAGGTAGACAATGAGGAAACAGATAAGTATTGTTAAATGGGAATATGACATGAATAGATTGCTGCCAGATTTATCTTTCTAAAACAGCAAACCCTCCCTCTGTTATAGAGTAGGGTATCCAAGGCTGTCAATCTTCGGTGGAGAGGCTGGTGTCTTCGAACCACTGACCTTTTGGTTAACAGCCAAGTTCTTTAACCACATAGCTAAATCCCAGCTTTCATAGAGCTGCTGTTTGACAAAGGGTGTCTATCCAGAAGTGGTCAGCAAGTAATAGATATCTGGAATCCTCCGTTTTTATATGTTATAATTCAGTTCTCTGAATTGATCTGACGTGACATTTGAATATATGTGTGAAATTAATATTGTAAGAAAACATTTACTCACAATTAAAGAGGTAACACCAGGCAATAAAAGGATATAGAAAATAAAGCAGAAGGGTGAAGTCACATTTGACTACTTTGTTTCTGCTTGCTTATTGTTCGCCTTTTCTATTGTCTGCATGCCACGCAGATATGACCAGGGAGCTGTGACAGCACAGATGTTTATCAAGAGTGAGGAGATTTCATCTGGACCAACTCTGACCAGTTGGTAATGGCTGTTTGTAGTGCCTGTGGACTTATACTTGCTCAGCTGGGAAAGTGCCACAGTCAGTTACCACTGTCTGCCATGGCTTCCATATTTGATGAAATGGGAACTACAGTAATGCTAGATGGCCTACCTTCCATGTTTAACTGGAAGAAAATGCAGTCATTCTCTCCAGACATTTTTATGTAGATTATTTTATGTGGAAGACTCCAATGTCTGTCCTGTAAGAACTTAAATCTGTTTGAGTTGATATCTCCCTGTCTTTGGAAAACCCAAACTAAAAAAATCTACCTTAGTGTTAAAAGAGTGGCTCTGTATTGAAACTGAACAATATGTAAGAAAAAAATTAGTAAGAGAAAAACAAATTTTTTAGACAGCCTGGCAAAGAAAGCCTTGGACTAGCAAAATTTGATGTTTGAAAATCTGAAAACAACAATAGTAAGACTTGATGAAGATGTGTCTTAATAAGTTAGACAAAACTGCATTTTAAATCCATGTTGTAGTGCTTCCTTTACATAACTTCATGATGTTTTTGTCAAAACTTCCTTATATATGATACAGTAATTATTTTTCCACTGTTAAGGACTAGCTCAGGGTAAACCATTCCCTCTTTCTTGAATCTTTTCTGCCTTGGCCTCTGGGATTCCACACCTTTAGTTCTCCCCATGCTTTTTGGACTGCTCTTTGTTAGTTTCTTTGAGAGTCTGTCCTATCTTTTTCCTTGGTTATAGCCTTGGTATAATATAAATGGCCTTGGTGATAGAAATGACACCAGAGATCACATGATAGAATTTTGCAAGACCAATGACTTATTCATTGCAAATATCTTTCTTCAACAACATAAATGGTGACTATACAGGTGGACCTCACTGGATGGAATATATAGGAATCAGATCAACTACATCTGTGGCAAGAGGTGATGGAGAAGCTCAATATCTTCAGCCAAAACAAGGCCAGGAGCTGACTATGGAACAGACCATCAATTGCTCATATGCAAGTTCAAGTTGAAGCTGAAGACAATTAAAACAAGTCCACAAGAGCCAAAACATGACCTTGATTATATCCTTCCTGAATTTAGAGACCACTGAATACAGATTTGATGTATTGAACACCAGTGATTGAAAACCAGAGGAACTGGGGGATGACATTAAGTACATCATACATGAAGAAAGAAAGAGGTCATTAAAAAGACAGGAAAGGAAGAAAAGACCAAAACAGGTGTCAGAAGAAACTCTGAAACTTACTCTTGAATGAAGAGTAGCTAAAGCAAATGGAAGAAATGACAAGATTAAAGAGATTTCTAAGAGCAGTTTGAGAAGACAAGGTCAGTTATTATAATGAAATGTTCAAAGACCTGGAGTTAGAGAACTTAAAGGGAAGAACATACTTGGGATTTCTCAAGCTGAAAGAACTGAAGAAAAAAATTAAGCCTTGAGCTGCAATATTGAAAGATTCTATGGGTAAAATATTGAAGGATACAGGAAGTATCAAAAGAAGGAATACACAGAGTCACTGTACAAGAAAGAATTGGTTGATGGTCATCTATTTCAGGAGTGACGTGATCAAGAACCAACGGTGTTAAAGGAAGAAGTTGAAGCTGTACTGAAGGCATTGGTGAAAAGGCTCTAGGAATTGACGAAATACCCATTGAGATGTTTCAACAAACAGATCCCACGCTGGAGGCACTTACTTGTCTATGCGAAGAAATGTGGAAGACAGCTACCTGGCTAACTGACAGAAAGAGATCCATATTTGTCCCTATTCCAAAGAGATGTGATCCCACAGAATGTGGAAATTATAGAACAATATCAGTAATATCGCACGCAAGTAAGATCTTACTGGAAATAATTCAAAAATGGTTGCAGCAGTATATTGACAGAGAACTTCCAGAGGTGCAAGCTGGATTCAGAAGAGGACGTGAAACAAGGGATATCATAGCTGCTGTCAGATGGATCTTGGCTTAAGGCAAAGAATACCAGAAAGATGTTTACTTGTGTTTTATTGACTATGCAAAAACTGTGTGGAACATAACATATTATGGATAACATTGAGAAGAATGGGAACTCCAGAGTACTTAATTATGCTCATGAGGAACCTGTACATAGAGCACAGGCTGTCTTTTGAACAGAACAAGGGGATAGATACTGCATGGTTTAAAATTAGGAAGGGAGTGCGTCAGGGTTGTATCCTTCCACCATATTTATTCCATCTGTTTCTTGAGCATATACAAGAAGCTGAACTGTATGAAGAAGAATGTATTGGAGGAAGAGTCATTAAATAGCCTGGGATATGCAGACGACACAACCTTGCTTGCTTAAAGTGAAGATGACTTGAAGCACTTACTGATGAAGATTAAAGACTACAGTCTCTGGTATGGATTGCACTTCAACACAAAGAAAATGAAAATCCTCACAACCCAACCAGTTAGTAGCATCATGATAAATGAAGAAAAGATTGAAGTTGTCAAAGATTTCATATTACTTGGTTCCATAATCAACACCAATGGAAGCAGCAGTCAAGAAATTAGATGTATTGCACTGGGCACAAGCTCTGGTAGCATAGTGCCTAAAGGCACTTGACTGCTAACCCGAAGACTGGCAGTTCAAACCCACCAGCCACTCCTTGGAAGGAAGATGGGGCAATCTACTTCTGTAGTGATACTGCCTCAGAAACCTAAGGAGGGGTCAGTATGAGTCGGGTCTGACTCCACGGCACATAACAACAACAACATTGCAGTGGGCAAATCTGCTGCAAAAGACCTCTTTAAAGTGCTAAAGAGCAAATATTTTCAGTTGCCTCATATGCATGTGAAAGCTAGACAATAAAGAAGATCAAAGAAGAGTTGATGCTTTTGAGTTGTGGTGTTGGTGAAGAATACTGAAAGTATCATGGTCTGCCAGAAGAATAAACAAATCTGTCCTGGAAGAAGTGTGGCCAGAATGCTCCTTGGAAGCGAGAATGGCCAGGGTTCATCTCACCTACTTTGGTCAAATTGTCAGAAGGGACCATTCCGTGGAGAAAGGATATCATGCTTGTTATAGTAGAGGGTCAGCAAAAAAGGAGAAGACCCTTAATGAGATAGATTGACCTAGTGGCTACAACGATGGGCTCAGGTATAGCAAGGATTGTGAGAATGGTGCATGCCCGGCAGTGCTTCAGTCTGTTGTACATAGGGTTGCTATGAGTCAGAGCTAACTCAACAACACCTAAAACAACAGCAGCAGCCTTGGTATTCTCAAATTGTGGTCCACTGTGTCCTCCTTGGGAACTTATTTTTTCTCATGACTGTATGTGACCCACACACCAGTGTCTCTAATCTGTATCTTTAAAACAACCACTTTCAAGTGCATACTCAATCCACTTATTTAATTAATCATTTTAGCCAACAAACATTGACAACCTGAGAGCTTACATTTGAATGGAGGGATAATCTGCAGACAGACAAGACAAAGGGCTTCTTGGAGGAGACAACTTTTAAACCTAGACATGAAAGCTAAATAGGGGTTTGCCAGATGTGTAAGATAAGAAAGGCAGCATGGCCAGAGTTACAAAAGTGCTATAGGGAAGAACAAGGAATTTAGGGAAGGATGTGTGATATCCAAGGAGGAGGGGATAAAAGAGAGCTCCAGAAATTAGGATATGTATGTCCTGCTAAGGAACTTTGTTTTATACCGTTGGCAGAAGGAAAACAAGCAGGGTTTTAAATCACATCTTTTAGACTCAACCGACTAGCAACAGCATGGTATGTAGATCGGAGGCAAGCAAGGCTACAGGCAGATCAAAGAGTAAGGAGGCTCTTAGAGTGGTGCCAGTTGTAGATAATAAAACCAGGAACTTGGTAGCAGGATGTTTAGGATTGAGTCCCTGGGTGGCACAAACAGGTAAGCACTTGTCTACTAGCTGAAAGGTTAATGGCTGGAACCCACTCAAAGGCACTTTAGAAAACAGGCCTGGCAATCTGCTTCCAAACAGTCACAACTTTGAAAACCCTAGAACAGTTCTACCCTGAAGACATGGGGTCTCTGGGAGTTGGAATCATTTCATTGACAACTAACAACAACAGCTTCATCACTGGGACAGGTCTCTGGGTGGAGCAAATGGTTTGTTCTGAGCTACTACCCTAAAGGTAGATGGTTCAAACCCACCCAGTGGTGCCACTGAAGAAGGGTTGGAGTTCTGCTTCCGTAAAAATTACAGCTAAAGAAAAAAGATGCCGTGAAACAGTTCTACTCTGTAACACGTGAGGTTGTGATAAGTGAGAATCAACTTGATAGCAATAGGTTTGGTTTTTTGGTTATCACCGACACTCAGTGATTAATTTAATCAGGGCATGGAAGCAAAGGAGGCGTTTTAGACAATTCTCGTATAATTCTCATGTAATTATATCTGGGTCAGGTGCTACAGAAGTTGAGCAGGCAAGCCATCTTGAGGGATTGTGGGATTAGAGCACCTCTCACTTGCTTTCCTACTGAAGGCAAGACTTTGCAGTACCAAAAGGGATTAAAGGAAGGGAGAAGCAGTAAAATGCAAACACGCAGGGAAGAAATTAAAACTCTATCATCACAGGGCACACACCTTGTCAGAAAGGCATAGAAGACAGAAGGAATTCATCCTCTGATGGTTCTCCAGCTTCTTCTGAATTGAAAGTTAGGGCTTGCTAATGAGACTAAAGAAAATTGGTGTGTTGGAAGCCTTTCTTCATTCTGGATTTAGAAGATAAGTGATAGACATTGGACGGAAGTTGACTTTTTGTAATCAGTGGGAAAGTATTTAAGTCTAATCCCAGCCCTTTCCTACTTTTGAGGATTTGAAATGGTTAATGGCAGGAGGTGGCGTAGTGCCTAAGGTGCTTGACTGCTAACCAGAAGGCTGGTGGTTCAAATTCACCTGCCACTCCTCAGAAGGAAGATTGGGCGATGTACTTCCGTAGTGATACCACCTCGGAAACCCAAAGAGGGGTCACTATGTGCTGGATCTTACTCGACGGCAGTGAGTTTGGTTTGCAGGAGGACGAGTAGAAGGGAAAGGTTTGCTTCTTGAGGAAGGAAGTGTAACTCATGTTCCCTGGTCCTGTGCAGGTGATGATATTTGAGTAAAGACTGCATTAGTGTTTGGCTCCACCCAGCTTCACCTAGAACTGCCTTATGGACCTTTCCACAGAGGATAGCCCATACCTGCCCATGGCTTAAACTTCTACTAAATGTTGCATTTTTTTTTTGCTTCTCAGCTGCTGTTTGTAATGTCATTCTATGACTTTCTCTTTACTAACACCGAACTGGGCTGCGTTGCCCTGCTACCTGCCAGGCCTGCGCTTCTGCTTATGTCCTCTCCTCGCCTGTCATCCCACTATTGGTGACAGTCCCATGTTGGACCAAAGCCTTTTTTGTTTTTTCCTGAATGTTTGAACAACCCTAGATTACTTGATCTCTGATTGAGTTCAGCTCTAGTTAGATTTCCCAAAAGTAACCTGCTTTTCTCAATTTTAAAACACTTTTGAAGAACTTGAAATTCATTTCCGGAAAACGTTAGCATATCAGCAGTCCTTTGTCTTATTGATGACTGAACATTTTCCCCTGTACATATGAGTCCAGGTCCTGCAATGGGCCTTCGATTTGCTCTTCTTAGGGCATCTTATCACTACCTCCAGGTCAAAACCAGCTCCCTTTCTTTCACTGGGATGTTAGTTTTTCCTTTCCTAATAATGGATCAGCTGTCCCAAAAGTCCCCTTTATCATTTCTCCTAAGAGGCCCTGGAGATCCTCTCATTAAATACAATTTCTGGCCTGGGATCCCAGAGTTCTTGACAAGGGCTTGTGGAGCAGAACCACTGAAGGAGCCTCAACTAAAGCATTTTATAACGTAGTTTTTTAATTTTAATTTCCATTCTTGCTTTTCTAAGCTAAGCCATTACTTCTGCTGGGAAAACTGTCCAGTGTCCTTTATTCATCCTTCAGGATTTAGCCAACCCCAGAGAATATTCTGTGACCATTTTAGCTTGCCTTCCTCTGAATTTCTTTGGCATTTACCTAGTTGAATATTTAATAATAATTTGCTTTGGATGCTGATATCACCAAGATTCTAAAGTATGCTTAGGGTAAAGAGCTAGTCTGAAACTTCTTTAAATCCCCACAGCAGTTATACTAAATAGATAACAGCAGCCTCATAAATACTTTGAGTTCAGGTTAACTGATATGGTGGCTCCTAATTGTTTTAATCACTTAGACAAATCTGACTCCCCAGCTGGGAAATCATTGCAACATCTGGAAAGTGTGTACAGCTGAGCAGTGACCTTTCCTATCAAAACCAAACCAAAAACAAATGCAGTGCCATCGAGCTGATTCCAACTCATAGCAATCCCCATTGGATTTCCAAGACTGTAAATCTTTACAGATGCAGACTGCCTCGTCTTTCTTCCATGGTTCAAACCACTGACTTTTTGGTTAACAGCCAAGTTAACACTATACCACCAGAGCTCCTTCTTTCCCATCAAAGAGGAGAGAAAAGCAAAGCTCCTTCTTCAAAAATCTATAAAGAAATCATTTAATCCATATTTTCAACTTGCTTCTCATGTTTTTATGGAGCTCTAGTGGCACAGTGCCTAAGGCATTTGACTGCTAACGAGAAGATTGGCAGTTCAAACCCACCAGCCACTCCATGGAAGGAAGACTAGGCAATTTACTTCCATAAAGATTTACCGCCTCAAAAACCCAAAGGGGGTCGCTATGAGTTGGAATCGACTCGATAGCAGTGAGTTTGGTTTGGTTTTGGTTTCTCATGTTTTAATTAAGATAATTTTTGATATTGTCACACTGAAGAACATTTAACTTTGGTGCAAGACTGATTTAAGGATATAGGCCAAAGTCAGCTAAAAAATTATTCAGATCCAATTGTATATCGAAAAGTACAACATTGCTTTTATGTGTGAAAATTTTTAAATAACAATTACCTGAACATTTATAACCGTTTAGATATTGATGTAATTAAGAAAGCTTGCCCAAACTGTGACATTTCACTCCTTGATAACTGTGTAAAGGTTATAAGAATCAGAAGACATGGGGTCCACAATAGTCACTTGCACTTGTGGGCTGGTGGCTTGGCCTCTTATTCCTTCACTATGTGTAAAGAATCACCCAGGCCCACCATGTCAGAGGATGTTGGTAAGGCTCGGATGTGATCTTGTCTGTAAGCTATAAATGCTGGTGAATGTAAGGGCTGTTATTGCCACTATCTTAATAAGAGCTAAAGTTATTGCCACTATCTTACTAAAGTACTGTTTGAATTGCAGGCTCTCTTCTGATTTGTTTTTTCAGTAAAATCCAGTTTTTGTGAAAATGTCTATAGAAATAGCACCCATGTGGAATTCAGATATTATGTTCATTATGTAATTCTACATTTTGATAATGGGCAGGTAAAGGAGGAAGGAGGAAAAGCTTATTTAAATACCTTCTCCAGTTATTGAGCACACTTTTTAAAATAGATGAAATTTTATTCTGATGAAAGAAGAAACCTTTGGCAATCCAATTCCTATGCTGTCAATCTGAATGGCTTTCATCTAACAGCCAGAGAGCTAAGGAGTGAGGGATTGTTCAATGTTTTGAAATATAAATTAAGTAGGTGACTGCTTTTCATTTCAACAATGATAACAATGTATAGTGCAGCATTACAAACTTTACTTACCTCAAGCAACAAGGAGATTTCATGGTGTAGTGGGTAAGACATTTGGCTGCTAATGACAAGGCCAACAGTTCATACCTACCAGTTGCTGTGTAGGAGGAAGATGAGGTAATCAACTTCTGTAAAGATTTACAGCCTTGGAAACCCAAAGGGGGTCATTATGAGTTGGAATTGACTCAGTGGCAGTTGTTGTTGTCAGGTCCTGTCAAATCGTTTCCAAGTCATAGCAACCCTATGCACAGCAGAACAAAACACTGCCCTGTCCCGCACCAGCTCCATGATCCTTGCTATATTTGAGCCCATCGCCACAGCTACTGTGTCAATCCATCTCTTTGAGGGACTTTCCCTCTCTTGTCGACCCTCTACCTTACCAAGCATGACATCCTTCTCCAGGGAATGGTCCCTTCTTACAACATGACCAAAGTAGGTGAGATGAAGTCTGGCCATTCTCGCTTCCAAGGAGCATTCTGGCTGTACTTCTTCCAGGACAGATTTGTTAGATCTTTTAGCAGTCCATGGTACTTTCAGCATTCTTTGCCAATACCACAACTCAAAAGCATCAACTTTTCTTCGGTCTTCCTTGTTCATTGTCCAGTTTTTACATGCATATGAGGTGATTGAAAATACCATGGCTTGTGTCACGTGCACCTTAGTCCTCAAGGAGACATCTTTCCTCTTCAGCACTTGAAAGAGGTCCTTTGCAGCCGATTTGCCCAGTGCTATACATTGCCTAATGTCCTGACTGCTGCTTCCATTGGCATTGATTATACAACCAAGCAATGTGAATTCTTTGCCCACTTCAATATTTTCTCCATTTATTGTGTTGCAGCTTATTGGTCCAGTTGTGAGGATTTTTTTTTTTTTCTTTATATTGAGCTGTAATCCATACTGCAGATTGTATTCTTCAGTCTTCATCAGTAAGTCCTTCAAGTCATCCTCACTTTCAGCAAGCAAAGTTGTGTCATCAGCATATCACAGGTGGTTATTGATACTTCCTCCAATCTTGATGCCATGTTCTTCTTCATATAGTCCAGTTTCTCGGATTATTTGCTCAGGATATAGATTGAATAAGTATGGTGAAAGGATACAACCCTGATGTACTCCCTTCTTGATTTTAAACCATGCAGTGTCCCCTTCTGTTCGAACGACAGCCTCCTCATTCCTCATGAGTACAATTAAGTGTTCTGGAGTTCCCATTCTTCTCAGTGTTATCCATAATTTGTTATGATCCGCACAATCAAATGCTTTTGCATAGTCAATAAAACACAAGTAAATATTTTTCTAGTGTTCTTTGCTTTGAGCCAAGATCCATCTGACATCAGCCATGATATCCCTTGTTTCGCATCCTCTTCTGAATCCAGCTTGCATTTCTGCAAGTTCTCTGTTAATATAATGCTGCAACTGTTTTTGAATTATCTTCAGTAAGATTTTACTTGCATGCGATATTAATGATACTGTTCTATAATTTCCACATTCTGTGGGATCACCTTTCTTTGGAATGGGTACAGATATGGATCTTTTCCAGTCAGTTGGCCAGGTAGCTGTCTACCAAATCTCTCAGCATAACTGAGTGAGTGCCTCCAGCAGGGCATCCATATGTGGAAACATCTCAGTGGGTATTCCGTCAATTTCTGGTGCCTTGTTCTTTGCCAATTCCTTCGCAGCTTCAACTTCTTCCTTCAGTACCATTGGTTCTTGATCATATGCCACCTCTTGAAATGGATGAACATCGACCAGGTCTTTTTGGTACAATGACTGTGTATTCCTTCCATCTTCTTTTGATGTTTCCTGCATCATTCAATATTTTGCCTATAGAATCTTTCAGTATTGCAACTTGAGGGTTAATTTTTTATCCTCAGTTCCTTCAGCTTGAAAAATGCTGAATGCGTTCTTCCCTTTTGGTTTTCTAACTCCAGGTCTTTGAACATTTCATTATAGCAATTGGCTTTGTCTGCTCGAGCTGCTCTTTGAAATCTTCTGTTAAGCTCTTTTATCTTGTCATTTCTCCCATTTCCTTCAGCTACTCTCTGCTCAAGGGCAATTTTCAGAGTCTCTTCTGACATCCATTTTGGTCTCTTCTTTCTTTCTCATCTTTTAATGACCTCTTGCTTTCTTCATATCATCCCATAATTATTCTGGTTTTTGGTCATTGGTGTTGAATGCATCAAATCTGTTCTTTAATTAGTCTCTAAATTCAGGAGGGATATATTCCAGGTCATATTTTGGCTGTCGTGGACTTGTTTTAATTATCTTCAACTTCAAGTTGAACTTGCATGTGAGCAGTTGATGGTCTGTTCCACAATCAGCTCCTGGCCTGGTTTTGGCTGAAGATATTGAGCTTTTC
>NW_006922064.1:1312763-1321712 GCF_000298275.1 Orycteropus afer afer
TTCTGCAGTGTATCTGACAGTATTTCAGGGCTATTCACAAAGTTGCCTGGTAATGTATCAGACAGTGTTTCTCTGCTATTCATAAGGTTTTCCCTGGCCAGTTCTTTGAGAAGTGGATGGCCTCTTCCTTCTTCCTAGTCTGTATCAGTCTGTAAATTATGTTGAAACCTGTGTACCATGTGCATCCCTGCTGGCATTTGAAACACTGGTGACATAGCCTCAAACCTCGCAGCAACACACAAGCCACCACAGTACGACAAACTGACGAGTTTTTCTCCCTTAGCTGTTCGAAACCTCTCCACCCTCCCCTTACCTGGGTCCCATGGCTTTGTTGTCCCTGGATTTCCCCCCTTCCTGCCTCTTGGGTGTGGGGGCTGTCTGCCTCCCCTTACCTGGGTTCCCATGGCTCTGTTATCCCTGCTCTTGCCCCTCTTCCTGCATCTGGGCTTCAATGGCAGTGGGTTTGGTTTTTTTTTTTTATTTTTGTATCTAAAGCAACAGCCCATAGTTCTTTAGCTTCTGCTGCCTCTTCCATGTTACCTTGAGTCCTTGCTCTCAGAACTGTTTAAATGAGACCAGAATTTCCTTAAGGCTCACAGTAAGAAAGGACACATTTCTGAAGACTTCTACTTTGCAAAGAAATCTTATATTTTAAAGTTAATTTTGTGGTATAAAATAGAGATATTTCCTAGAATTTCTGAAAAAAAAAAAAAGAAAGGTAGAATTTGTAGGGAATGCAGAGTAAATGCAGATGACTGGTAAACAGTTGTTGTTAGTTGTCAAAGAGTAGAGTCTGACTCATTGTGACCCCATGCATAGAGATGAACTGCTCCGTAGGGTTTTCAAGGCTGTGACCTTTTGAAAGCAGATTGTCAGGTCTGTCTTCTGAGCCACTCACCTTTCAACCAGTAGTTGAGTGGTTAACCATTTGTACCACCCTGGCACTCCTGGTAAAATAGTAAATATATCTGATTTAAAGCACATAAAAATATTTTAGAGGGCAGAGGTGTTTCAGTGGTAGAATTTTCACCTTCCATTCAGGAGATTGGGGTTCAGTTCCCCACCATGCACCTCATGCACAACCACCACCCATCTGTCATTGGTGTCATGTTGCTGTGATGCTGAACAGGTTTCAGTGGAGCTTCCAGACTAAGACAGACTAAGACTAGGAAGAAAGGCCTGGGGGTCTACTTCTGAAATTAAGCCAATGAAACCCTGTGGATCACAGATGTCTGACCTCATCGTGCACGAGTTTGCCATGAGTTGGGGATTAACTTCACGGCAGCAAACAGCAACAAAAAATTACTATACATTCACTTGGCAGATACTGCTCATTGTGAGCCAAACATTTTTCTAAATACTGAAGAGTATACAACAATAAGCAATGGCCACAGTAGAAGCCTAGCCCTCAGGAGCCCACATTTAGTAGGGACAGACATAGTACATATTGTATATTAATACTGTGAAGAAAAAGGCAGGGCAGAGGGTGATCAAAAGTAGGTGGGTGGCTAGATCAGGGAAGATCTTGCTGATAAGGTGACATTTGAGCAGAGGCCTGAGTCAGAAAGGAAGTTTGAGAGTGAGCCTTGCAGCTACCTGGGCACTCATTCTAGACAGAGGGAATAGTAAGTGCAAGGGTTCCATGTACCTGGCACATGCCAGGTGTAGTTCCAGTAATCTATGTGGCTGGTCGGGAGTGGGGGGCTCTGGTGGCACAGTGGTTAAAGCATTCAGCTGTTAACCAAAATGTCGGCAGTTCAAACCCACCAACTGCTCTGCAGGAAAAAGATGAGGAAATCTGCTTCTGTAAAGATTGATAGCCTTAGAACTCTTATGGGGCAGTTCTGCTCTGTCCTGTAGGGTCACTATGAGTCAGAATCCACTAAAAGGCAGTGGGTTTGGTTTTAGTTTGGTGGGATGTGAAGGAGCTCTGGTGGTGTAGTACCTAAGGCATTTGACTGCTAGCCAGAAGTCTGGCAATTCAAACTCACCAGCCACTCCTCAGAAGGAAGATTGGGAAATCAACTTCTGTAGAGATATCACCTCGGAAACCCAAGGAGGGGTTGCTATGAGTTTGGTGGTCTTTTTTTTTTTGAGGGAGAGGTAGAGGGGTTGGAAATGAAGTCTACAAGGCTGTTGTTGTTGTTATGTGCCATCGAGTCGGCCCCGACTCATAGCAATCCCTCCTTGGGTTGCCAAGACAGTATCACTACGGAAGTAGATTGCCCAACCTTCCTTCCGAGGAGTGGCTGGTGGGTTTGAACCTTCAGCCTTCTGGTTAGCAGTCAAGTACCTTAGGTACTATGCTAGACAAGGCCAAATCTCATAGATGCCATGAGTGGTAAGGCAGCTTCTACTCAGAGTCAGGTGGGAACCACTGAAAAATGTAAAGTACAATAATTTAAGAGTTTTGGTGTTTTAATTATCTTTGAGATATTCTCTGAGCATAGAGTGTTACTAGTTATGGGGGGGGGGAAGAAGGGCAAGAAGGAAGGAAGGAAGAGGAGGGGAAGGGTGGATAGAGGAGGGCAGAAAGGAAGGAAGGATGGGAGGAAGGAAGGAGGAAGGATGGGAGGAAGGAAAAGGAAAGGAGGAAAAAATGACATTGCTGACCTCTGATGGTGCAGTAGTTAAGTGTTCAGTTGCTAACCACAGGGTCAGTGGTTCAAACCCACCAGATGCTCTGTGGCAGAAAGGTGAGGCAGTCTGCTTTTATAAAGATTATAGCCTTGGAAACTCCGTGGGGCAGTTCTACTCTGTACTGTAGAGTCTCTGTGCCTAAGAATTGACTCAGTAGCAACAGATTTGGTTTGGTTTGGTGTTGCTAAGCACAGCCAACAAATATTTGAGTGCCACCTGCATTTTGTTATGGTAAAATTTTGTTAATGGTAAAAATTAATCCCCAAATAGTAAATGTAGGCATAGGAGCATGTCTAGTGAATTTTCAAGTGAAGTGAAATTTCACTTGAATTGCCCCCAGAGTGGGAACAGTGGTATGCCTCAGTTAGCTCCTCAGTGGAATAGGAAAGGTACACATAGCCAGTAGTGTGTGGTCTGAAAAGGAAAGGTTAACCAAAACCAGTTGCTGTTGGATCTGACTTATGGTGATCCCATCTATGTCAGAGTAGAACCGTGTGCTCCATAGAATTTTCAGTGGCTGATTTATTTGGAAATAGATCACCAGGCCTTTCTTCAAGGTGCTTTTGAGTGGACTAGAACCACCAACGTGAAGGCTGGCGGTTCAAACCCACCAGCCACTCCTCAGAAGGAAGATTGGGCAATCCTACTTCCATAGTGATACCGCCTCAGAAACCCAAGGAGGGATTGCTATGAGTTGGGGCCAACTTGACAGCATATAACAACAACAACAGAACCACCAACCTTTCAGTTAGCAGTTGAACATGTTAACCTTGTATAACACCCAGGGACTCCAAAGAAAGGTTAGGTCAGTGACATGACCATATGTGCTAGGTTAATCCAGATAGCAAGGTGAGAGCTGTGAAACTTAGCCTTCCTCTGAGCTGCCCCCATAGTGGGGTTGAAGGGAGAAGCCCACAGCTATAGCCATGAGGAACCTCCCTCCTTGGAAGCCTCCTACCCCACCTGTGCCAGCCTATCCTATCTACATAGAAAGGAGCCCTACTGGAATCTGGGACAGTTACATCTGCAGTTAGATGAGGGCATGAGGGGAAGGGGTGTTCTAAATGCTTTGGGTGCTCTGGTGAGTTTTAGTTATCATGCGCACTGAGTCTCTGTGGGCTATACTCTAAGTCACAAATGACTTGGTGACCACAGTACTTTGCCCTGGCTGTATTTACTATAACGGGATGTTTGTCTGTACCCGAACAACCCCCTTACTCTTTCCCTTTTCTCACTACTTTTCACCATTTCTTCCCTTCTCTAGTCCCACTCACCTATTTGGTTGTCATGGTCATAGAATGGTAGAATTGGAAGGGACCCAAGTGATGGTCTGCAGCTCAGAGGAATCAGTTGACTCAGAAGTCACCAACTAGTAAATGGCAACATTGGGGAAAGGACCTAGTATCTTCGCTTACAGCTTGGGTGTCTTAATCCTAAAATGCTAAACTGGTCCTCTCTTTGCCATCTCTCCCCAGCATTTCTGTTGTTGAACAACCTTGGGGCCCCTGGGAACCTGGTTCTACCCCTTTCAGATCTCAGCTCCCAGGATACAGGGTCTGTGCAGTAAGGATGAACATAAATCCAATCCCCAAAATGTGGAGATTCATCAGTCCTCCATTCCCACTTTTCCATCCTTATCACCAGCCACCCCTGTAGCACTCACACTCTTTCTGTCACTTTAGGCACCTACAGTTAGGTGAGAGCTCACAAGTTAAAAGGAAACTGCCCTTTTAACTGCCAAATAGATGCCAGTCTGAAGTTTGGGAAGTCCACATGACAACCAACTTTCTGGCCTCCTGACTACAAATTCAGAGCTTTTTCTTCCTTACCCCTTCAGGTTGCCAGCCAAAAGTTGAGGAGTCCACACGATAACCTTACTTTCTGACCTACTTGCTCCTACTGCCCCTTTGGGTTCGATAATTCAGTGGAATGACTCACTAAACTCACAGAGTATATACCATATCCACTACTACAAAATTATTATAGCCAAGATGTATACACATAAAGAAACACATAGAGCAAGGTCTGGGAGGGTTCCCAACCTGAAGCTTTCGTATCCCAAGGGATATTTCATCCTCCCCACAGTAGATGTTCTCTCAACAACCAGGAAGCTCTGAGCCTTGGTGTTCTGGGCTTTTATCGACCAGTCTTGAATAATAGGCTAAATCATACCTCTTGAGGCCAGTTGATATTGGCCTTCCACATGAATCGTTTTTGGTCTGGCCAGCCCTCACACATTTGCACAAATAGTCAGGTGTGGCCTAGAAGTTCTAGACTGATGCACCCCAATTATTCCAAGGGTTATTTCTCAAAAGCCAAGAATGAAGGTCACCTTACTTAAAGTAAAACTAGGTCCTTTACCCCACAAGGTCCAATACCAGAGGCTTGAGACCTGAGCACATTCTTCACACTGGTTGTCACTTGGAACACTGGATGTTTTCTTATTAGCTGTTAGTCTGTTTCTTGGTGGGGTATCATATATCCTCCAGGATCATAATGAGTTAAATAGTTTTATCACAGGTTGACATCCCTCAAAATACCCAACCACTATTAGATTGTTTTTTGGGGAACTGCTCTCCCAATTCCAGAAAAGTGAAGTACATTAGGAATCTAATTTGAATCTACATTAAAATTTGGAAAAAGATAGCTGAGAAAAGGCATTGTTATCAATGACTTAAGAGTTTACAAAGTATGCCAGAACTAGCAGGAACACGTAAACTTGTAATTGCTGCAGGCTGTGAATCATGCAAAGGAAAGCATATTAAGAGGATAGCTTTCAGATTTGTAGACTGCCATGCTGTGCAGGCCATATAAGGAACATGTGCTGGCCTCCTATATCCAGGCAGAGCACTAGCCATCCTGGACTTGTAGACAGGCAGCTCAGGGTAAACTCCTCAGTAAGACATCTCTCTGATCTGTGGGATCCTCTGGCCATGTTTGCACACCAGGGAAGTGTTCTGACTCACCAATCCCTCCAGGATTTCTGATACCCACCTGCTCCTGCCTGGCTTCTCTGTGGTTGGAAGAGGGTTTCTACAAAATACATCAAGAATTTCTCAGGAAATGGGCTTGAGATAAGATAACAAGAATTAAAAGTTGGCAAAAGTCATGCTGTAGATTAGCAGGTGGCATTACTATTTGATTGGACTAGAATGAAAATTTGAAACTCCCTATATACATACTGCAAGTGATGATGTTGTTAGGTACTGTTGAGTTGACTACAATTCATAGCAACCCTATGTACAACAGAACAAAACACTGCCTGGTCCTGTGCCAGCCTCACAATCCTTGCTATACTTGAGCCCATTGTTGCAACCACTGTGTCAATCCATCTTGTTGAGAGTCTTCCTCTTTTTTGTTGACCCTCCACTTTGCCAAGCATGATATCCTTCTCCAAGGAATGGTCCCTTCAGATAACATGACCAAAGTAGGTGAGACAAAGTCTGACCATTCTTGCTTCCAAGGAGCATTCTGGCTGCACTTTCTCCAGGACAGATTTGTTCATTCTTCTGGCAGTCCATGGTGCTTTCAGTATTCTTTGCCAACACCACAACTCAAAAGCATCACTTCTTCTTCAGTCTTCCTTATTCATTGTCCAGCTCTCACATGCATGTGAAGTGATTGAAAATACCATGGCTTGGTTTAGGCACACCTTAGTCTTCAAAGAGACATCTCTGCTCTTCAGCACTTCAAAGAGGTCTTTTGCAACAGATATGCTCAATGCAATACATTGTCTGATGCCTTGACTGCTGCTTCCATTGGTATTGATTGTGGAACCAAGTACTATGAAATCTTGGAAAACTTCAATCTCTTCTCTGTTTATTATAATGCTGCTTATTGGTCCAGTTGTGAAGATTTTTGCTTTCTTTACTCCAAGTGATAGGGAGAATATTTTCAAAGGACATAATTTTTTAAAAGGATAGAAAATGCTGGAAGAAATATTCTAATGGTAGAAGTTGGCAGAAGCAGCTGGAGGTGCTTCTGAATAAGGTTTAGGTTTAAAATGTAATCTAATAATGATGGTGTCAAAGATTAAAGAAAAATGCTAAGACAGCATCCTAACTCTCTTATCTGCATCATAATCTGTTTTGGGGATTGGCTTGGCAGCATAAAGACTCCATCTAGCAGTGCAACCAATCCCATATGTAGTTTAGTTTATTCCCTGAAATACCAGATTTCTGAGGAAATGTCTCTTTGATCAATGAAGGATTTACGTTAATTGGACTGAAAACTAATTTAGTCTGTTTGTTTAAAATAAGAATTCAAAGAAAGTTAAATATGTACTCAAACATATGCTTCTAAAAAAATGTGCTTGTGATTAGAACAGCCTACATTGTATGTCTTAATTGTTGGAACAGCTTAAAAATTGCCTTTATGAACCTAGAGATTTTAACATAATATCAGGCATGATCTTGGGGTGAGCAGTGACTGTCTTTATATTCTGGCTGTAAGCCACTAAATTAATTGTGTGACCCTGAAAAAAAAAACACCTCTCAGTCCCCCTTTCTCATCTTGTATAAAGAAAAACCTTTATAAAAAGACATCCACATTTTTTTAAGGTCTAAAATTCCAGCCCTATGGATAAATATAATAGACATGTTTTTATCTTGTCTGATAAAAATCATTATCTCTGTAAAGCCTTTAACATATTTTTTTTCCTCTTATTTTATGGGGGCTTTATGATTCCCTTTTTCCCTTTAAAATACTGTAATAACAGTTCCCTGCAAGACATCTTCTCTAATGATCATGATTAACTGACCCTTGAATTTAATAGGATATCAGCAATATCACACCCTGCATATTAAAACTATTTTTTTTAATGAGTTGACAATCCTGAGCAATTCAAACATTATATTTCTGAGAGCTTTATTTGGTAACAATCTTACTTTTAATCAGAAAAACTTACCATATGGAAAATAAAAATGTAATCAAGATCCAAGAATTGCTTCTTAATGTTATACATCGTCAAAGATGAAGGTTCACAAAGATGGCACCTCTGAGCCTATAGTTCATTTTCAGGTTTAAAGAATAGTGAGTTAAAACAGATTAGCTTTTGAAAAAAAAAGTATGTATTTTTAATCAAGAAATTATCAAAGCATAAAATTTTTTAGAGTCCTTAGCATTAATGTAGCTGATGGAGTAGTAATGAAACCTTAACATTCTAGTTCCTCTAAATTGTCCACATTTCATCTGGTGGCCATCTACAGCAGTCCAAGTCATTATATATTTTGTTCTGCACATTAAATAGCTGGAAATTATCCTAACACTACACAGTTAATGAATAAATGGTACACCAAGGGTACAGTGAGGTCTCCTGTCCTTACTCTTTCTTTCTTCTAGGGACTAGTAACTAATAAAACACTCCCCAGTTCTTTGAATGGCTATCAGTTTGTGACAGTTTATAAATTTAAATGTCATTACTGCTGCTTGGCCTTACAACACACTCCATCAGACAGAGAGAAAAGAGAGGGAAGCTAGAAGGAGGGTTGAATGGAGCAGGCAGGAACTATGATGGGCCACGTTAGGCTACTGCTAGCAGACAGACTTCCATCTGATTGTACCAGGGAGTTGGAAGTGCTGCCCAAGGGAGATGTTATTTGAAAAATCCATGTATTCATTCAAAACATATGGAGCATCTAATGTAGTCTACTTACAGTGTTGTAAGCAGCTGTGTTGATAGCAGCTGTGGAGTCCATGCTGACTCACAGCGACCCCGCGTGTGCAGAGTAAAACTGCTTCACTGGGTTTTCAACCTTTTGGAAGCAGATCATCAAGCCTGTTTTCTGAGTCGCCTTTGGGTGAGGTCAAAATGCCAAACTTTGGCTAGTAGTTGAGTGCTTAACTGTAATGGACTCCCATTACAGTGCCAGGTGTTGGATTTTGGCAAATTAAATACTACATTCATTTAATTAATTACGTTGTTGTTGTTGTTATTTGTCGTCGAGTCAGACCCTACTCATAGCAACCCCTCCTTGGGTTTCCGAGGCAGTATCACTATGGAAGTAGATTGCCCAGCCTTCCTTCTGAGGAGTGGCTGGTGGGTACCACTAATTGGGAGGTGAAGTATTGCCTCAGTCATTAAAGCTTGTAAATTCAAATTCCTTTAACTCTTTTGAATTTTCCTACTTTTTTTCCTCACTGCTTTTGAGTCAGCCCCAGGATTACAAGTGAGGAGAGACAACTCAGGGACACCCAAAGTAGCAAGTGGGAAGAGCAGGAGAAAGGGTATTAAAAGCCAGGAAGCCAGAGAGAAGAGCAATCAGCTGAAGGGATTAGGTGAGGAGAGGCAACTCAGGCCTGCCCAGAGTA
>NW_006922064.1:1325488-1328341 GCF_000298275.1 Orycteropus afer afer
AGATTGTGGGGCTGGTGCAGGATCGGGCAGTGTTTCGTTCTGCTGTGCATGGGGTCGCTATGAGTCGGAAATGACTCGACGGCACTTAACAACAACAACAACAACAACAAGCTTTTAGTTCAGAAGTACCTGGGTGGTACAAATGGTTAAGCACTGGACTATTAACCCAAAATTTCTCAGTCCAAACCTACCCAGAGTCACCTCAGAAGAAAAGGTTAGCAATCTACTTCTGAGAGTTTACAGGCTTCCAAACCCTACATCCCAAAGTTCTACTCTGTACATATGGGGTCACCATGAGTCAGACTCAACTTGATGGCAATTAGATTATTGTGGGCTTATTATTATTTTTTTGTTTGTTTGTTTTTGTTTTTAGATGAGACCTTGTTTCTTTCTTTCCTTCTTGAGTATAGCAGTTGTTTGATAACCACCTCTGAACTGCCAGCTAGGATTAGGGTGATCTTGTGAATCACACAATGACCATATCACTTCCTATGAGTGCTTTCCATCCTTGGTGTTACATACTGAACCCATGATGATCTGGACCCAGCCTACCATTCCCACCAACTTCTGCCTCCCTTCTTCTCTGCCTGTCATCTAGAGGTCCCTGATTAGTACATTTCCCCAACTGTGCCAACTTCTCTTTAATCACCAGTTCTTTGAATGGCTCTTGCTCATTTTAAGGAACTCTGGTGGCATAATTCCTAAAGCATTTGACTGCTAACCAGAACATTGGTGGTTCAAACCCACCAGCCACTCCGTGGAAGGAAGACTGGGCAATCTACTTCTGTAAATATTTACTGCCTCAGAAACCCAGTGGGAGTCTCTGTGACTCAGAATCGACTCCATGCCAGTATGTTTGTTTTTGTTGTTGGTTTTTCTCTGGTGTACTTTAAAATTAAAGTGAAGATCATTTCTTCTAGAATATCCTTCCTGGCCCTTCTAAACCATCTAGGTCTCCTCTTCCATATGCCTTTGGATCCTTGACGTCTCTCTACTAGAGCAGTTGTCACACAGTGTTGTAAATGTTGAGTTACACTCTGTCTCCCTCTGTTAGATTTTTTGATGCTCAGGAGTAAGAACTTTTACTTTTAATGTGGCAGAAGGCAGTTTGTCTATTCAGTGTATATTAATTTATATTGAGTTGATCCCCCTGGGACTTCTAAAAGTTGCATGCTTTCATATAATGATCACATTTTCCATGTGAATGAAAGTTTGTAATGAGAGGCATCAAGAAGCTCTGTATACAGATAGTCTGTGGAACATGTATAGGGAAGAAAGGATAAGAAAGAATAACAGAATCTTTTTTGTGATAAAACTTTAGACATTACATAAAACCTAGTTGATTTAGCACTTAAATGATTTGATCTGGTTTGTGGTAATTGCTACAGGAGTATTCTTCCGCAAATTTCCTGGCCTTTGAATTTGGATTCCTGTATTCCCTATTCAGACATCACCTTAACTACCTAAAAACTTGATATATGTTGATCTTGAAAGAAGTTAGAGGAGAAAGAACAGGCTAGTGAGAATTTTGTTGTTATAATTTTTCTAGAAAATTACAAAAGAAAATCATTATTAAATTCTGCATATATAAAAAAAAGACGTGTGATATTTTTCATTACTTATGATATATGGGAAAGGACATTGCAGAAGTGAATCCATAAACTAAAATGACTTCACTTGACTACCAGTTCTGAAAAGTTAACGTTTGTAATTAATGAGTATTTTAGTACCTTTCTCCATTTTGTGTGAAGTTGGGATTTACCCTCCTACCTTCATGTGTAGAAAGCTATGAAGAAGAAAAAGGCAGTCTTTTGCCTGTGGTATCAGTCATGGACAAATAAAAATAGTTACTCTCAGTAGCTGTTGTGACAAAATCCAGTTGTAAAACTACACAGATTATTCATCATAGTTGATGGGGAGATGCCAGCATTAACACTGTAAGGAAGAAAAATACATAATAATCTATATTCATTTAGTTCAAAGCACCTTTAAACAGAAGAGGTCCTTTTTTTTCCAAATCCAGTAATACTTGGTCAACAGTCATGTTTTATTATAGTATGGAAAAAAGAAATAAGACTCAACAAAGCATTTTATCAGACATTTGTAGATAAAATACAGTTTTTGGGATATAGGGAAGGTATCAAGTTAAAGGAAGAAATTTTGATGTTTACTAAATATTTTTCTCTTTTGTTTTATTTATAGAAAGTGATTCTAGGAAAGTTTTCCCAAAGGCCATAAGCAAACACACATGAAGCTTAACAATTTATCCATTGTGGCTTTTGTTAAACCTAGGTTTTGGAATCCGTGGGCTTTGCTTTTGCATTTTGAAGGACTGCATTTTAAGCTGCTGGATTATAGTATTTGTGGTTTATTTCTTAGTGGAGAAAATGCCTTTCACAATGTTACAGTGTATTAACTGGACTTACCCTGATGCTGTCTGTTAGATTCTGATCTGACAAGCTGAACAAACTACATTTGTAGACTATTTCTCCAGTGTCCCAGTCACATGATGTCTTATGTTCTTCAGGCAGCTCACTGTGACTTTCCTCTTAAGCAATTGCTATTGGGTTCCACGAAAGTGTGGCTTCATATGTCAAGGATGCAAGCATTGCCTTGGGTGCCCAGTACTGTGCCAAATATTAAGAAAATCCTATAGGACTATATGCCATCACGGAGCTCTCTTTGTAATTGAGAAGAAATTTCCTCAACACAAAACTGAGAAAAGGAGCTCTGGTAGCATAGTGGCTAAGGCACTTGACCAGCAGCCTGGCGGTTCAAACCCACCAGCCACTCCTCAGAAGGAAGATGGGGCAATCTACTTCCATAGTGATACTGCCTCGGAAACCCAAGGAG
>NW_006922064.1:1329671-1355019 GCF_000298275.1 Orycteropus afer afer
CTGACAACAGCTATGATATCCCTTGTTCCACGTCCTCTTCTGAATCCGGCTTGAACCTCTGGAAGTTCTCTGTCAAGAGAGATAATGAGTAGGCAGTCAATAAACTTTGACAGTAAGTGTCACCCAGACCAGCCAGTACCCCTTCTATCTACCAACCCCAAGCCCATAGTACCTTGAGCACATATTGAAATTATCTCTCATTCACCAACAGAATTTTGAGTGGACAGGGCCTATGACTTACTGAGCTTTGTAGTAGACCCCTCTTCCAGCTCCAAAATCCTGACAGTATGCCTGGCACATAATAAATACTTTTTTCAAACCTAAACTGAAAGGGCATTGTATGAGATACAGTGAATTCTCACATAAAAAACGATGAGTTCATTTCGTTTTTGTCCATTCCATGCTTTATGTAAAAAAAAAAAAAAAAAAATTAACAGTGTTACAGTCTAAACCATTTGTTACAAATAACCTGTAAATTACACATTCTGTTTTCTGCATCTTAGTAACTTCAAAAATGAGAAAGGATGGGAGTGAAAATGGGGAGAAAAGCAGTTTGCTAACAGAAAATCCAGCATTGAAATGAAAACTCTGCCTCTGTACATCTTAAGGTCTCAAAGGGAACTAGATGCTGTTTCAGAACAGTTGCTGTGTTTCTAGCCCAAAGCGCCTGCTGACATTATTACATATAATAGAACAGCAATACCCCTTCTCTTTATTTTGCTAACATGGTATGTCTGAATGTAGAAAACCAATGTGGCTAGCCTCTCTGTCTGAAAAGAGCTGTTGGAATATGCATTTGAAGACTCAGTTTGATCTTTCATTTATTGCTTTCTCCCTAGTATGAAAGAAAATGTTATAGTATATTTACCACACATTTTTATTAGAACCTACCTCCCATTTTGTCTTGTGTCTGATTCCCCTTCCCCACCCCCCACCCCAAAGGTAGTCACATGTCTGCTCTGGCCTAGGGATCAGGGAGTCAAAGATGAGTGGCCCTGCTTCATTCCTTCACGACACTCTGCAACATTTTCAGACTTGAGTCCCTGCAGAAAACCTCAGTGCTGAAAATCACTAGTAATTACTTCCAGTGGTACGATGGTATTCTGTAAGATATTCAACAAAACCAAACATAAGTTATATCCTTTATGTAATATAATACAAAATCAAAATAGAATTGAGAGGCATAATTCCAGTAAAAGATGTTTTACATATTCTGCTAATATCATTTATCAAGCAGAGCGGTGTGTCAGTGCTTTGTATACACTAGACCATGACTCCTTGTAATTGTCCTGTATTTGGTAAGTACTTGGCCAAGAAAACACAGCAGTAAATTTGCCCAGTCTATCTAAAACCTGAGTCTGTGTCCTTAACCACTATTTTGTATTAAATATATCAGCTCTATAACGACAGCGTTAAAAGGAAACCACAAGTTTTGCTGAGTAAAAGAAAACATTCACAAAGTCATAGCAGGTTATCTGTCATGCCATTGCAGCCTGGGCTGTCTCCCTTAGCCACATGATTTCTGCTGGCCAAATAAAGGGTTGACCTTACAAGAGGCAGGAAGGCACTCAAGTCCAGTGCGGAGTATGGAAGTCTTTGGCACTAAGAAAACTCTTCTTCTTTTCCACTGAATAAATATATAGTGTTACACTAATTTACTGTAATCTCTGCCTTTGAAGGGATCCTCATTCATTCAGCAGATAACTATTGAGCATCTAACATACCAACTCCAGACACCACAAATACAAAGGTAAATGAGGTACAGTTCTTGCCCTCATCAAGCTCATGGACCAGTGGAAGAAACAACTTATAAGTAAATGATGATGTTAGAGAGTGATATGTACTCTTGTGGAGGCATACAAAGTGGAATAGGAACACAGCAGGGAGTAGCTGACTCTACTTGGGAAGAAAGGGCTTAGTCAAGGAAGATTTAACAGAAGAGGTAGCTTTGAGGCACATCTTAAAGAATGAGGTTCACTAAGACCATAAAAAGAAAAATGGGAAACTGTATTCTAGCCAAGACAGAAGCCCATGCAAAGGAACAGATGCATTTAAAAACATGACTTGGTTGGGAGTTGAGTAGCAGCTAGAGTTTAGGATATATGGGGAGTAGCAGGGGTTGGGACCAGCAAGTAAGTGAACTCCCAAGAACTGAAAAGCCCACTTCCAAACCCCCCAGTCTGCCAGCACTTATATAGTATTTCCTGATTTCCCTCTTGTTATAGTGCATGAGGTATCTTCACTTCTACAATGGTCAACCCCCAATCCTCTCATCTCCAGAATTTCAGTCCTACAGGGACTCCTTGCTCTCCTACTTCACTCCCTTTGTTTTTGGAATATTACTATTGATATAAAAACATCCTCTAATATTTAATTAAAAGTAAATTAAACCTCTGAATCTCTTTTCCCCTCTAATTCTTAAAAAAAAAAAAAAAAAAGTTGCTTCCTTGCCTTGCCACATTTCTCTTCTACTCCATTGGTGACTGGTGGCTCCTTCTTAAATTTCCTTTCTTTGTTGCTTCTCCTCTGCTAAGTTGGGCCCTATTTTCTCCTCCAGCCATAGGCTTCAAATTCTTCACCACCGCCACCTCCCCAGGTGGTTTAATCTAGTACCCATGGCTTTAAATACCATCTATGTTTTTTAATTTCCAGGTTCTTTATTAATTCATTACCTTTTGCCCCTGGTCTGTATTCATATATGTTATTGTCTACTTGATATTTTCATGTCATCTAACCCCAAGAGGACCTTCTTGGGGCATAAGGGAAATGTTGAATTGAGGACTATAACCATGCATACCTGGGTAGATGGTGCACCCTGAACTGAGACGGGGGTCCAGGAAATGATGCATGTTTAACAGATAATGGATTTGTTTTTGGAATGTTAAATGTGCGTTCCCAGCAGAACATCCAGACACAGATGGCAAATGGGAAGTTGGTCATATCAGCCTCAAAGTCAGGAAAAAAGGCTGAAGACTTTGATGGGAGTGATTAGGTTATACGTGGTAATCAAAGGCATCTGTGTGGAACGTTAGGAGGAGCTTGTGGGTGAAAAGAAAAGAAAAGAGAGACACAGTAGAACTCTAGGGTAAAGAACTTTTAGGGAATGTGAAGAAGAGGAGGAACTAGTAGAGAATAATGAAAGAGATAAGAGGGTAGGACAGATGTGGAAGCCATAGAAAGAGTTTTGAGAAAGAACAGTTAATAATGTCAGTTATCACAGAGATTCCGTAAGAGGAAGACTGAAAACTTAGCAACTGGAAGTCACTCACTGGGAACCTGACTTACTGGTAACCTGAGCAAGAGTTGTTTGACTAAAGAGCAGGCAAAAAATGACCAGTAAAGAAATTAGGATAAGATAGAGTAAGCTTTGTGGGAGGTAGGAAGAAGGGTAGAGGGAATTCATACTCACATGACTAAAGAAGAAGTCTGTTTTTGAGAAAGGGAAGACAAAAATTGGCTAAGGTTCTTGAATAGAAAGTTGAAGATGCCTAGAGGCACTGTAGAAAGATGATACTAAACCATTAGAGCCCTGGACACAGATGGCCAAATGTCACTGAGGGCCAGGCTAGGATGGAGATTGTTCATTTATTTTAGCAATAATTACATGATTGTTTAATTCTCTCTAGTAATGCTCCAGGATGGCAAATGATCAACTTGATTAAGATTTTATACTGGCAGAATAATTGTGACACAAAAAGAAGAATCAAGGATATTGAGGATTGGGACTAGACTGAGACAGAAGTGAGGCATGCAGGTAGGATTTGGAAAGACTGAAAGAAATGGACTGGCTAGAAACCCCAGATAGGAGAAACTGAATAAGGGAAGAGACCTGGAAGAATGGTAGATGACAGTTAAAGAGGTTTATTTAGAATTTCTTGGAACTTTAGAATTTAGAATTTGGAGAAATGAAAAATCCAGGGTGTGGCCACAGGATTAGTGGATGAAATGGATTATGGATATGGAGGAATAGGTGAAAGTTAGATCTTTGAAAATAGAAGTGTAGTCACCCGTAATGTTATCCCGTACATCTGGATGTTCTCCAGCCTCAGGAAGGGAGATGAAGATTGAAACCAGGGAATTCAGCATGAGATCAAGAGTCAATAGGTAACAGTAACACAGAGCAGAGAGAGACAGATGATGGTGAAGCTCAAAGGAGCATGGGTTATTGCATGAGATAGATGAAGGAACACCCTGGAAGCCAAATTGGGGAGTTGGGAGAATGCCAGACTGGTTCTGGTGGATCCCTTCCAAATGCTGGTAGAGCCCAAGCTGTGACCACAGAAATAGACTGGAAGTCACGAAAGAGAAGAGGTTAAAGAACTCCTCAGGTGAACAGTGAGGTCATTCTGGATAAAGAGAGGTGATGGGGTGGAAAAAGACCTTGTAATGTTAAATGAAGGGCATCTGAATTGGGTTTTTGAAAGTAATGCACAATTAATTTAATGTAAGAAAGAAATATACTTCTTCCCATGAAGAACTGTAGGAGCTCTGGTAGCATAGTGCCTAGAGCACTTGACTGCTAACCAGGAGGCTGGCAGTTCAAACCCACCAACCACTCCTCGGAAGGAAGATGGGGCAATCTACTTCCGTATACTGCCTCGGAAACCCAAGGAGGGATCGTCGCTATGAGTCAGGTCTGACTCCACGGCACATAACAACAACAACGTGAAGAACTGTGTGACTTAATCATAAAAATAAGAAAATTGAATAATTATTATTTCTGTGAAAAACATAACATTTGGAACTTCTGAATTTATTCTTTGTTTCAGAATTATTTACCTTTGTATTTTGGCTGGATTGTTGACATTTTATAAATAATATTTTTAAAGTGTGAATGTGAATATTTATATGTTTGTATGTTTTTTTTTGTTTGTTTGTTTTTAACAGGTTCTTAAGCAAGTACCAACTCTATAGATGCAGAACAGGTTTGTCCCATGGCCTGCTCTGAACAGTCTGGTGTCTAATAGAAGATTCCGTTGGCAAACCATTTCTCTATTGCCTTACAGAGAAAGCAAAGAAGATGGATCAATTGAAGAACCATCTGACTGTGTGCTTTTTACCTTCTGTGCCCTTTTTAATCCTAGTATTCACTCTAGCAACTGCTAAGAATGTGACTAACAGCCCTTTAAATGGCACTGACGTGGTCTTGGGATCTGTGCCCATAATCCTTGCCACAATGGACCATATCATAGTCAAGGAAGGGAGCAGTGCCTTGATTAATTGTAGTGTTTATGGCATCCCTGATCCACAATTCAAGTGGTATAATTCCATTGGCAAGCTGCTGAAAGAAGAGGAGGATGAGAAGGAGAGAGGAGGAGGTAAGCTTTAAAGTTACATTAAATGTCATAACGTGTAAGTATGGACTTTGGAGCCAGCATCTTTAACTAAGCACCTTTAATGCTAGTTGTTCTTATGAATGTCAGTTTTAAAGATCTCTTTTTGTCTTGCTTTTCTAAGGCAATAGAGAAATCTATATCCTTAAGATATATTTTAATTCTCCTTTTTTTCCCCCACTTATTTAGCTCAGAAGATAAAGATCAAACATTGAAGCCTTTTAAAAAGTCTCTTAGAATTTTGTAATACACATATAAAACTTTATAGGGACATGTGTAAAATGACTTTTCACTAAGTATATGCTCCAGTTATAAAGGAGTTTTGTTTTACTTAATGGAAATGGCTTGGATAAATAGTAAAGCAATTGTTTGCAGTTAAATGTCAGTTTAATTTCATTGATTATGGATTTAAAGGCCTCACTTCTTAAGAGGGTTCTATGGAAGTTCTCAGCCACCAGCTCAGGATGGTTCTGTCCTCCTGGAGATATGGCTGAAGTTCCCAGACAGCCACAGCTGTGGCCAAGAGGGAGGGAGGAAGCAATGCTAAGAAATAACATGTGGCAAGAGGAAAATTCTTAGTATTTAATGAGTGAGTTTTTGGTTTTAGCCAGTGACCTTCTAGCCAAAAAAAGAAATTTATCTTCCCAAACACCTAGCTTACTTTAGGAAGGCCTCCAGCTGGAGAGAGGATTGGGTCATCTGGAATCAGTACCTACCACTGAACACATTACTTGTTTCAGAGGTGAGAAGTAATTGGACACCCAAGTCTGATCTGATTGGCCTGAAGGAGTTAATGTACTATGTTCGAATGTCCTAAGCATTTAATGTGTGGCAAAATATGGAAACGGAGATGGGGAGTAAAAAGACCATTGTTCTGAAGTAGCAGGTTATTAGTTTCTACTGCCCTTTCATTTATACTGTTCGCCTCATTCCACAACACATTAGCCAATGAATGATCTGCAGAAAAATTTCTGCTCCAGGAAAACCTGTACTTTATCTTCTCTTTTCCTCATTTTGTCTTAATTGCTCTGAAAAGGAATAGAGGCTAATGCCCCTTGTCTCTTCAGGAGCTAAGTGAATGGAGTTTTTCTTACAGTTACACACTTTTGGTTCACGGCTGTGCTCCTAGTAGCTAAGGCTGCTTGAAGTCTAACTCCCTGATGTATGGGCTTTTACTTTAGTGCTATCACTTGCATGACTTTTGGTTTTACCGTGTAATACAGCTACTTCTTCCGTTTAGTTAAAATGCTACATACAAAAAAATACCTCACTCACTGCCGACTAGTTGATTCGACTCATAGCGACCCCTCCTTACGTTTCTGAGGCAGTGTCACTACAGAAGTAGATTGCCCAATCTTCTTTCCAAGGAGTGGCTGGTGAGTTTGAACCACCAGCCTTCTGGTTAGCAGTCAAATACCTAAGGCACTACACCACCAGAGCTCCCAAATATTATATGTTATATGTATATTTGTATGTTAAACTAGTAGAGTGGAACTCTTTCCCCATCAAATACAATTATAGGGCTGAAGAACTTTTAGATTAGAAGGAACCTTAGAGACAATGTAGTCCAAATTCCCCTTTTACTGAGATTTGCCCAAGGTCCTGCTATTGTTAAGTGGCTGAGCTGTGACTAGAACCTTTAATGTAGACAATGGAAGAATAAGAGCACACAACCCCTAGCCAACAACTGCAGCTCCTTTCTCCCCAACTCCAAGTCAGAAGGAAGTGACATCACATTTGGAAGGTTAGGCAGTAACCATGGCAACATATATACACTCAAGCCCCTCTACCACCTTGGGTCTTCTAGCAAAGCTGGGCCACTTTTACGGATGTGAGAGTGACTGAATGAGCAGAACGCAAACTCCAGGCCTGAATCTACTTTCACATGGACCCTGAAGCCAAGGTTATCACTGGGTGTTAAGTCAAGGTTGGGGCAACTTTGGACCCTTGAGTCCTAGAGAGTAAGAAAACTGTGGGACTATCATAGTGCTGAGTCTGAGTTTCAGTCACAGCATTTTGAGTAGTTCCAAAGTACCTTACTGCTTCAAAGAGATGGATGCTGTCTTTTTTTGGGGGGGGGGGGGGGTGGGGGGGGTGTATTTTATTATGGTTTGGGTGAATGTTTACAAAGCAAATTAGTTTCCCATCCAACGATGTTTGCACGTTTTGTGTCATGACTTTAGTTGCAGTGTAACAGCACTCTTCCCACTTCCTTCCTAGGTTCCCTGTTTTCATTAACCCATCTTGCTTGCCTGTCCCTGCCACCTAAATATTACTTTTGGGCAAATGTTGCCCTTTTGTTCTTGTATGGTTGATTGTTCTGAGAAGCACGTACCTCACAGGGTTATTGTTCACTTTATAGGCCTATTCGTTGTTTGAGAGGTGATTTCCAGGAGTGGGTTCAGTTCCAGATTTGAAGAGTGTCTAAGGGCCATAGTCTTGAGGGTTTCACCAGTTTCTATAATACCAATAAATCTGGTCTTTCTATGATTTTGAATTTTTTTCTTCATATTTCTCCCACCTGTCCAGGACCTTCCTGATTGTAGTGGTAGCCAGGTACCATCTAATTTTTCTGTTCTCAGGCTAGTGGAGGCTGTGGTCTGTGTGGTATGTTATTCCTTTGGGCTAAGTATTTCCTTGAGTTTTTAATTTCTTCACTCTTCTTTGCTCTGGATGGGAAGAGACCAATAGTTGTATATTAGATGGTTGCTTGCAAACTTTTAAGACCCCAGTCATTACTCACCAAAGTAGGGTACAGAATATTGTCTTTATGGACTGTTATGCCAATTGACCTAGATGTCTCCTGAGATGTAAGCCCTCAACCCCAATAACTCTGTCCCTCAAGGTGTTTGATTATGGCTGGGAAATTTGCATAACTGCCTCCTGTGTACTCTACTATATACCTGAATATACTTGCAGCACATTACAAATATGTATATAGAAATGTCCTCTGCCAAACCTATGTATGCTTATGTGTGTACCCATATGCCATCCTACACCTCTTCAGCTACATATCTACCTATGTATCCACTTGTAAATTATTGTTTATTATTACTATTAATACAAGGGGCTCTGGTGGCACAGCGGTTCAGGCATTTGGCTGCTAACCAAAAGGTTGGTGTTTCGAATCCACCAGCTGCTCTGTAGGAGAAAGATGAGGCAGTCTGCTTCCATAAAGATTTACAGCCTTGTTTTTACTGTTGTCACCTTTTACTCTTGCATACTTTTCAGTGTCTTTCTTTGCCTTGACCATATTGGGCTGACCTCCCCCTTATTATGTATTGCCCCTCCCTTCATTCAAGTTAATACATGCCCACTATCTCATTAGTGATTTTTCCCTCCCTCTTCTTCCCATCACTGTTAACCATCAAAGAATATTTCTTTACATAAACTTTTTCTTGACTTTTATAATAGTGGTCTCATACCATATTTGTCCTTTGGTGATTGACTTATTTCACTCAGAACAATGTCCTCCAGATCCATCTGTGTGTGAGATGTTTAGTGGATTCATTGTTATTCCTTAACATTGTGTAGTATTACATTTGCATGTATACATAGTTTGTTTATCCATTCATTCACTGATGGGTACTTAGGTTGTTTCCATCTTTTTTCTATTGTGAATAATGTTGCGACAAATATGAGCGTGCATATATCTGTGTCATGGCTCTTATTTCTCTAGGATATGTGTATCGAGTAGTGGGATTGCTGGATCATATTGTGTCAGTTTCCAGCTTTTAAAGGATGCACCATAACGCTTTCCACAGCATTGTATGAGGGTTCCAGTCTCCCCACACCTTCATCACCATTTGTTGTTTCATGTTTATCATTCTTGTTATTGCCAGCATGAGATGATATCTCATTGTTGTTTTGATTTACATCTGTCTGATGGCTAATGTTCACAAACATCTCTTCATGTTTAGCTGCCTAAATGTCTTTGGTGAAGTATCTGTTCATGTCCTTTGCCCATTTTTTCAATGGATTTCTTGTTGAGGTGTTGAAGTTTGCTATATATTTTAGAAATTTAGTGCCTTGTCTGATACATCATTGCCAAAAATGTTTTCTCAGTCTGTAGGTTCTCTTTTCACACTTTTGGGGAAGTCTTTTGATGTACATAAATGTTTAATTTTTAGGCGATCCCACTCATCTAGTTTATCATCTGCTATTTGTGAAATTTTAGTTAAGTTTGACAGACTATGTATGCCATAAATTAGGACTCCTAAGTTTGCCCCTATTTTTCCTTCCATGATCTTTATAGTTTTAAGTTTTACATTTAGGTTATGTGATACTTTAATTGGAAAGGACATTATAACTATCAGCTCAATAATGGCAAGCAACATTTTTGACCTTGCCTTCTCCATCTGTATGAAGGTGGTTAAATTCCATGGTACCCAATCAAAAGCCTTTGGCACAGAGAATTGTTCCCTCAGAGTTCAGCATTCTATCACATTTGGTTGCCAGCACCCTTGATGATGAATCTATTAGATATTTTAAAGTCTCAGAAGAAAAATGTACTTTAGATTTTAAAAAGAATTCATGATATTAGTACTTGATGTTCCAGCTCAGCATAATAACAGTAATTTCAGAAGATAACTAGCAAGGGATAGTATTCAAAGCATTGTGCCTAAGAGCAAAGCAAGACATAGAAAATAGCAAGAATGAGAATTTTAGTGCTGAAATGTCCTTTTGGAGAACTCGTAATCTAACCTACTTCATTTTGATAGGGAAGTACCCATATTATAACCAGGGACATAAATTTCAGTTTTCAGAAAGATAAGTTAGAAGTTTTAATGTAGTGGTATTTAATGTATAACTCGACAAGGAAGAGATTGAATATAGAGTGAAAAAATTATCTCTTCCTGAGAAAGTGACTATAAAAGTAGATCAAACTAACAATATTGATATAATTTTCACTAACAACACTACCATTTCCTAAGTAAGCCCCTGTACCAAGTTGTATGTATTGTTTCTTATCCAGTAAGAATGATGGTTAGATATTATTAATCCTCATATATACAGAAGAGAAACCTGGTGGATTGAGAGGATATCACATTGCCAGAGTGTGATCATGAAGGAATATAAGTCCCTGGGTGACACAAATAGTGCTTGACTACTGCTTGAAGGTTGGAGCTGTGGAACTACCCAGAGGAACCTCAGAAGACAGGCCTGGTGATCTGCTTCCAAAAGATCACAGCCTTGAAAACATTGTAGAGCCATTCTACTATGCACTGATGGGGCTCCATGAATCAGAGTTGACTCAAAAGCAACTAAGAACGACAACTTGCATGACTAGCATCTGCTTATCCTTCAGGTCTTGTCATAACCTCCCCTTCCTGGGAGAAGCCTTCTGTGATCACATCCCCTCCAGACTAGGATGGTTCCCTACTCCCACTGAGCACTTGGCACAAAAGTAAATATCTATGTAATCACAGATTGTTTAATGCCTGCCTTCCTTACTGAACTTTAAGGGTGGGCAACATATATTTCTTATTCACTGCTGTCTCCCCAGTGCTTAATACAGTATGTCTGAGTCACAGTAATGGCTCATTAAATATTTTTGATTGGCTTAAACCAAATATTTCCCTTTTTCTCCATTTATTTGCTCTATAAATATTTATTAACAACCTACTGAGACATGTACTTCAGTGATTGATGGTGGATATAAAGGCAAAAAAGAAGGGTCTGTGCTTATGATGTAAAGGCAAAGATAGTTAAAGAAACACAGTTTATGACATTCAGCAGACAAAAAACATTGAGGAACTTCTAACCTACACTGAGTGAACGAAGGAAGAATTCCTAGATGGGATGGTACTGTAACCATCAACATCAAAGTTAGATAGATAGTGTTAGGATTTGGGCTGTAATATGTGTGTATACATTGCTAGTCACACATCCAAAAACGTACTTAAGGTCATCTGATGTGTCATCTGCTTTGAGAATACACTACTACCATTCACTCTGTGATTAGCTTAGAAAGGAACAATTTCATTTCTTGTTTGTACTGAAAAAGTGAGATAGTTATTATTCATGCCATTCTTTCCAGTTAGAAAGAATGGGACTATTTCCTGTCATTGGTGGGAATGGCAGCTGCGGGTTAGTTTTGCTACCCCAGTGCTTGTCACTTCAAATCCACAGGACCAGGAGAGGCTAATGTGCAGTCTATTTCTGGCAAAAAGACTTTTTTTTTTTTTGGTAGTTCACCAAAGGACATGTGTGGGATATCCTATCATCTTTATTACAAAAATAACTCAGAATTGAAATAACATCAGTAATCACATATGCCATGAAATTTATTGTTTTCAATTTTCTTTTTGTTAGAGTTGAGTAGAAATATATATACTTAACAGAAAGTATTAGGAGAAAGTCCCAATTATTTCAGGTACTAATTATCCAGTGTGTGTTTGCTATGGCTTCCTACTCTTGACTTCTAGCTATTTAAAACACACATTACCACCTTTATCAAATGGTAGCAACTATTTCAAGAAAGTCAGCTGATACAGGCCTTGTAAACACGTCTCTCCTATTGAAGATTAAGTTCAAATTTTTTAAAGTTAGATTTTAAATTATTCTGTGGATTCCACGTTTCCATGATTCTGTCACCAAACAGATAAACTGAGTGAATTACACATAGTTCACCATTATCACAACTGGTGCTCTTTGTTGTTGTTGTTAGGTACTGTCAAGTTGGTTCTGACTCATAGCAACCTTATGTGTAATAGAACAAGACAAAATATAGTAGAATAAAACAAAGCTGGTCCTGGGCCATCCTCACAATTTTTGCTATTCTTGAGCCTGTCATTGCAGCCACTGTGTCAGTCCATCTTCTTGAAGGTTTTCCTCTTTTTCATTGACCCTCTACTTTACCAATCATATCTTTGTCCAGAGACTGGTTTCCGCTAATGACTATACAAAGAACAACAAGTGAAGTCTTGCCATTTTTGTTTCTAAAGAACATTCTGGCTGTACCATGACAAATTTGTTTGTTCTTTGTTCTTCTAGCAGTCCATGGTATATTCAGTATTCTATGCCAACACCGTAGTTCAAATTCATCAGTTCGTCTTTGGTCTTCCTTATTAATTGTCCAGTTTTCATATGCATATGAGGCTATTGAAAATACTATGGCTTGGGTCAGGTGCACTTTAGTCTTCAAAATAACATCTTTGCTCTTTAACACTTCAGAGAAGTTTTTTGCAGCAGATTTTCCCACTGCAATACATCATTTGATTTCCTGATTGCTGCTTCCCTGAGCATGGGAGCTCTGGTGGCGTACGGCCTACGGCATCTGACTGGGCACTGATTGTGGATCCAAGTAAATTGAAATTCTTGACAACGTCAGTCTTTTCTCCATTTATCATGCTCCTGCTTACTGGTCCAGTTGTGAGGACTTTTGTTTTCTCTATGTTGAGGTGCAATCGGTACCAAAGGCTGTAGTCTTTGATCTTTATCAGTAAATGCTTCAAGCCGTCTTCACTTTCAGCAAGCAAGGTTGTGCCATCTGCATATTGCAGGTTTTAATGAGTCCTCTTCCAATCCTGATGCCACATTATTCTTCATATAGTCCAGCTTCTTGGATTATTTGCTCAACATACAGACTGAATAAATATGGTGAAAAGATACAGCTCTGACACATACCTTTCCTGATTTTATACCATGCAGTATCTCCTTGTTCTGTTCAAATGACTACCTCTTGGTCTATATACAGGTTCCTCATGAACACAATTAAGGGTTCTGAAATTCCTAGTCTTCTCTATGTTATCCATAATTTATTATGATCCACACAGTCAAATGCTTTTTGCTTAGTCAATAAAACGCAGGTAAACATCTTTCTTGTATTCTCTGCTTTTAGCTAAGGTCCATCTGCTATCAGCAATGATATCCCTTGTTCCATGTCCTCTTCTGAATCCAGCTTGAATTTCTGACAGTTCCCTGTCTATGTACTGCTGTAACCATTTTTGAATTATTTTCAGCAAAATCTTATTTGTGTGTAATATTGCAGATATTGTTGGATAACTTCCATAGTCCATTGGATCACCTTTTTTTGGGATGGGTGCAAATGGATCTTCCCAGTCATTTGGCTCGATAGCTTTCCTTCACATTTCTTGGCATAGACAGTGTTGCCTCTTTTGAAACATCTCAGGTGATATACTGTCTATTCCTAAAGGCCAATGCCTTCAGTGAAGCTTTTATGGAATTCATTGTTATACATTTTGCATTTAGTTTGCATTGCTTTATAATTTTTCTCTAAATTTGTGAAATTCTTTGAATATGCACTAGGAAATGCCTTTTAACTACTTCTGTAAGGGTCAATAACAAGGTGTGCCAGCCAGTTTAAAACTGTAGTGTATTATCTCCATGCCTAATATATATAAGGAGGTCAGTTTCCACAACATTAAGTGTAGATTATCCTTTACCTCTAAGATCAGTGTGAAGTATTTCATTAACCTCTGAAAATTTTGTACTGAATTTCTTTTTAATACATTAAATATTTGAGATTAAAAAAATCAACTCATCAAAAGGCATTAAATAAAATTTATATAATTATGAATATACTATTGGAAAACCAAAAGAATCTCACTATAGTCTTTGAGCAAACTCCTTAACTTTTCTGAGCCCAGTTTTCTCACTGCAAAATGGGGATTAATCCATTTTTACTACTAAGTGGGATTGTGATGAATAAAATAGTGTGTATTAAATGCTTAGTATAGTACCAGGAATATACCAACCACTCAGTGAATGGCAACGGCCATTATTGTTGTTGCTGTGGTTAATATTATAATATAGCTTCACAATAATAGATTCCAAATACTTAAATCTCTGTATAATGCAGTGTATTTTGTAAAAGAAGGAAATAGTAATTATTCTTTATCTCAATTTCTCAACTTTTAAAAACTATACACACATACAACCAAAACCCTAAAGGTATTGTTACCCAGTTGATACCAACTCATAGTGGCACTGTATATTATTTGAATTTACATATATATATAGTTGTTGTTGTTGTTATGTGCCGTCGAGTCAGCCCTGACTCATAGCGACCCCTCCTTGGGTTTCCAAGGCAGTATCACTACGGAAGTAGATTGCCCCATCTTCCTTCCGAGGAGTGGCTGGTGGGTTTGAACCGCCAGCCTTCTGGTTAGCAGTCAAGTGTCTTAGCCACTATGCTACCAGAGCTCGCTCGCTCTCTCTCTCTCTCTCTCTCTCTATATATATATATATAAATGTAATGGCAATGAGTTTGGTTTATATATCATTTCCTGACTCATAGTGACCTTTCCAAGGTGATATATCTCTACAGAAGTAGATTGCCCAATCTTCCTTCTGAGAAATGGCTGGTGGGTTTAAACCACCAGCCTTCTGGTTAGCACATATATATATAATTTTATATTTATATATTATGTTTATATATATTTAAAGGATACATATATTTTAAATGTTATTTAAAATTTCATAATAATGTTGTGACTACAGTAATAGCAAGTTTAGAATCCTCTCTTCAATGATCAGCCTTTCCCTTCTCAGGACATCACTTTTGTGTACGAAAGGCCTGTTGATATCCAGTATGCTTCTACTTTTGAAGAAAAGCAGCGTATGTGGAAATTACTAAGTATATATGCACAGAATAAACTTTTACATTTGCCTAACCCAGTGGTTTTCATCCAGCACCTATTTTCCTCTCAGGAGACATTTGGAGGTTGTTCCAGGTGGTGGGGAGGTGGTGTATGGTACTGGCATCTAGTGGGTAGAGGCCAGTGATGCTGCTAAACATACTGCAGTGCACAGGACAGCCCACCACAACAGAAATTATGCAGCCCATAATTACAGGTGGTGCAGTGGTTAAAAGCTGCTAACCAAAAGATTGGGGGTTTATAGGCACCAGCTGCTCCATGGGAGAAAGATGAGGCAGTGTGAGTTCATAAAGATTTATAGCCTTGGAAACGCTGTAGGGCAATTCTACTCTATCCTGTAGGGTTACTATGAGTTAGAACTAACTCAGTGGGAGTGTGTTTGGTTTTTGGTTTTTATACTTACAAGAGTACCAAGTTTAGGACACATTGTTCTAACAGAAATGAGCACTCCTAAGCTAACCAAAGATTCATTCTGAATTAGATTTTTGAGTCCATTGTTTGAACTCATAGTGTATTTTCCCATAAAAGTGGTTTAATGTATGTTACTTAGGTTAATTTTCTAAATTGAGCCATATTATGGGCCAATTTATAGTGTTTCTTTAATGAGTTATTTGCCAGATGTGGATTGTGTGGCCAGATAGCTTTAGTCTTAGCACTGGCAAGACTCCAGATCCGTCTCAGATGAAGATGAAAGCTGAGATCCCCAAAATAGAAGTTATTTATATGAATCGGATGTAGAGTGTTCCTGTCTTCCAAGACCACCTGTAGCTATACTCAGAAAAGATTCCAGCATGGAATTAGATGCTTGTCAGTTTTTTTAAAAGTTAAGATTACCAGGTCAGATTAGCTGAAGGGTCAGATATGTCCCACTTACTAAGAATTAAAAAGATAGTCAGCTCTTTTCAGATACTGTTTACACCTTCAAGCAGAGCATAACTGCAAAATCTGAACAGCAAATCCTCCTCCCACCCCCTTCCCGATCTGAAAGCTGAACTAAGCCTGTATTATACCAGGCCACCTTTGCTCCACATGATGTGGGAAATAGCCCATTAGAGCGTCCTGGTACTCTGGAAGGATGCTTCCTGGGAGGGTTGGGACAAGTGGAGCTGGGAGGGGGGTGGAATGGGTGGAATGTGGCACCAGTACCCTTGCTTTTGGAGCACGCATTGTTTATAATCTGACTCCTTGAGTGGCTTCAAAGAGCTGTCATCTACTGTAGAAGCCCTGCAACAGGTGCAGCCATGCAGGGCTAAATTTGTTTTTTAATTATGTTTTATGGATCTTTTCTTCCAGTAACCTACACTTCACATGTTGGAAAATATGCATCACATTTACAGACACAAGAATACACACGTATTTTGTTTTTCTTTGAAGAGCACCCATCCAACATGATACTCTTCCAAGTAAACATTGTGTTTCACTTATGTTTGCATAACCATTTCCAGGAATTCTTATCACCTGAAAAATTGTATTTAAGTTGATTTCAAAAAAATAAGCTACTTGTTTTGTAGAGTATACTGTCCTTGAAAAGCATGGCTATGTGAAATTAAGAGCCCAGAGTATCAAAAAAGGGTTCTGAGTAGAGTTTGATCTTTTTGTAATGCTCACTGGGGATATAGACAAACCATCAATTTGCTTATAAACATACATTTACAGAAATACATCTCTAAGGAAAAAGAAATCCTTTTCTTATAAGTAAATTGAGGGAAATTGTAAGAGCTTAGTATTGGAGAATAATGTTAATTTTTAATGCTCTGTAATCCTTGGAAAAACCTGGAAAGATTTAGGATTTCAGTAGATAAGATGTTTGGAGAAAAGCTGTAATTACAGTATTTTTGTAGGCTTTCCTGTCACTTCCCCTGTGGTTTCTCAGTTCCAGAATGCATTGATGCTACTCATTTCTATACAGTAATAATTTGATCAGATGTTTTTTGTAATGAACAAAAGTTCTGATCTATACATGGGTTTTTCATTAAGTCACAATTTCCTTTTTTTTTTGGTGGGTGGTAGTATCTTTTTTTTTTTTTTCCCCATTTAGTACATTGCCCTTCCCTTAACCCAAATCAGTACTTTCCTCTACTTACCTAGCAGTGTTCCTTCCCCTCCCCTCCCACCCCTGGTAACCAAAAAAAGAAAATTTTCCTTCCATATATAAACCATTCCTTGACATTTTACAATAATAAACTAATAAAATATTTGTCTTTCTGTGACTTATTCACTCAGCTTAATATCCTCCAAGTTCATTCATGTTACACGGTGTTTTGTAAATTCTACATTATTCTTTAGTGTTGCGTAGTATTCTATTGAGGAGCTCCAGTGGCATAGTGCCTAAGGCATTTGACTGCTAACCAGAAGGCTGGGAGTTCAAACCCACCAGCCACTCCTCGGAAGGAAAACTGGGCAATCTACTTCCATAGTGATACCACCTCAGAAACCCAAGGAGGGGTCACTATGAGTTGGATCCCACTCCACAGCAGTGAGTTTGGTTTGGTTGGTTTCGTATTCCATTGTGTGTATGCACCATAGAGTACTTATCCATTCTTCTGTTGATGGACATCTAGGTTGTTTCCATCTTTTGGCTATTGTAAATAGTGCTGCAATGAACATGGGTATGCATATACCTGTTCTTGTCCTGGCTCTCACTTATTTAGGATACATACCTACTAATGGGATTGCTGGATCAAATGATATTTCTTATTCTAAATTTTTAAGGAATCGCCATACTGCTTTCCACAGTGGTTGTATCACTTTACAGTCCCACCAGCAATGTATGAGAGTCCCAGTCTCTCCACAACCTTGCCTGCATTTGTTATTTTATGTCTTGTTGAAGTTTGCCATTAGTGCTGGGGCAAGATAGTATCTCACTGTTGTTTTGATTTGCTCTGGTCACATAGTGCCTAAAGGCATTTGACTGCTAACCAGAAGTCTGGTGGTTCAAATCCACCAGCTGCTCTTCAGAAGGTAAATTGGGCAATCTACTTCCGTAGAGATAATTGCCTCGGAAACCCAAGGAGGGGTCACTATGAGTCGGATCCAACTTGATGGCAGTGAGTTTAGTGGCTAATGATTGTGAACAATTCCTCATGTATTTGCTGCCTGAAAATCCTCTTTGGTGAAGTGTCTGTTCATGTCTTCTGCCCATTTTTTAATTGGATTATTTGTCTCTTTGTTGTTGAGGTGTTGGAGTGTCTATAAATTCTAGCGATAAGTCCCTTGTCAGATGTGTCATTGCTGAAGATTTTTTTCCCAATCTGTAGGTTCTCTCTTTACTCTTTTGGAGAAGTTTTTGGAAGCACATAAAAATTTAATTTTTAGAAGGTGCCATTCATCTAGTTTATCTTCTGCTGTTTGTGTATTTTGGGTTATGCTTAATAGTCTATTTGTGCCACATATTAGACCCCCTAAATTTGCCCCTATTTTTTCCTTGAGGAACTTTATAGTTTTAGGTTTCATATTCAAGTCTTTGATCCATCTGGAGTTACTTTTTGTGTTGGTGCGAGGTACAGATCCCGTTTCATTTTTTTGCAAATGGATCTCCAGTTTTGCCAGCACCATTTGTTAAATAGTCTCTTCCCCCATTTAATGGATTTTGGCCCTTTGTCAAAGATCAGCTGAACACAGGTCGATGGATCTACTTCTGGGTTCTCAGTTCTACTCTGCTGGCCTATATATCTGTCATGGTACCAGTACCAGCATGTTTTGACTAGTGTGGCTGTATAGTAGGTTTTAAGGTCTGGGAGTCTGAGACCTCCTACTTTGTTTTTCTTAAATAATGCTTTGCTTATCCGAGGTCTCTTTCCTTTCCATATAGAATTAGTGATTGGTTTTTCCATATCCTTAAAGAATGTTGATGAGATCTGGATTAGGATCACATTGAATGTATAGATTGCTTTGGGTAGAACTGACATTTTCACAGTGTTCAATCTTATTATCCACAGGCATGGTATGTTTTTCCATTTATGTTGATCTCTTCTGGTTTCTTGAAGTAGTGTTTTGTAGTTTTCTTTGTACAGGTCTTTTGTGTCCCTGGTAAGATTTATTCCCAAGTATTTTATTTTTTTAGTGCCTAGGGCACTTGACTGCTAGCCAGAAGGTTGGCAGTCCAAACCCACCAGCCACTCCTTGGAAGGAAGTTTGGGCAATCTACTTCCTTAGTGATACCACCTCAGAGACCCAAGGAGGGGTTGCTATGAGTCGGGTCTGACTCGATGGCACATAACAACAACAACAATAATTATAAATGGTATTGATTTCTTTTTCAGCAATCTTTTTGCTGGTGTAGAGGAATCCAAGTGATTTTTATATGTTGATCTTATATCCTGCCACTATGCTAACTCTCTCAATTAGTTCCTGTATATTTTTTACTGAGTCTCTTGGGTGTTCTAGGTGTAGGATCATATCATCAGCAAATAGGGATAGTTTTATTTGGATGCCTTTGATTTCCCTAACTTGCCTTATTGCCCTGGCTTGGACTTCCAATACAATGTTGAATAGAAGTGGTGATAAAGGGCATCCTTGTCTGGTTCCTGTTCACAAGGGGAATGGTTTCAGTCTCTCCCCATTGAGAAAAACATTGGCTCTGGTTTTACATATATGCCTTTTATTAGGTTAAGGAATTTCCCTTCTATTCCTATTTTGCTGAGAGTTTTGATCAGGAATGGGTGTTGGATTTTATCAAATGCCTTTTCTGCGTCAATTGATATGATCATGTGGTTCTTTACCTTTGTTTTATTTATGTGATATTGATTGTTTTTCTAATATTGAACCATTCTTGCATACCTGGTATGAACCTTACTTGGTCATATTATTTTTTTGATATGTTGTTGGAGTCTAATGGCTAGGATTTTGTTGAAGATTTTTGCATCTATATCCATGAGGGATATTGGTCTATAGTATTCCTTTTTAATGATGTCTTTGCCTGGTTTTGGTATCAAGGTTATGCTTGCTTCATAAAATGAATTAAGGAGGATTCCATCCTTTTCTATGTTCTGGAATAGTTTGAGTAGGATTGGTGTCAGTATTTTTCTAAATATTTGGTAGAATTCTCCAGTGAAACCATCTGGGCCAGGGCTTTTTTTGTTGGTAATTCTTTTATGACCTTTTCAATTTTTCTTTTGTTATGGGTCTGTTCAAATTTTCCACCTCACTCTGTGTTACTTCAGGTAAGTATTGTGTTTCTAGAAATCTGTCCTTTTCTTCTAGATTTTCAAATTTTTTGGAATACAGTTCTTCATTGTATCCTAATATTATCCTTTTTATTTCAGTTGGTTCTGTTGTGACATCACCCAATTCATTTCCTATTCATGTTATTTATATTCTCTCCCTCTTTTCCTTGTTAAGTTTGCTAATGGTTTGTCAATTTTATTAATCTCAGAAAACCAACTTGTAGTCTTGTTCCTATTTTCTGTAGTCTTTCTATTTTCTGTTTCATTTATTTCTGCTCAAATCTTTATTACTTTTTTCTTCTGGTGACTGTAGGCTTTTTTGCTGCTCTTTTTCTAATTGTTGGATATGATTGGTTAAGGTATCAATTTTGGCTCTTTCTTCTTTTATGATGTGTGCATTTATTGCTATAAATTGCCCTCTGATCATTGTTTTGCTGTGTCTCAAAGATTTTGGCATGTTGTGTTTTCATTCTCTTTTGATTCAAGGAATTTTTTAAATTTTTTGATTAAGTGAAATTTTTTAATTTCATTTTTTTATTTCTTCTGTTATCCAGTTGTTTTTAAGAAGGGTGTTACTCAGTTTCAATGTGTTTGCTCTTTTCTGTTGATTGTTGATTTCTAATTTTATAGCATTGTGATCTAAGAAGATGCTTTGCAGTATTTCAGTGTTTTTAAATTTATTAAGGCTTGCTTTGTGGCTTAACATTTGGTCTGGCCTGAAGAATGTTCCATATGCACTGGGCAACAATATATATTGTGCTGTTTTGGGGTGAAGTGCTCTGTAGATGTCTATAAGGTCAAGTTGGTGGATTGTATTAGTTAGTTCTTCTGCATCTTTCTTGAGTTTCTTTCCAGTTCTATCATTCATTGAAAGTGGTGTGTTAAAGTCACCCAATATGACTGTGGAGGAGCTCTGGTAGCATAGTGCCTAAGGCACTTGACTGCTAACCAGAAGGCTGGTGGTTCAAACCCACCAGCCACTCCTCGGAAGGAAGATGGGGCAATCTACTTCCGTAGTGATACTGCCTCAGAAACCCAAGGAGGGGTTGCTATCAGCCGGGTCCCATGTGATGGCACATAACAACAACAACAACAACAATGACTGTGGAGTCATCTATTTGTCTTTTCAATTCTGTTAAAGCCTGATTTATGTATTTTAGGGCTTTTTCATTGGATGCATAGATATTTATTATGGTTATGTCCTCTTGCTCAATTGATCCTTTAATCATTATATAATGTCCTTCCTTGACTCTTATGGTAGTTTTTGTCATAAAGTCAATTTTATCAGAAATTAATATTGCCACTCTTGCTCTCTTTTGATTGCCATTTGCTTGATATATCTTTTTCCAACCCTTGATTTTTAGTCTATTTTTATCTTTGTCCCTAAGGTATGTCTCTTGTAGACAGCATATTGATGGGTTATATGTTCTCATCCAGTCTGCAACAATCCATTTCTTGAATGGTGCATTTAATCAATTAACGTTCAGTGTAATTATTGACAAGTATGAATTGGTTGCTGTCATTTTGTTATGTATTTTTTTCATGGTGTTGCTGATTTCTTTGTTCCATGTAATTTTCTGGGCTAAGCTCATTTTGTTTATGAATTGTGTTATCATCTCCTTCATTGCTGTTGTTTTAGTATTTGTTAAATGTTTGTGCTTATCCTCTTTTTTTTTTTTTTTAATTTGATGTGAAGGTTTATCATTTTATTTGAGGTTACCATGTGATTTATAATTTGTTACCCAGTTTAGAACATTCTATTCTATCTTGCAATTGTGTTGACTTCCTCACCACTTAGAAGTTCTTTAACTACACTATTTTTACCCTGTTTTTGGTTTGTAGTTGTCCTCATTTGCCGATTGATGTCTTTGGTTCCCTGTTTATAGTCTTGCAAGCTTATTTTACTTTGTATACTTCCATAACTGGGTTGGTTTTGTTTCTGGGTTATGTTTTCATGTGTGTTAATGGTCAGTTTTTGTTTGCTGTTGTTGATTCTCTGTCCAACGGACTCCCTTTTGCTTCTCTTTTAAGGTTGGTCAGGTTTTAAAAAATTCTGTTAATTTCTGCTTATCTGGAAATGTCTTAATTTCACCATATTTGAGGGACAGTTTTGCTGGGCATATAATTCTTGGTTGGAAGTTTTTTTTTTTCTTTCAGAGTTTTATATATACTATCTCATTGCCTTCTTGCCTGCATGGTTTCTGCTGAGGAATCAGCTTAGTCTTATTGCTTGCCCTTTGTAGGTAGCTTTTTGTTTTTCCCATGTTGCTTTCAGGATTCTTTCTTTGTCTTTGGTTTTGGTGAGTGTGATGATGATATATCTTGGTGATTTTTTGGGGGGTCTGTCCTGTGTGGGATTCATTGGATTTCTTGAATGGATGTATTTTCATCTTATCAGGGAAATTATCTTCCAATAAATCTTCAGCTGTTTTTTCTGTGGTTTTATTTGTCTCTTCCTGTTCTGGAATTCCAATTACATGTTGGTTATTCCTCTTGATGGTATCCCACGTGAATTGTAGTCTTTCTTCATTTTGTTTTTATCTTTTTCCTGATTGATCCCTTTCCAAAGAAGTATTCAGGTATTTGTCTTCAATCTCACTAATTTTGTCTTCCATTGATTCAATTCTAGTCCTTTACCCATTCAATATGTCATCTGTTTCTGAAAGTTTAGTATTAATCTTCTGGATTTCTATTTGTAGATTTTGTATCATTTCTAAGTTTTCATTTATTTTGTCATTTTGTTCTTGTATTGTCTTCCAAAATTGTTCTAGGGTTTTGTTTGTGTTTTCCTTAATTTTTTCAGTGTTTTCCTTGATCTGTCTCTTAATCCATTTAAGGCACCTAAATATAATTCTTTTGAATTCCTTATCAGGGAGTTCCATTGGTGATTCTTCCTCGGGGACGTGTTCTGGGTCTATTATATCCTGGTCCCCTTTTTCTACTGCTTTATCTTGCTTCATTGTGTGGACAGTGATGGACTGTTTTCTCTGAGACGTTGTGATGTTGTTGCATTTATATTTAATTGGTGATTGTATGTTGGAGTGATTTGCCCAAAATTTTAATTTTCTTTGTTTTGTTTGGATGTATCTGAGTAAGCTTGGTGCTGTGCTTCTCTCTTCACTGGTTGTCAGCACTTATGCACTCACTACCTGTCTTCTTTCCAGTTGTCAGCCTCCAGTAAGTCTGTGCTTGTCCTTGGCAAATAGAACCTATTCTTACTTAGGTCCCTGGAATGTGAACAAGAATGCTGTTGCTTTAAATATCCATAATGGCTGCACCACTTGTAAACATTCAAAATGTCTATGCCCTCCAGACAGCCAAAAGTCCACAACTCAGTTTGTCTCCTTCTTTGTTGCTTCTTGCTTCCCATTCTAGTCATCAACCAGCAGTGCAGTCATCCATGCAGCCTTTGGCAAGCAGGGCTGCTTTGTATGTTAATTTTTGGGTCCTAATGCCACTTGAAAATATCCAAACTGTCTTTGTCATCTAGATCGCTGACAGTCCATAGCTCCTTTTGTTTCATTATTTACTCTTTTCATGCAGGTTCTTCTATTCTGAACAAAAATCAAACTCACTGTCATCAAGTTGGTCCAGACTCCTAGCAACCCCCCTTGGGTTTCTGAGGCAGTGTGTTTACGGAAGTAGATTGCCCAGTTTTCCTTTCGAGGAGTGGCTAGTTGCAGTTTAATCCACTTCTCTATCCTTTCTTTCAAAGCTCAGGGCTCCAGGATTATCTTCTGTAACTGTGTCAATTGATTTCTTTTTTCTTTGTTGAAGAGGGTCTGTGTAGCTTATCTGCCTATTCCGCCATCTTACTGGAAGTCTGAGTCATACTTTCTTGATGTTTGTAGATTTACTTGTAACCATATGATACTGTTGATCCACTTCTCTAATTGCTAGATGATGTACCTAACACTGTCCTACTGAAATGATAACATTTTGTTGTGACATGTCTTGAGCAATTTCTCCTCCATATGCCCTGATACCACAGTGAGCACAGGTAGTCACCTTCCTGGTATAAGGACTGAAGTTATGGCTTATCCTTGAGAAGGTTGCTAGAGGAAAGATCTAGAATTATGTTACTGGGGAGAAAACCTACTACTCTGAAAACCTTTGTCCTCATTTTTTAAATTCTCACATTTACCTGCATCTGCTTCAGGACTTTCATTTCTTTTCCACTGTTACAGTCAAAGGTCAGAGAAGAACTTCTCAAGGGAGTGAGGTGAAATGCCAGGGTGATATTTTAATTGGGCTAAGAATGTGTTAGGTGGAGAATTTTGAATGGTTGTGTGTGTGTGTCTGTGTGTGTGTGTCAGGGAGCAGCTCCCAGGGAGGCTGAGAGGAAGCATGTGGGAAGGTCCTGAGGTAGGAGAAAGCCTGGCACTTCTAAGAAATGAAATATGGCAAGTCTGTCATGAGGAAAAGTCATGTAAAATGAGGTTCTAAAGTAGCAGGGGCTCTCATTCTCCCACAGGATCATTGTGAAGCTCTTGAATATTTGGAGGCCCTACTGTAACCTGGCCCTACATTCCTCTAAAGCCCTGACTCCATCCAAACCATTCTGGGTTTTATGCATGGCATGTAGACTTCAGCAGCACACACGGTATTCTCTTTTGCTCATTTACTTCCTTCCTTCCACCTTTCCTCTCTGGCCTTAAAATGCCTTTTTCTATACTCCCATTCCTCTTCCACTGACCTGCACCTCCCCACCCAATGTGACTTAGTACTGCCATCATCTCTAAGACATACTCACTGTCCCATCCACACGCAACTGCCACATCCCATACATCACATCTGCCACATGTTACTGTCATCCTCTGTTGCGGTCACTTTCTCTCTTTGGACTAGAAGGTATTTTGCAGTCAGGGATCATGTCTCACTCATCTGTGTGTTCTCATAGTCTAGCGTGGGGTGTGGAACATAGACAACTTATTCAATAATACTTATTGACTGAGTGAACAAGATAAAATAAAAGAACACTACCCTTCTAAATATGTCAGCTTTGTTGTACAGTGTAGAAGATACACTGAGATACAGCTAAGAAATAACATGTTAGCTTTTCTTTTTATAAAGGAGAGATTGTCACCACAGTGCTCCTATTCATGTATGAGAGATTTGCACATAATGATTTTTTTTTTTTTTTAATTAGGATTTGGGTGAAGATTTACAGAGTAAATTCACTTTTCATACAGCAGTTCACATATACTTTGTCTCATGTCATTGACCA